>NC_086383.1:70073528-70684492 GCF_036588685.1 Mytilus trossulus
TAATCTGTGTCCTGCCTTTTTATTTTTCACTCTATTCGGTCCTGCTTTATTTTTTAGTTTATCCCGACTTTTTTTACATAAATTGTCATCCTGACTTTTTGTTTTTGCAAGTGTCTCATCCTGCCTTTTTTTTTACTCAAAACTCCTGTCCTGCCTATTTTTTTCAAATTTCATCCTAGCCCCCCCCCCCCCCCCCCCCCCCCCCCTAAAAATCAAATGGTAGCTCCCTTAGTTGTAAATATAGATAAATTGTATGGGTAATACAATCAATGGCAAGCTTGCTGTATCAGCCACCCGTGATGATATCGATATCAGCACGGTTGCAAAAGCTTTATCACACCTTTAATCTGTATGACGTCACGTCATCGATTGCAGTCACTGTTGAAAAGGCTTTAACAAAACCCTAATCTGTATGACGTCATGTCAAACCTATAATATGTATGACGTCATTTCAATCCTCCTTATCTGTATGACGTCATGTCACATAAAAAACATCTACTTGAGATATATGTATATAATAAAGTGTATATGATATGGCTTTTTCAATATCACACACCGTATCAACCCTCAACCAATAGAATCCCTCGAGCAGAGCTCTTGGGATTATATTGGTGTCTCGGGTTGATACAGATGCGATATTGAAAAAGCCATATGATATTCTCTTTCGTGTGTATCTCCTGCCATATCAGTGTTTGAAATTTTGAAAAATATACAAGAAAACAGAAAGAACCCCTACAAAAAAAATAATGGAACCCCCCCCCCCTAACAAAAATTTAAAAAAAGTTTTGAGCAATTACCCTGAAACTCAATCTCAGCCTTCCCTTTGTCATTTTTGGTATTGAACCTTCTGGTACAATTTCATAAAGATCCATTCACTTAACTTAAGTTATTGTCTGAAAACCAAATGTGTCCTCGGACAACAACAACAACAAAAATTAGATAGCATTATACGAAAGCAAATATTTGAAATGTTCCCTATTTCCATTCTCAATTTTATTTTGCCATCATATAAAAACTTAAAATATAATGAAAAAATATTTGCTAGAAATGACAAAAAACCTGACTTTGACATGTTTGAATTAGTGAAACTGATGTAGAAACCCACAAACAGAATATGATCAGGAATACATTAATACTGCTGAGCCGTGTTCTCCCCTCAAATTTTAAATAGCATCCTAGAAAATAGCAAAATCTTAAAACTATCAACTTAACAAACGTATTTATGGTTCCTAAGGCTTAGATGAAAATCAATTAAAAAAAAAAACCTGATCAAAACAATATTCTAAACAGACTCACTGTAAATGCAAACACTTCTTTTAGCAATCAGAATTATCCTCTTGCTGATCACATATACAAATGTATATGACAATGTCACATGCAGGTAACTGGGTAATATGAACACCCAGCCAATTGAGAAAGTAAAAATAATTCATCAAACAGAGTGTTGTTTGTGATACAATATAAAAAAAAAAACAGCTACAACTTTTAAATATCATGAATATTGATGTCAGAAAAAGATATTCTAAATCCCCAACCTCTTCATGAAAATAAAAAAATAAAAATTTAATAAAGTAATTATAGATTGTATTACAGTATCTCTAGTTTTGAAATTAAACATTTATTTTTTTTAAATTCGCAAAGAAAGAAAAATGGATAGGAAATGGAACAAGATAATGAATGTAAGCATTGTCATTTATATAAATTACCAATAAATTAATTTTTCAGCAGAAAACAATATTTGACCATCAGGGAGCAACCATTTAGCTTTAAAGGGGGAGGTACGATATTTTGTTTGAGTTACTGATGTTTTACACACGAAGCGCATCAACGCTATCAATCAAAATTATTCAGCCAAATAATAACACCAGAAGGTATGGTGAAAATCTGGATTTAAATTTTATTTTATGTCCTCTGCTTGAACATCAATTTGGGAATCAGAATATTTTTTTTAAGTCCAAATAATTATGACATCCAGGAAAGCGTTTTTTAATTTTTGCTGTGATGCCTTCTTAGGCGAGTGATATGAGATCCAAATTTACATTTTTAATGCACCTATCTAACATACGGCTAAATAATATATCATTGAAAAGCTAATAATGTGTACTTTTTAAATATCCCGATCTTCAAAAGAAATTATAGTGAATTTTTTTTTAATCGGGGTCAAAGGTCATGGGTGCAATTTCAATTCACGGATACTTCCAGTAGAAAAATCGAGTCAAAACAAATGCAAAAACGAAACAATACTATAGGAATACTGTATTACTGTCGGGAAAATATATTTCTATCATAGTATTAATTAATTTTGGTCGATTTTAACGGTAACGTATGTTACGTAACGTTTTCTCTCGGAGTTTTTGAAAATCAACCATTAAGTCACACAAATGTATCTGTAGTCGCCATTGCATTATTTAAATCTTATAAGACCTCCATAACAACTGATTGCACGTATTTACAAACATATATCTGCAAATTTGATATAAAATAATCCGAAACAAAATATTTGAAGCAAGGGGAAAATATATCATATGACGTATCTTTAATTTCATAGAAAAGTCCCATGATGAACTGTTCATTAAAATGGAGGAAACGTATGCCATTATTGGTCTCCAGTTAGTTTGAAAGCCTGCCAACCGCGTCAAGATCAGACAACCATAGGGCAGATTTTTTTTTTATTAATTTAGTGCAATATGTTGAGTCTGGATCATACCGCAATATCATTTACATCACTAAATCAGATATGATAAGAGTACTAACTAACATTACTAAAATGAGTAAAGTGCTACTAGTATATTTATATCAACAAATAGACAGTTATGATATAAAACCTCACAAGGAAAATATAATCACTCATTGTACGTCACACTGATTTTACTTTGGTCGGCCACCGTGTATCTTGAGATATCTAATTAATCAAACAACATCCGAAAAGTACTATGTACTTTTAACTACGCTGGTGATGCCGTTCGGCTACTTTGGCACTTATATACTTACTTTTTTTTATAACTTGTTTCGCCGTTTCATACGAAGGACAAGGTTATCCTAATATTGAACCTTTTATTTCGCTTTCTTATGTTAATATTCCGTTATCGTATACTAGTAATTAAATTATCGAAACGTCGGACCAATGGAGTGTCGGACCATTTATGTGTCGGAATATTGCGATATCGGAATATCATAGCCTCATTTTAACTTGTAATCTCGTCATTCTTATCGGTCAACGTATTCATACAAAGACCACTTCCTTAGCATAAGTATATATCAGTACAGCTGAGGTTTTGCTCAAAGCGGACACAAGATCTACTACAGATAAATTTTAAAATTGGGAATTGACAATCCGATCAAAAAGCAGACAACGGCCAAGGAACACCAAAGGGTCATCAATGCAGCGAGAATCTCCCAAACCCGGAGGCGTTCTTCAGCTGGCCCCTTTACAAAAATATATACTGTAGAAGATGAATATACCATGTTGTTCTAGAATGTAATAGATATAGTGATGTAAGAAAACTATACATTAAGAAATATTATTGGCAATATCCATCCACTTTTAAACTTATACAGTTGTTATCAGTTCACAATGTGAAAGAACTTAATAATTTAGGTAAATTTTTGTTTAATATTGAAAAAAATCGTAATATGTAGTTGTATTAATTATTTATCATATGAATTTATTTTCATTCTCCGCCATACATGTATTGTGTATAATTATTGTATTTATATTTCACTGATACAAAATATTGTAACATTGTATATTCTATAAGCTGTATTGCTTCTGAATAAAGTATTATTATTATTATTACTACATGTAGTTTGAAGTGATAATGAACGTCATACTAAATAAACTCCGAAATATACACAAAAAATTAAAATAAAAAATCATACAAGACTAAGGCCTTAATTAAAATATTGTTTGTTTGCCCTTTTCCGACCCTATGTTTTGAAACAGGGTAGGTAGGTAGGTAAAATATGTTATTTTTTTCCCCAAATAAATAACTTGGCTCGGTATATTACTTGTCATGGGTAGGCAGGTAGGTATAATATTTTATTTTAGATACAAACTCTGCATAATGACATTATTATGTCATTTGTGTCCGTTTTGTTTTTGCAAATAAGTTTTCTGGTACTATTAGTTTTAAAAAAAATATCACGTAGAATGTGAAGCTAATTCATATATGCACAGTACTATTTTGTTTTCAAAATATCAAAATATAGAGCTGTGCCGCATATCTGTAACGTTTATATGCCTGCAACTTTGAAGAGTTTGAACTTGCACTTATATTCTGTACTACGTACCTTGTATGCTTACCTTAAGATTTTCTGTAAAAGGTAACTTTGTACTGATAAGATATGTCCGGGCAGACATACATTACTAGCAGAAAAGTCCCTAGAGTGTTAAAAACATCGTGTGTGCCTTTGTTTCCAATTAAAATGCTACAAGACTTAAAACTCTGACAATTGTCACGTATTTTACATCGCATTTATAAGTGATCTGTATGGACAACTTGGCGATTTTACTACCAGATATTCTCCACTTTACAGGGTTTGTCACTTTTGATTGATATCAGATATAAATAATATAGCGGCATCGTTAACATAATCATCCTGATCTGCGGATTACAAAAGGCCATTCCTACATAGAATACAACGTCCGTTTACAAACTAGTTTGTACACACGTTGATAATTTTGTATCAAACGAACTTATTTGTAAATGAACCCTGCTCTTATAAAGGTACAGAGTAGCGTACGTGATTTCAGGAAGCGTTCAAATGCTGAACATCGATTTCAAACAAATGTTTTGAAACTTCAAATGCAAGTGTTCATGTCAAACGCTCAGGTGATACCAAACGGACTGGACCTTATACGTTAAAGATAAAACCCGAGAATTCCGGATAAAATAGTTTTGAGCGGGAAATACAAATATAAGATTTTTGGTAGGAACGAAAAAATAAAATAAATAAAATCTTGCTGGTAAATACAAATAAAAGATTTCCAGGCGCAACGAATTTATAGGGTCGGTCGGTAAAGGGCAAACACTCAATATTTTAATTTAAGCCTAACAAAGGCCAGAGGCGCAAAAATGCGGCGGGGTTAAACATGTTTTTTGAGATCTCAACCCTCCCCTATACTAATACCTTAACAGATCAAATCTTGTAGAAAGTCGGATGACATCATACCAGTACATATAATTGGCATCGGACGAATGTTGCCTTTTAGCCAACCAAAGTCATACTTAGAACTTTTCCCGGAACTTTTATTGTTTCTGTAGTTAGGTCGACATTGTCTTGGATAAGGTTTGACCCCCAGAAGAAGAAATAATACCATGTAGAACGTGTGCCTCGTCTTCAATTTTTCTAATCTCATGATCAGACAAACTTGTTAATGGTTATCAAAAGTATGTCCATATATACAGTGCAACCTAAATAAAAAAGGAGTAAAAAAAAAGTCTATTTATAGATACTATACATTATGCTAAAGCCATACATCTAAGAACTTTGTCAATATGTATATCGTACTCTTTATTAACTACCGCGTATTCATTCAAAAGTGAATACAGAAATGTTTGTAAAGCAGTTGGCATAATTTCAATTGAATGATCTAATGAAATGTCTTTAGATAATGGATATTCATCTGATTAGATTACAATTTTACCTATCTGCTTCCTTAAAATACTAGCAGCTGCATAAAGTATTTGCAACCAGTTTCGCAGTCACTGCTCAGATCTTTAAATTTGACAGACTGAATATCACAGTCATTTTAAACGGTTAGTTTTCCGTCTTTAAGACATTAGACAACTTAAAAGAGCTATTGACTGGCCTTGTTGAGGCTGTATACATGTAACTATAAATTGACCAAAATGTATTTTTAGTTTTTGCTGGAGCTTATTTGTTATGTTGCTTTCTCGGCTGCAATTCCCGGGCAGAAATTAAGTCCGGTTAACTAATCAAGTAAAGTTGTTAACAGGAATACTTTCTTGTGTACAGTCAAGTCATCTTTTATCGTCAAAATGTCAGAAAAGCTGTTTCATGTTCAGAAAAAAATTGCTCTTTACTTTATGATTTCAAATTTTGTAGCAAATATTAAGTGATGCAAGCTCGATGGTATAAAACTTTAAACTTTTGTGACGACCGGGAAAAAACAAAATTAAATCATTATTCTTTCATTAAAAAAAGAAATTAGCCGTATGTTAGGTGGGTGCATTAAAGTCCTTAACTAGACGTCTTTTTCAAATATAACACTCGCCTATCTTCCGATGCGAAAAAAATATAATAGCCTTTCAAGACGTCATAATTGTTTGGACTTGAAAAATACCATAGGCATAGGTCCATACCCCCTCCTGCCTTTTGAAGTGCAATGATGGTTCCCTAACATTTTCCATCTCAACTTATTATTTTATTTTCGACAAAATTATATGTAGGATATTCATCCTGAACATTCATGAAATATTTGCCACTGGACGTTAAGCAACCAACAATCAATCAATATATATAGGACATAGTTTAACTTTTAAAGCTGGCATTTAAGGTAGAGCCTTCCTCATATTATAGATAAAAAAACAAGCAGGCCAAAAAGAAAAAAGAAAAATAGATATATCCATATATCAGGTCGGGACCACTACCTTATATGGAAATGCATAAATTAGCATACTTATTTTCTCGCACATGTAATTGTTTATTTACATGTGACGCAATTTATTTTTACCTAGGTTTTTGACCAATCCACTCAATGAGTAACAATGCATGATGGACTACTACGTGTTTACAATCAACCGAGAACACGTGTTATTTACTGAAATACAACACATTTTTTCGTGCAATGCGGGATAATAATAATAATAATAATAATAATAATAAAGATTTATTTAAAGTCGGTTATACATATAACAATACAACATAAGCTCTGTAGAGCTTTTATCCGACATATTCACAATTTCGCTTAGTTTTTCATTTTGTGTATCCTCATTATTAGTTCGTGATACAAAGTATTCCTTCCATTCTCAGATTAACGAAGAGTTGTTTCTATGCGAAGAAAAAAGGGTTTGAATTACCCGATATATAGCCGTTAATATGTTTGATGATGGCACGGAGATTTCATGTATTCGTCCACCAGACAACAACGAAACAACAGCGAAAAACACAATTACCCATGATACAATCTTACTTGTGTAACGTAAGCCGTCGATAACAGCCGTTGCTTATATTCACGAGAACAGCAATTTCCGTATCGATAATTAAAGGCAAATGTGTTATCCTTGAATTTTGTGTTCGTAAAAAGGCGAAGAAATATTTACAGACATGGCAGTGTTAACAAAATCTATAAGTACACATGTATTTATTTTTGTTACATTTCAGTATATGAGACTTCCAAACTGTTCCCTTTGTTTTGAAGGTAGTGAAGTCAGCAACTGTAGTTTCATTTTGTTTTCGTTTTTTAACGGGCTCGGACATTCACAGTGCCAAACTGAATAAAATCATTACAGCTGATTTCCTAATGCTTGCAAAGTAAAACTTTGGTTGGCTTGCTTGCTTTGTGGGTATAGTTGTTTATTCAAGCTTTGAAAATAAGATTGACATCTTTAAACAATATATATCTGCATAGTTTAACTTGTATATTTTATATTGGAATTTAATTGGTTGTTATCCTAATATGATTGTGTAACGAAAATCGGTCATAGTTCATTTATTTTGATGTGAAACACCAGTTGTCTTTCCCTATTAATTGTGTTTCTATATGTATATAAGTTTCTCCATAATTGGAGCACCATCTATTACTTAAAACTCCCCTAAAATTGGTACAGTCTTGATTTTCACCCCTTCAAGTATAATGGACCGTTCCATATCGTAGTATATAAACCAGCTCAAGACAGAGAAGCTTTAAACCGACTGTGCAAGGGCTGTATAGCCAGTCAAGGTCGTTAAAAACTTCCATTTGTTGAAACTTAAAGTTTGTTTTTTTTATTAGTTTTTTTTTAATTTTTTTTTTCGCGTTGAAGTATTCGTACTGAACACAGCTGAACACAACTCACTAACTTTTTGGACAATCATAATGGAAATACCAGATGAATTGAATGCACTACTAGCAGCCATGAAGTTAACTGGAAAAGAACCTGCCTGGAAGTTTTCCGCAAGTTCTGACCAGGTGTCAGTACAGCTGACGTGGACCAAGACAAAGGCTAAGGAACCAGAGGCACACTCCAGTAAAGCCAAGCCGGCCCTGAAAAGTAAGCCACCATCCACCAGGAGAAGGGACGCCAAGCGTTACAACCAGTTGGTGCAGGCCAAAAACACTGCTGCAACATCGGCTGAGGTCTCACCACACAGCACCAAGGTAGACCAGAACCAACAAACAGAAGCCACAACAGCACGAGATGGAAGCAGAGAGATATAGTACCCACAAAGTATCAAGGGGAACCTGAGGGCATTTGCATCAAGACGGACACAGTCATCAGTCTGTACGTACAACCCCAGGAAGGTATGCCATCGCCAATACTACCTCCAGCCAACCAAAGACAGAGGCAAGCGATGCCGGATCGACTATGACGAGGGATTCGACCTAGACGATCCCGAGTTGCTCCGGACAACACCACCTCACACATCGCCACTATTGATGCCATCTCAAGAGGCAGTTACATCAGCTCTTTTGATCTTGGAACGGCCAGATACGCCTTATAACACTCCTAGAAGCAAAGTAAAAGCTAGACGGTCAGCAGAACCAGACAATAAGTAGAAAGTCCGCAATACCCTTAAAGGATAGCTGGACAGAAAAACTCATATATCATCATCATCATCAGAAACTTTGTCAGTTATATTTGGACCGTTGAAGTGATAACATCAGGGATTATTTTCCAACTGGTAAGTAGAGTGAATTAAGTGATTGCAAAGGATATATATATAGTGTTCGGATTTATATGTGGATATTGCAATAGTGATTGTGATACAATGTATAAAGTGAATCTGATATATATAAGTGATTATTGTATTAATGAGAATACAAGGTGTATACTTGCTGGTGTTGCAAGTTGTACTATGTGGAAGTGTGAATACTTCATAGATTTGTATTAGTGAGAATACAAGGTGTTTACTTGCCGGTGTTGCAAGTTGTAATATTGTGGAAGTGTATTAGTGAAAGTGCACTGTGTTAAACCTTACCAGTTGGATAATATTCATTGTGTGGGAACTCAAAGGGATAGTTAGTGCGTGAGTTCAGCTGTGTTTATATGATTGTATATGCATTGTGCATTGAAGGATTTCTGCAAGTGTAATTGTGTCACTGTGTTATTGAGGTTTATTGAACATTCAAACGGTGATACTACAAATTGGTGGATATTGTTAATATATGTTGTATATATGTGATTTTGTGTTCATACGTTTTGTGTGATACTTACTTGATGCCTGTTGCAAAGTAATCTGTTGGTGACATGGTGTAATAAAGGGCCGTTTGCATGTTGCATAATAATCTGTTAGTGACATTGTGAATAAATCGGTCTGATACATGTTGCATAGTGATTGCATAGTGACATTGTGTATATATATTCTGTTATGATACAGTGTGTTTATGCATTGTGAATGAGGTACTTCACCTTGCATTTTGATTTATGTGCATTGTGCTGTGTATATAGTTTTCGTTGTGAATCAATTTAAGGATGTGTTAATTGTTTTGAATAGGACAACTGGTTGTGGTGAAAAATTGAGTTGAACACTTGAAATCCTGATTTATTCAGATACGGATCCATTGATCGCCCGGTTACACGTTACAATTGTACAATATACAAACAAAGCAATCAAGCTAACAAAAGTTTGCTCTTCAAGCATCAGGAAATAAGCTGTAATGTTGTTATCCATATGTATGTGCGACGAGGTGGAAAATTTGATATGTTTTGTGAAAATTGCAGCGTTGGATCTGATATAAAAAAAGAAGATGTGGTATGATTGCCAATGGGACAACTATCCACAAGAGACCAAAATGACACAGAAATTAACATTTATAGGTCACCGTACGGCCTTCAACAATGAGCAAATCCCATACCGCATAGTCAGCTATAAAATACCCCGATATGACAATGTAAAATAATTCAAACGAGAAAACTAACGGCCTTAACTATATGAAAAAATGAACGAAAAACGAATAAGTAACACAAAAAACAAACGACAACCACTGAAAAACAGACTCCTATATACATGATATATACAAATATATATACGTTTTCATTTATTAGACAGATTTCTTCTCCTTATATATATTATATTGGGCCGTTGTTTTTTTTTGTTTTTTTTTATTGTTTTACACAAGTAATTTTTGGGTCGTTTATAGCGTACTTTTCGGAATTGAATCTATGACTACTTACTTTACTAGATTATGTCTTTTTTGAAAGATGTCTCATTTGGCACCCATACCTCATATCTTCTTATTTCTACATACAAAGCACGTTTTAGAATAAAAATTATAGGTAATATGGCACCTACTTTGATCCAGAGGCTAAATATTTGAGATATTTCACATACGTCAACATGATAGCAGCCGAAGGATAAAAAACCTCTGAGGTATATTTTGTGATAAAATTAGATACAAACGAACTTTATCGATGGATAAAGCTATACAAAATGTATTAATCTATATACCGTACCCGCTCAGTGGCGGATCCAAGGGGGTGTTTCGGGGGTTGAACCCCCTTTTTTTTAACGATCAATGCATTTGAATGGGTACATGTAGTTGGAAGCCCCACCCCTTTTTTATCCTGGGTTAGGACCCCCCCTTTTAAAAATGTTTGGATCCGCCCTGCCGCTTTCATAACACTTATTTTTAGCATTCTGAATATAATAATAATAATAATAATAATATTTTTATTTCCCAAATTACAGGCCCCATAAAGGGTATAAAATCAGATACAATTGATTTACATAATTGGTAATAACAACAATAATAGAGGCATATACATATATATATATTAATATGTTCTTACTTTCAGTTCAGGTCCTGACCAAATTTTTACACATCCAGTACAGAAAGAAGTGTTTCAATGAAAGTTTTCTAGGCAGAAATGAGTTTGGGATGACATTATACATTTTTAAAAGAGTTCAAAAATTTCATAGTGGACAGTGGTCATTTCATCTGAAATTTCACTGTTTCAGGTCGTAAAATTATTGCATAGGTACAATGCATATAACTTTAACAAGGCGAAAAAGATAGTCGCATAGTGAAGCCCGTAAACAATACTTTTTTAATCTGAGCATGCAAATTGAAGATTATGTTATACATTTAACAATAATCACATTCGCAGAACAAAAACATATATTTTGAGAATCCAAGACACTATTTTAGTTGACAGTTCTTCCACTAATTCCACGTGTTTTCCGGTTGTAGTAAACTCGTAGTAGCTAGCCCATAATGCATTGTAGCTCATTGAGTCGATTGGTCAATTTTTCAAGGCCGTATTGGCCTTCTGTTTGGGAAATTACTATGCAAATAAGTTCTGACGTAAAGAAATCTAGAGTTCTCGACCTGTATATGTAGAATACACAATTAGTATGAATATTCATGAGTTTTATGAAGCAACGCGAGATACGAGATCACGTCATTGGCACATTTAGAGGTAAATTCAGTAAAAAATCTCCCATTGACTTTAATGCTATTCTATGTGTGGAAATAAATTTATACCTGATTTACCTTTAGAAATTAAAATCTTTCATATATCATTCATGAAAGTACAAGTGTAGCCATATCTTTTGCAACAATAAAAACATAGGGTCATGCGGCATTTTTTGGCATTCACATGGCCATGTTTACAAAGAATGTAGATTCGCACTGAATTCCTATACTGACCCCCATTACTTTTCAACCCTGAAGGGGAAAAAATTAGTATATTCAGCATATATTTTTTTTTTTCAACTCTAGTTTTGATCCATCTACCAAAAAATATTTATTACAAACATTATCTGCCAATCAGAAGAGCATATAACTTCAGAAGTGCAGTGTTATACAGAAAGCTCTCCACTAAATGGGCGGTCCCTGATGACGTATATTTATTTACTAAATTTACCCCTTTATCTGTTTCCGGTCTCACTAATTAGCGACAAGAAGCGTCAAGAAGCGCCAAGAAGCGACAAGAAGCGTCAGGAAGCGACAAGAAGAATAATTTTAGCGACAAGAAGCTATTTAGCGACAAGAAAACATATATAATAAATTGATAATTTTAATTTTATTATTATATTGAAAGATGAAGAAATTAAACATTTGTGAGGAAGGATTGTGCAGTTTTTATTATTAATCGATAGATGAAGAAATTAAACAGTATTAATACATGTATACCGTTTATATTGTGACAATCTATGACTCATAAATGGGATTTTCTGTCTTTGTTTTTTCCTGTAAAAACCTTGTTTTCTTTAATCCCGTGCAAAAACTTTGTTTTTTTTCAATAAATTATAAAAAAATTAGGTACGGCATGCCGTACCAACGAAATTTATTGGTACGGCAGTCGGCTGCTACCCCTCTGTAAATCGAAACTATAGAAAGGTTAATTTGTGAAAATACGGGGAATTTTTGTGACACTTTTTGTGCAATTTCGTAAGAAACCAATTCGTTTTAAAATGGTTGCCAAAAAAACGCTTCTTGCAAAATAGAAAAATACAATTCTTTTGGAAAATAATGCAAGATATAATTTGTTGAAAATACACAGTACAAGCAGTGTTTGAAAATGATTTTTGGAATGGAATTAACAAAGAAGAATAATACAATTGTCCTTGAACTTGGTTATTTTGGCACATAATTTTTCCTATATGTTCCAAGTGTGTTAAACCAGTTTTCGAATATTATTGGACTGTACAGAAAATATGGTTCCGGAAGCTTGTAAAAAATAGATTGCCGATACTGTAATCTTATAAATACAGTTTAGACAGAACAGCAACATCGGCATGAGGAAAAAGTTAACAAAGGCCTGTCATTTTGAGATGTCAACACTTAATGCGCATCCGTTGAGACGAAATAAAATTATATCTCTCAGACCCTGTTACATATTTTTTCTTTCAATTCAGTATTTCAAAAATTATTTCTTGAAATTTACAATCACCCAATTCATTAAATAAACCCAGTGGCCAACAATAAACGAATAATTATAATCGTTTACTTATTTTAATAATTGTCGAAGGTAAACCAAGAAAAGCGCTCCGAACGCCAAAACAAAATAAAAGAGACATGTTTGTTTGATATATTTCTTCAAATGCAGAAACATTTTAATATCATTTTGGTTCATGTTAATTTTCACTTGGGTGTACAGGGATTGGTGTGTTTTGTTGTTGAGTTGGATATGATTTACAATTGAGATTTCCCAACTATATTCCACTATGATCTTTAATATAAATATATATACCAAAAAGTGCGCATATTCAGAGCACAGAGTCTGACTTCTTCCTTCTACAGTGTACAATTTCAAGGTGGAACTTTTACAATGCACCAATTGTTTTACCTATAGATGATGCATGTATGTTTTCAGATGTTTTTTATTATATCATTTTTCACGAAAGACAGAATGTTAATTGAACTTACATTTAATACAGTTTGCAAGGTTTGTCTGCAACTATGCACACTACCCAAACGTTTACATCATACAGAGAGTATACTACATTAAAAACATGTATTATTTTATCTTTCACTTTTACAACTGATGGGATGTTTTTGTAACCTTTTTTATGGCTGCATTAGATCTAGAAATGTGTATTTTTTTAGACACAGCAAATTTAAATTGTATTGTATGGTCCTGAACATGCCTGAAATATTTGCCACCGGACATTTTACAACCTCAAATCAATCAATTCAAATTGTACTTGAAAATCACTGTTCACCCAATGAAATTTTGAAAGCTGAATCTCAGACTCCACCCTGTTAGTTGAAAATAAAACTAAATCAGTTAAAATTAATAGGAAATTTACGAAAGCAAACAGGGGGAATAAAAAAACGTTACTCTATATTAAGTAATATGTCATCCTTTTTCTGCCAATTTCTATGCCATGCTAGCGGTCAACCTTGAAGCAACTTATCTAAAAAAAAAATAAGGATGGTGACATGTGTCGCTATACATGCACGGGCTCACAATAAAATCCTGGAAATTGTTAGTTTTTGTTAGTTAGATTCTTTCTCCATATATGAGAGATCGTAATTTATTAGTGAAAAGGTTCGGAATATTTTTTTCGTTACTATGTGCAATTTTCTGCGACTGTCATTCAAGTGAGAGGTTTGGCTAACCATAAAACCAGGTCCAATCCACCATTTTCTGCATAAGAAAATGCCTAGCTGAACCAATTCGAAATTTGTTATCCATTTGTTTGATTTTACACTTAGATTAAGGACTTTCTGTTTATAGATTTCGTCGGAGTTGTTTTGTTTTTTTTAATGTTGTTTTACTTAAATAATAACTTTCTTGAATCTTTTGATTCACTCATTTATTAAATAATTGTGTCCTGCTCAATTTTACTTGTTTTTGCGCTTTGTATCTATCTGATGAGTTCAGCCCTTTTCAACTGATTTTTATAGTTTGTTGATATGTTGTACTGTTACACCACTTTCTCAGGTTAAGGTGAGGGTTGGGCCCCGCTAACATGTTTAACCCCTCCATATTCTGTATTATGTCCCTTGTCAGGAGCCTGTTCTACTGTTGTTGTCGTTTGATGCTACATGTAGATATCATATTTGTTTTCAGTTCATTATTTTGTACATAATTCAGGCCATTAGTTTTACATTTGTCATTTCGTGGCCTGTTATACCTGACCTATTGGTATGGACTTTGCTCATTGTTGAAGGCCGTACGGTGACATATTGTTGTTAACGTCTGTGTCATTTGGTCTCTTGTGGAGAGTTGTCTCATTGGTAATAATATACCATTTTATTGTTATTTTTAAATGTTTACCATACATCATTCTATACACCAAATTTAGTTGACATACTGCTTTGAGAAATGAACCTGGTTATGCAACTTTAACCTTAAACACTTATCCCTGAAATAAGGTAAAGGTAAGGTGAACACTGTCTGATGAACATGTAGACATTGCAAGGAATCAATATATATATATACCAAATATAGTTATTGTATTGCTCTTAATTAGTGAGAAATTCATAAAACAAAAAAACTGCTCTTTTTTCAAGCAGTTGCTTAACCATGACAATGAAGTCAAGGACAACAGGCATATGACAGACAGAAGCTTCTTAGCATGTAATCTGTATACCGGTACAAAGTATGAAACCTCAGGGTCTACTAGCCTTTGAAATGTAAGGCAAAATACACATAAATTATGCCACTGAAACCGCCATCGGGTTGTATTCTCAATGTCTTGCACTCAGCGACTCTTGTCAAAGGCAAGACAAAACTATGGTTCCAACTCCATCAGACTAATTTGATTTTAAATGGAATTGGTTATTTTTCTAGGTCCTTTTGATCATATAGCTCTTCAAATGTTTGGGTAGCTATAAACACATAATGCTATTCGGGGTATGAGCATACAAATGTAAAAAGAACCATTTTTATTATAGTACCTTAATTTCTACATAAATGGCCATACTGATCTCTGTCTTTGTTCACAGGGGATATTGTGTCGTATCCCTGATCAATAATCAATCAAACCATACATTCAGCCTGGATTTTTTACCCTATAAATGCAGAAAATATGAAAGTAAGGGGATGTGATATAGTATCAATTAGACAATTATTCATCAGAGACTAAAAGAAGAGGATGTTAACAATGATAGGTTATCATACAACCTTCTACAATGAACAAAACCCACATACAATAAGCTATAAAAGTCCCAAGCAAGTCAAGATTCAAGAGATACACTGAAGTCCTGCTCTAGTTAAATACAGAAATGTCTCACCTTTTTGTAATTTCGATAATGCAAATGTTGAAATTAAAGTAGCAATACTTTAACATGAATGTTATGCAAATATTCAAAGTCGATGAACCATGACTGAAGGTACATGGCTAACCAATCTCCATGGAATGAAATGTGCCAATGCTAATATAATTGCATACCAAATACCATTGACTTATTCTAAATCTTTCCTTTTAAACAAACCTAAACACAAACATTACCTTGTAAACTATGTGAAAGATCAAAGTCAATGAACCATGATCAAAAAGGGGGAGGGTTAACGATACTTGCAAATGCCAATAAATGTGCTTACCAAATATCATTGGCTTAACATTAGCAGTTAATCTTAAACTGATATAATCACAAAAACTGGTACATGTAAACTTAGCAAAAGTGACAAGGTAAATAGGCCATAAGTTAGGGGACGGAACAAATATTCTTCATGAAAATGAGATGTGTTAATTTTATATACAACTAAACACCAATTAACATTGGCCTACCACTAATGGTGCCCCTTGAACTGACCTAATCATAAACTAATGCATGTTAACTTAGCAAAATCAAAGTCTATATACCATGACCAACGAGGCGAAGCCAAATAATCTCCATGGAAATGAGATATGCCAATGATATACAACTGCATATCTTATATCATTGACCTACCACTAGTGGTTCCCCATAAATTGACCTAATCACAAACTAATACATGTAAACTATGAAAACTTTCATAGTAAATATACCTTGACTGAGGGGACTGGGCCAAATAATCTCCATGGTAATGAGATATTTCAATGCTATTACAACTGCATACAAATCATCAATGACCTACCACAAGTGGGTCGCCATGTACTAGACCTAATCGCAAACTAATACATTGTTGACGCCGCCGCCGCCGGAAACAGCATACTTATGTCTCGCTTCTTGACCCCGTCAAGGCGAGAAAAAAAACAATAAACAAAAAACGAATATGATAGACAACATCTAAAGATAACCCCTGAATTACAGGCAGTTGATTAGCAATGAATGTAAACATGCATCACATTGCTACATGTAATGTGAGGCTTGAAACCAAATTTCAGGAAGATTTATACACAGTTCATGAGAAATATGCAACGGTGATTTTCTACATGCTTATGTAAACAAGTTGATGTTAAATGAATATGAAAACGAGACAAAAATGGTACGTGTGTGTGGTAAAGATTTGTGTGAAAAGCCTGTCTCCATCTCTTCTTTTGATGGCTGAACTACAGCGATGTCTCTAATAGAATCGAGATTTGTTTGTCACGAAAGATAATCCAGATCTTGAATTTACATCTCTTATTGAACATAAAATAAATCTCAAACCAAATGCAGTATCGAAACATCAGAACCCATATAGGTTACCACCGTATAAGCGTGAAATATTACGGGAACAATTGGACGATTTACTACATGTACTACGACAAGGTATCATTACACCCGTTAGTGAATCAGAGGAATTGCCAATCACCAGCCATGTCCTTTAAGTAGCAAAGCGCAGTGCAAATGCCGATAAAAAATAATCTAAAATTTTTATCACCTATCCTTCCAAGTCATAATTTATAAAAGAAAAAAACTGTATAAGTCAAATTATGGTTTTCAACACGGAGCCGTAGCTTTCACCGAACAGTAAGCTATTAAGGACCCCATAATATGACTATTATTTAACCATTCGAACGGAAAATCTAACAGTTCAATCTTTATAAAAACAAGAGAAAAATCTAACAGTTCAATCTTTATAAAAACAAGAGAAATAAAAAAAACACGTATGAACCACATCAATAAACGACATTTACTAAACATCAAGTGCCTGACGCAGGACAGGCGGCACAAACAAATGCAACATTAGTGTACAATCACAACATGTTAAATGCAAGGAAATTATACTCTTTAACATTTTACAATCAATTAGGACATTTTGCTATAAGAGTTTTTTGTTTAATTGATTTGAAATGGCGCTATTAAAAATATACCTTGCGAATCGATCTCAATCGGTGAGTGAACAGTATTTCAGTACTTTTATTGTTGTCTCGTTTTCACTTCATATATGCGCTTCCTGTGATCATTGATCTCTTACTTCAAACCAAGGGCAACAAGACGTTTTTTCTAACGGACTGTCCAGAACTGTACGTTTGATTTATTACGTTGTATATACTCATTTGTACCTCACTATGTTCAGATTTATTTCAAGATAGATAAATAAAGGCCTTTTCAAGTTACTGAAAATAAGAAATTAAGAACGATTTAAAAAAAAAGACTGAACATATGAAGGATCATACAATTGATTGTTAAATAAATAAATAAATGAAATGAATAATATGATGAATTTTTAAAATCATAATAAAATGAACAACTGGAGGATTTCATTGAAGAAAATATGTCAGAAAAATTCCGTTGATGCATGTCAATTCTGTACCCCTAAGACCTCACCAAATACAAAAACGGTTGATGTAGGTTAAGTATGTACCCCTAAGACATCACCAAATACAAAAACCGTTGATGTAGGTTAAGTATGTACCCCTAAGACATCACCAAATACAAAAACCGTTGATGTAGGTTAAGTATGTACCCCTAAGACATCACCAAATACAAAAACCGTTGATGTAGGTTAAGTATGTACCCCTAAGACATCACCAAATACAAAAACCATTACTACATGTTTAATTTATAATCTACAGACATCACCAAATACTTAAACCGTTGATGCATAATACTCTTCTAATCTTAAGACATCACCAATACAAAAACTGTTGATGCATGATAATTCTGTATCCCTAATACATCACCAAATACAAAAAACGTTGAAGCATGATAATTCTGTACCCTTAATACATCACCAAATACAAAAAAAGTTGATGCATGATAATTCTGTACCCCTAAGACATCACCATCAACAAAAAACGTTGAAACATAATAATTCTGTACCCCTAAGACATCACCAAATACAAAAACCGTTGATGCATGATAATTCTGTACCCCTAAGACATTACCAAATACAAAAACCGTTGAAGCATGATAATTCTGTATCCCTAATACATCACCAAATACAAAAAACGTTGAAGCATGATAATTCTGTACCCTTAATACATCACCAAATACAAAAAAAGTTGATGCATGATAATTCTGTACCCCTAAGACATCACCATCAACAAAAAACGTTGAAACATAATAATTCTGTACCCCTAAGACATCACCAAATACAAAAACCGTTGATGCATGATAATTCTGTACCCCTAAGACATTACCAAATACAAAAACCGTTGAAGCATGATAATTCTGTATCCCTCATACATCACCAAATACAAAAACCGTTGATGCATGATAATTCTGTACCCCTAAGACATCACCATCAACAAAAAACGTTGATGCATGATAATTCTGTACCCCTAAGACATCACCAAATACAAAAACCGTCGATGCATGATAATTCTGTACCCCTAAGTCATCACCAAATACAAAAACCGTTGATGCATGATAATTTTGTACCCCTAAGACATCACCAAATATAAAAACCGTTGATGCATATAAATTCTGTACCCCTAAGACATTACCAAATACAAAAACCGTTGAAGCATGATAATTCTGTATCCCTAATACATCACCAAATACAAAAACCGTTGATGCATGATAATTCTGTACCCCTAAGACATCACCATCAACAAAAAACGTTGATGCATGATAATTCTGTACCCCTAAGACATCACCAAATACAAAAACCGTTGATGCATGATAATTCTGTACCCCTAAGACATCACCATCAACAAAAAACGTTGATGCATGATAATTCTGTACCCCTAAGACATCACCAAATACAAAAACCGTCGATGCATGATAATTCTGTACCCCTAAGACATCACCAAATACAAAAACCGTCGATGCATGATAATTCTGTACCCCTAAGACATCACCAAATACAAAAACCGTTGATGCATGATAATTCTGTACCCCTAAGACATCACCAAATACAAAAACCGTCGATGCATGATAATTCTGTACCCCTAAGACATCACCAAATACAAAAACCGTTGATGCAAGATAATTCTGTACCCCTAAGACATCACCAAATACAAAAACCGTTGATGCATGATAATTATGTACCCCTAAGACATCACCAAATATAAAAACCGTTGATGCATATAAATTCTGTACCCCTTAGACATTAACAAATAGTATAACCATTGATACATCTTAATCTTCTAATCTAAAGACATCGACAAATATGGCAAAATCAAGTAAATATTAAGTATTTAGTTACATGACGTATTAATTGTTATATATAATTTTCTAAGCCCTTAGACTCTGAATAAGACAGTTAGAAATGAAGACAAGGTTTCGGGGGCGGAGGACAGTAAATAGTCGTGTGGTAAAACGTTCCTTAATTAAATATCAGAAGATATGGTATGAGTGCCAATGATAAAACTCTTCTTCCAAGACACAATTTATAAATACAAAACCAGTATAAGTCAAAGTATGGTGTCCAACATGGAGTCGTGGTATACACCGGACATTAAGCTATAAAGGACTAGCGTATAACCATTGGAACGGGAAACCCAACAGTTAAATCGTTATTACAAAAAGAGAAATGAGAACCACGTATGAACCACATTATCAAACGACATTTAATTAACATCAAGTGCCTGATTTAGGAAAGGTGCACACAAATACAAGATAAGTGTACAATCACAACAATGAAGACACATGTTCAACGCAGGGACATTATACTCTTCAACATTTTACAATCAATATGAACATTTTGCTATGAGAGTTTTGTGTTTATTTGATTTGAAATGGCGCTATTAAATACATACCTTGCGTATCAATCTCAATCGGTGAGTCAACAGTATTTCAGTACTTTTATTGTTGTCTCGTTTTCACTTCATATCTGCACTTCCTGTGATCATTGATCTCTTACTTCAAACCAAGGGCAACAAGACGTTTCTCTAACGGACTGCCCAGAACTGTAAGTATGATTTATTACATTGTATATACTCATTTGTACCTCACTATGTTCAGATTTATTTCTAGATGGATAAATAAAGGCCTTCTCAAGTTACTGAAAATAACCGTAACATACAATTCTAGTGAGTCAGAACTGATCGTCGCCCGGAGATATGCGAACGATATAGCCGGGCGCGGTGAAAATTGTTAGAATATAGTCTGGAACAAATAATCCTGCTACTGGGAATTTTCAGATGATTACCCCAGATATGAAATTTATGACTTTCGAACATCGGTTTTCTACTGTTTACCTTATATAAGTGATATTAACGTTTTTTAGTTAATGTAAAGTTGATTGGAAGAAGAAAAAACACACAACACTGCAAATATATGTACATGAATATTGGGCCAGTTTGATATGAACACTGAATATAAATTATGTAATTTCAAGTGACCTCTTTAGATACATGTACAACTTGTTATTACGAAATATTTACTTGGTGACTTTTTTAAATAAGATACACGCTTTGGCACTTCGAGGATAGCATTATTTACCTTTTTCCTCGATGTTTGTAAATATATGATATATACGAACTCTGACTAATAACTTTATAATTTATAGTCAATAATTTAAAAAGTTTCCCTTAGGCCTCTATGTTAATTGTTTTTGAAGTGTTGATTTCCTAATGGAGTAAGTTTAGGTAGTGTTAAGGCCATCCATCTAAATAAAAAAAAAACATACATGTACGTGTAATGTTTGTGTATTTATACCATGTGACTTTGTATATTAAGATGACCCTTAATGACCAGCAAACAAAATAAGCTAGATTTCATGTCGTGTGATTTTTATAATTGTTCTATATATGATAGGATTCTGCATTGTCCATTTTCTATTTAATAAAAAAAATTATTGGTATTAACTAGTAAAACAGTACTTTATAAGCAAATGAAATGAACCAATGAAATAATAAGAGAAGTGTTAAATTAAAACATCATATTGTGTCAAACAAGTATAGACGTATTTACACTTGTATGCAAATATGTCCGCCATTACGTATAATCACACAGGTTCCTGTAAACTTTGACATAACAATTCAATAAAATTGACGTCACAATAAAAAAGTGAGTGTTGCTTGACGTCAAAAGGTTATTCAGAGGCGATCTACGGTCATTTGGAGACAAAATTCAGCTAAATACCAAAAGTGTAAATACGTTTATTTGTTTCCGAGTATCGTATACAGTTACATTAGTAACGTTAATGAAATAACGCGCGGTAAAACGCTTTTTCGAAAAGATAGGAAAATCAAATTTCTCAAAGACGTTTCGTTGTAACTGTTAATTTTAATTTCAAATCGAATAAAAATAACTTGAAAATAATGTTTAAATATAATGGACCTACATCGTTTTAAAAATGTTTTGATTTACCTAAAAAATAGTTTAATACTGAACCAGAATTGACATCTACCTGATAATAATTCAGGTCATCCTAGTAATAAATCGATACTACTTGTGAGTTTAAATAAACAAACGTAGAGATACGCAATATAGCAACTAATATATTCGGTTAACATGATAAGCAAAGTCAATACAAGGTATTTGATAAACGTGTATTGTTAAAATACGTAACATCGTGATCAGTATTTACTTAAGGTAGAAAATCTACAAAAGGTCAATATCACGGTTTCATTATGTTTATTTATTATTAGTGGCTTGATAACATTATCTTTATGACCAACATTTAAGCGTATTTCTAACTAGCTTCATTTGATAACATTATCTTTATGACCAACATTTAGGCGTATTTCTAACTAGCTTCATTTGTCTTGTGGATAGGTGTATTCGTGTTTTGTGTTATAGCTAATATATATCATTTTATATAATTTACAGGTTTCCCTAAAGTTGTCTCTTTGCTAATATGTTCCTTTTTGTTGTATGACTTTTGACGTCCCTTGTTATTTACAAATCCAGCTATCGGGATCTTGGGCTTATAATGTTACTTATGCAGGTGCATCCAGAGGTGCAATTCATATAATATAAGGATTTTGCAGTGGAGTTTTTATTTTCTTTGCCCTTGTATTTATATTTAACTTAATTTGTATTTTATCGAGAAAGTGGAAGCTATTCTGTATGTACTATCAACTACAAACAGAAAGTGGAAGCTATTCTGTATGTACTATCAACTACAAACAGAAAGTGGAAGCTATTCTGTATGTACTATCAACTACAAACAGAAAGTGGAAGCTATTCTGTATGTACTATAAACTACAAACAGAAAGTGGAAGCTATTCTGTATGTACTATCAACTACAAACAGAAAGTGGAAGCTATTCTGTATGTACTATCAACTACAAACACAGGCTTTGTTGTCGTCTTGGTAATATTCATTTATAATTACATTAGATGTATGTTTCATTATAATACTTTATTTTGATTGGCTAAGTGCACATCACTTGTTATTCCGTAAGCAATTACATCACTCAATAAAACTTTTCATTCAAGATAACACGTGGTCCCACAATAAAGTGCACAGGTGAATAACATACAAAAAATATATAAAATTCGTGATTTCACGATCATAGCTGAAAAATGAAATTATAAGTATTGAATGTTTCTTTTTGTAACTTTATAGGGTTGTAAAAGCGTTGACCGTGCGTACATTTTTAGTATGAAGCGCTTCCGCCGAGGAACGCCATTGCATACAAAGTCAGACAGCTCAATATTGAGCGTCATCTAAGAGACACGTGGATAGTTGATGGGAAAAGTTATGTAAAGGACAATCAAATGCAAGTCCATGTTGTTAACACAATGCCAGCGTCCCTACGTTTTGTGTCGATACACTGCTGTCCAGGTTCTATGGACTTTCTTGATAGGCTAGACTACAACAACAATTGTTTTTCTTTGACAAGGTATAATCCCCCCTCCCGGCTTTTCATATATTAAATGGAATGTCCCATTACGAAATTGTTTCAATGCAGCATTTTTGTCTACCATATAAGACTATGGAGCAGTCAATATACAAGACTCAGGGCGGATATATTTCAAACAGGGGGCGGCTTTATTTCAGAAAACGGAATCTATCTACTACCGATGAGCGGAAACAGACCTTTTCGCTATTTAGGAATCTGCGACACTTCAGTAAACTATTGACGTAATACAACAATCACTTTTCCTTTGTGACGTCAGACATTTTCAATTGTGACATCATTTTTTTTTCGAGAATCAAAGGCTATGTAATGTCTAGTAATGACGGACAAAACGCATTGTACGACTTTGCCCCTCTGCAGAGCTATAGAAAACAGTACATTAACGGGTGTTACACGGACTCTTTTTAGACGATACACGGATTCTTTTTAGTTGTTACACGGACACTTTTTATGAATAGAATCAATCGTGCGTGATTAGTGAGTTCATGGGCACTTTAACTTTCAATTAGATTTGAACTTTTTGGTTCACCAACTTATTTCCTGTCCTTTTATTCACGGAATAAAATATTTACGTTAGCATCAAAAGAATTATCATGGTCAAGCAGATGACAAATTAATGTTTTGCATGATTCCCGATTTTCCGAATACCGTTAATAGTGCTCATTGGCGGATCCAGGAGGGGGGGGGGGGGGTCAATGCATTTGAATGGGGACATATAGTTTGAACCCGCCTTTGTCCTGGGTTGGGACCCCCCTTTTTGAAATGGCTGGATTCGCCCCTGGTTCTTATTTAAACAAAAACATTTGGGTGATGGCGTTGAAAAGTAAATAGTTAATATACTAAAAAAAAACATACCGCCCCCTTTATGTAGCAAAGACGTTACGCATGATATTGGTGTCACTTTTGGTAACGTCGTATGTTAACGTCAAAGTCGGTGTACTTTATTGACGTGATGTTTTATTGCCTTCCAGTTTTTAAACGCATTGTTTTTGTGAATAAAAGGAGGTAAGGGTTTACACCATGTTCTCTGTGGAACAAAAGAATTTATGAGGTATACGTAGTGTGTTCTATGAACGAAAAAAGATGTTGGATATTCAGTAAATGGGCATAAAGATTTGTCGCCTACGATTTGTTATTATATATTTCATGTAAATTATTCAGAGACTATTTCGTGTTGGGGGTTTTAATCAAAACTGGTGCCAATAGAAGCAGAACTTTCATAGTTTTTTGGTAAATTATTTGTTGTGAAGCGTTAATTATCAATTTCCGATGATACACACAAAATTGATTTTCATCCTAAAATTTGCTTTATATTCCAACTATCTTAATTTGAAATAAAAGTGACTAAAGAAAAATTATGACCAAATAAACAAAAATGTATTCTGCGTCCTTCCACACATGGTTGGTAAATGCCTTCAAAATGTATAGTTTTGCATCAAATTCTAATGATTTTTTTATTAGCTGACCGATTTATTTGTATGATCAGAAAGCCAGGACTATCAAAAATATATGTATATGAGCATGTAGCTACATGTATAATGATCAATAAAATGTACGTCACACCAATATTCACGGTATCACAATCAGAGTTATTTTTTTATATAGTTTTGTAGAGTTTTGTCTAACTTTTGAAAATGTTAAATGGAAGACTAGTATGAAATTTTGAACTTAAACTTTTACGAATACTATACTTTTAATGAATTATTCTGTTCTTTTTAATACAATTCTATTGGTTATTAAAGAACAGATTTAGCGTAATGTGGTTTTATCGTTTTTTCTCTCTCGATTTGCTTGAAAGTAAAAGCTTTATAGTTTATACTAAACATGAAATAGATCAACACGAAACAGTAATTGCTTTTTTGTTTCCTTAAATAGTAAATGAATGTGAAAATAACGAAAACAGCTCTTGTTTTCAAAACTATTAATAAACATTAAGTATAGGAACATAGGTTTAGTTATAGCTATAAAATCACTGACAGCAACTTCCGAAGCAAGGTTGTCGGCTCTCCGGACATTCCCGAAGTCCTGCGTTTATTTTATTTGCAGAGGAGGCCGCAGTGCACTCGATGTTGACACCTAGTAATCAGTGTAAATATACTTCTTAGATCGCTCGGAAAACAATGCCTCGGAAATTCTTTAAATAGTAGAAATTAACCAAAGAATTTAACTATTACAGATCACAGTACGGCTCTCAACAATGAGCAAACTTGATTCCGCACAGTAAGCTAAAAAAGGCCTCAAAATAAAATAAGCTAAAACAATTCAAAACGAGAAAAGTAACGGCCTGATTTAAATACATAACAATCAACGGGGGAAAAAGATATACAGCAACAAACGACAGCCACTGAATTTACAGGCTACTGACTTGGGACTGGCACATACAGAATGTAGCGATAAACATGTTTGCTGGCGCCAAACCCTCCCCTTACCTGAAAGTGAAACAGTACAACACATACCTTCGCACATTCAAAACTAGTATCATTTTCTTCTTTAATTTAATTCAATGTGTCTCACGTCGGATATTTTCTTGTCAAATAGATATAGTAGACTTTGCAATGATTTAGGTTTCATTTGTAGTTACTTAGATCGATAATGAGACAATTAGGCAAGTAGGGGGCAGAGTTTGGTGTTGTCTCACAAAATTTGTTTATTCGTTTAACTCGTAAAATATTGCTGTTTGATTTAAAAAAAAAAACCATAACGAACAAAAAGACTTGACCGATGTTTACTGGGTATGTACCGTAAGACGATACATATACGTGTACTTATTTTAATTAAGAAACGTGAAATAAAATATATGGCATCGTTTAGAATGTATCATTTATAATGATTTTTTTTTTTGTAATTTAAATGTCATTTGTTGCAGATATATACATGATATATATAAAAAAAAAATCTCCGAATTTGATTTATTGCTGTTGTGCCGAAATTTGCGTTAATTCCTAAAACGATCAATATTCTAATTGATACGAATATTATTCAAGATATATCTAAATTTCCTATTTGGTCTCCGGAAGATTTGTGTAAATATGTTTAATATTTGTTGTTGAGTTGCTGTCTGATTGAAATATACTCAAATCAGATTTTATTGAAATATTATGGTATATTTAAATGAGAAACGCATTTCAACGAGGTGAAATCAAATATAAATTATAAATTCATATTCTATATATACTCTCTAAGTAAAATAAATACGTTACAAAAACACATTAACGTACCAAGTGAACGTCAAAAACGTCAAATTAGCGATGCTGTGACATATTGGTAGACCACCATGCGACCTCTTCATTTTGATGATTTTTAGATTTCTCTTTACTTTATACATGTTATATACATCAACATATTCCTTTTGCAAAGGAATTTGACTTTATAGTGATGTTTTTCGAAACACTTATGTTGTTAATACTTTTTTTTACGATAAGTAACAACTTGTCCTTAATAATTCTAAGAAAAAATGAAAACGCTTTCATTGTGACATTTTGGTAGACACTCTTTCAACGCATCGATATTCGATACTAATCGATAAAGATATTATTTTAAGCAAAGACTATTTTCTTTTGTGTTTGGAATTTATCATGCTGGCTTCATTTCTCCGATCTTTTATGCAAAACACTCTGCCCCCTAATTGTCTCATTATTTTTCGGTGTTTTCTATACAACACCGGAATTTCTAACGTAAAACGTTGGTGAAAATAGTTAGTGACGGGAGACCTTTGAGATTAATATTAATATACTAAATATTTTGTTTGTTTTAATGCTATAAATGAGATTACTGTCCGAATAAATGCCGTTCAAATGTAATAGATTAGGAGGCATGTTATATTTCATGACTTGATGAACAATTTTGCATATTTTTAATCAATATTGATAATTTCTTTATAGAACAAGTTTTTTTAAACGTTATTGTGACAGTGTACTTTGGGCTAGATTTTTGGTAATGATGTCGAAGTTTTCAATGGTTTGCGCATTTATACACTGGATTTCTTTGCTTTCATAGACTTTTCAAAATTTGTTTTACAAAAGGATATGCGCACTCATAAATTTGAGAATATAATCTTCTCGCTATAAATACATTTTAAACGGTTGTGCCGTAAGGGAGTTATATTTCTCCTTGGTGTCTACAGTCAAAATTGACTTCTTTCAAGACCTACTCGGTCCACAAATTGCGTTATTTATGTTTTAAACACATGTCACCCCAAAGGCCTAACGCTCTTCTTCCCAATGGTGTAGCAATATTATATATTATAAAGGTATATAATATATAATATTGCCACACCATTGGGAAGAAGAGCGTTAGGGCTTTTGGGTGACATGTGTTTAAATACTAACTCACCAATACACGATTGATCCTATATAAAACAAAAAGTGTTCATGTAATACACGTCCAAATAAACAGGAAATCTACAAGAAAATCATTCAAATTATGTCATCAATTTTAGGCGGTAGGCTGCGATTGGATCATATAGTAACACGTGTTTAATCCCGATCAACACTTGCAGATCAGAGACGAGCATGAATTTAAAGAAACAACAAAGTATATGCCTGAATATATATAATATTAAGACAAAATCCATTTTTTTCATAAACATTTCATTCACTAATGAAGTAGGAAATTCATTCTTTTGATACCGTTATATTGTAAGTTATATCAGTGGCAGATCTAGGTCTAAATCCAGGACAAAACAGGGGGGGGGGTCCAACTTTATGTCCACATAATGCATTTAAATGCATTGATCGTCAAAAAAAGGGTTGGTCCAACCCCTGGGACCCCCCAACACTGCATATTAAATTCATGTATTTTGCAACAAATGCGCGATTTTTACGATTTTTTTTAAAGGTAGAATGGGAGGATGGAATGGCACATCCTGCATTTTTTCATCAAAAATAAAGATCACAGCCTGTTTATTTTAAATGAATTAGCCCCTCCTCGTTTTCCGTTTTATTCATACAAATCAAACGTTATCTTACTTATCACTAAAAAAAATCTTAAATATATTACTTTTTTACAAAGTTGCATTTTAAAAGTCTTAAATGTGTACAACATTTATCTTTTACTTGAAATGGTTCTTTTTTTTTTATCAAATTATTAGATTCCTGATTTTTTTTCTTGAAAAAAAAAATCTCGGTTGAAGGGAAATGGAAATAAAATGTGTTTACATTATAACTTACATTTACTGCTTTATGGCTATCTATGAGTTTCTCAAATGTTTAGTATTGCTAAAAGTATTATTACTTTCTTGAAACGTCGTACAAGTCAGATAAAAAACAAAAGAAACAGGCCGGTTACAACCAGCCGAATAGTTTTCTGCACTTTTAGTCAGGTCAAGGTCAGCCTCGGACCTTGACCCGACTACTCGTGCAGAAAAAACTATCCGGCAACGGTTGTTACCGGCCTGCTTTGTTACCTTTGTATTTTATCTAATACATAATGGAGGCCCCTCAGGGTGTGTCCAAGTAATTACATAATCACAATTTTTGTTACCGCAATATGAATCGCATATAATCAAAAACTCCATGAGGAGTCTCATTTTATAAGGTATATTTAGAGCGGAATGTTTTTTTTAACGTTTTTATATTCATATAAGTCGTGAGAACAATGAGAAACTGTTATGACGATCAAAGTGTAGCGTACGCCCTCTACGTACCCCTGGATCAACATGTACGACTGCAACCTGTCTTACTTACTAAAAAATCCTAACAGAAAAATTTCCGGAAAAAGTCCTGAAACGAGTTGTATATTATGCATAGTAGATACTAGCCTGGGATCCGGCCCAATCTAGCTGCGCGTCGTACTGACGAGATTAGCCAGGACCCCAGGCTAGATAGTTACCCGCTCCCTGTCAAAGTATGTTTCCTAACGATTGTGAAAGAAATGGTAAGAATAAACGTTTTTTGTCAAACATACTCAAAGATATATCCAATATGTTGTGAATATACAAAGAAGTATTTTAAAACTGGGAACAGTATATCTAATATATCCTACCGTAGTCTAAGATCGTTCATCTTGTCAGTTCGTTAGGTATTTGTGTTTGAACTTAACACACGGGGAAACTCCGCATTGATGTCACTACGGTACTTCTGGCGTAGAAAAACAGTGCAAAATACGTTTTTTTCTGCACTTTTGAATACAAAACATTTCTAAAGGTAATTTTTCATTGTAATTATTGCCAAAAAATGCCAATTTTCTAATGCCCGTTTCAATCCCAACTTCCGAATATTTAAAAACATTCTAGAACTTCACAAAATCCCATTTCCGGGCCTCCATTGCTTTGTGTACATTCCATTCAGCGTCATCAATCTTGTGGCAGACAATACAGGTCAAGCAAATCGTATTTTTAGGAATTTAAAAATGACATGCTCCTTACCTCTTTCTCGAGTTTCCCGCGAAAAAAGCCCAACCAAAATGAAAGGAAAACTATATGAAAAAAAGATGTCCATGCCATAATTTTGAACAGGCATATAGAGTTGGTTAATGAGAATCAATTTACATTTATTTTTCATAGAATTTTCTTTTTATTCATTATAAAAAGATCGATATTCTGACCATCATGACTGTAAGAAAATATTCATACAAAATTCCCTTGATGTCAAAAGGGATGGCAAAAAAAGAGTTTTCCTGTTGAATAAAACCCAGAACTATTGCAAACTATTTTGAAGCAATATCCCAGAAAGAAATAATGTAATTGCCGTAGACTGAAAAATCCCCTAATTGACAGTAGAGCAATTTGATTGGATATAACGAATTGACATCACATGATTTTGACGCCATTTAAATTTTAATGTAAACAAACAAGGTCAGAAGGTTCCGTATGGGACATCATCGTACATTTAGTTACTGACAAACAATTACGAGTTATCAAGCTTGCCAATGCATGGTTATAAAAAATTAAAGCTAAGTCTACAGAAAAAATAAGAAAAAAATAGCCTTAGTATAACGACTTATCATTACACCTGGATATATGTTCCTGGTTAAAATAAGACGTGCAAGTTGAAATGCTGGTCCCAGCTGATGCAGTCACGGGTGGTCGGTATCGGGATCGTTCACCCTGATTACATGTTCGCCCTAGATTCGTTCGCACTGAGTTTGTTCGCCCTGATAGTCCGTTCGCCCTGGGTTCGTTCGCCCTATATTCATTTATGATATGTATATATGTTACATCAATGAAAGAAACATATATATATTAAAATTTATGTATATCTATTAAAAGTTAAATAAAGAATATTTGCCAAATTTATATTAATTAAATAACTTTCTTGGCTGCATTGTTACACTTTATTTTATAATTACTTTTAATTACTGTTGTCTGTTGATTGAATTTTGATTGGTGATTAGGTGTCATTTGAAACCTTTGATATCACTGATTGTTTTATAAATTGTCTTTGATGGATTAATAATGAGAATAACATTTTTCTCAAATAAAATAGTCAGCTTGGATGGGTAAAATTCAGTTTGAAATATAAAAAATAAAAAAAAGGATGGGTAAAAACCCTGATGACAAGTGATCAATGTACAGCAGTGTGACTGTGTTTTTGGTGTTTGTTTCACTTATAGTAATTCTATTTAGTGCTTTTAAATATTCGTTTAGGAAATAAATGTGTGCGAAGTACAGTTCGGAATTGATCTTGTTATAACTGTTACTGAATATTTTTAAATTGTTAAAATGTATCAAGAAAGTTAAATATATTAATAACTTAGTCATGTTAGTCTTTAGTTGTTTTATGTCAAATACTTTGTAGTCTTTGAATTCACAGAAATGTACTAAAACTTATAACTTAGTATAGCAGCTAGCTTTAGACAAGTTAACATGATACATCGTAAATATTCAGCGAAATTGTAGACTGACTTCAACACATTCAATTATATACACACAACGCAACACTGTACTAAAAAATAAAATCAGGGCAACGGACTCGGGGCAAACAGGTATTACGCCGAACAGAAACTAGGGCGAACCAGAATCAGGGCGGATGGACCCGGATTCCGGGTGGTCCTAGTTCCCAACAACAATAGAATATACACATGTAATACTAAATAGTCATAGTTTACAAGCAGAGGCGGATCCACTGACTGCCTAAGAGGGGGCCTGCTTCCAGTCATGCTTCAGTAGGGATTTCCTATGTAACCAAGGTTTTCCCACAAAAAGGGGGAGGGTTTACCCCATGCGTCCTCAAATATTCACTGGTTAAAGTTTTTGAAATTTTAATAACTTTATTAAACTATCCTGGATTTCTACCAAACTTTGACAGAAGCTTGTTTATGATCATAAGATAGTATCCAGAAGTCATGGAAGTAAATTTTGTAAAAATAAAATTCCATTTTTTCCGTATTTTACTTTTAAATGGACTTAAATTTTCTGCCAGGAAACAACACATTCACTTTAAGCTTTTTAAAATTGAACTTTCTTATACTAGTTTGGATTTGTACCAAACTTGAACAGAAGCTTGTTTATGATCAAAAGCTAGTATCTAGAAGGAAATTTAGTTTTCTTCCAGTTGACATTAAATTTAGTCTGCAGTTTAAAGTTTTTAAACAGTATTAGATTCATAAACTATCCTGGATTTTTACCAAACTTGGACAGAAGCTTCTTAAAATTTTAAGATAATATCAAGCATGTCAAGAGGAATATTTTATTGATTTATTTCCTCATTATTGTTGAGCCTGCAATTAACAGAAAGAGTAGGCGAGACACTGGGTTCCGCGGAACCCGGACAAATTTTTATTATTTTTATTAAACAAATATAAATATTGTTCAAATAGTTTTTAAGTATTTATTGTTTTAATATATATTCTTCAAGATAATACTACAGTTTAGTAATGCCTAAGGTGAAGAATATAGTTCAATGGTGCCATATTTAGATGAAAAGTATTCAACTCTATGTACATGTATTTAACTGCACATTGCAGCATCACTCGTTTATGATGGCTGTTTTTAATTGTTCAACCTGACCAAACATTTGTAAATCATGCACCCAAAAGCACATACAATGTACTGGATGTGCTGAAGCTGCCATTGAAAAACAATAAATAATAATAAGAACAACAAATGTATTATGTCATTTATGACACAAAATCAGTACATGCACAACAAAAAATCGCACACGGAAAGCAAAGGAACAGTGCTTTTATTGTTGTTTTTAATATCAAAGTCGCAGTGAAGCCTTCAACACAAAATGTTGTATAATAATGATATTTATCATATACTTGTATAAAATATTACTTAAATTTTACAGTCCAATAACATTTGAAAATATCAAAAGGCTATGAAAGGATTACTAGATTTATTGACCAGATTTTTAAGAATTTCCATAGCGGGCTGATAAAGGTACCTTTATTGACTGCTTCCGGAATGTTATCACATGCCTTTCCGTTAATTTCCGTGACGTTTATCACATGCAACTTCGTGCATTTCCGGAAATTTGATTGTAAACGAAAACAGAACGCGGAAAACGGCAAGTGATAAGACTTTAAATGAATTAAGTTTAACATGTTTTGAAAGACATACATGTAAATGAGGTAACAATATTATTGAAGAACATGATTTTTGTGTTGACAAAACAAATAAAATGTGTTCTTTATATATCAATAAAACAATTAAAGTAAAGAATTTGTTTTGGTTGTCTGTAAATATTTTCTGAAAGTGCAAAGACAAACAAAATTGAATTTCAATAGTTCTTGTCTGTATATCTTCTGCTGAAGTATATGATAAAAAGATAATTACATGTCATTTCTTCATATCAGACCCTTTATCGGCCCTCGTTCATGATATCCGCCCTCGAGCCTGCGGCTCTTGGGCTGATATCACAACCTTGGGCCGATAAAGGATTTGATATGAAAAATGCCATGTAATAATCTATACGTATCATTGAATTGTTTATGAATACAAATTTTCAAGTTGTATATTAATCAGGGGTTCAAATTTACTTTAAGCAATGGAAGGTCCAGGACTTTTGACCAAAGATACTTGAAGGTGACTGGTCTTCCATTATTCTTAGAAAGGTCCAATTTTTATTTAAAATTCAATTTATAAAAACAAAATGCTTACCATAACATGATAAGATAAAACCTGAGGATTCCAGTAAATAAGTTTTGAGCGGGAAATACAAATATGAAAGTTTCGGTAGGAAAGAAAAAATAGATAAAAATAAAATATTTCTGGGAAATACAAATAAATGATTTTCAGTCGGAACGAATTAATAGCATGAATAGAGTCGGCCGGTAAAGGGCAAACAAACAATATTTTAATTTAAGCCTTATGTAATATTTTGTTTTTGTGTCGAAAAGGGAAACCATTTTATTCAATGTTTCAAACATAAGTGTGTTGAAGATTTCAGGTAAAGGAACTTTACCAATAATTTTGCCATCACTTGGGGACCTTCTCCGCCATCATCTTGTCTGCCGTCAAAGAACATGAAGAATTAAAAATCTTCTCACCTGAAACTACTGGGCTAAATGTTATCAAAATTTACCTGAATGTTCCTAAGGGCATCTACATTTGTAGTTTAAAAATTGTATCTGTTGATTTAATCCATTAACATTAAACATGGCTGATGATGCTAAAAATAGAACATAGGAATAATTTGCATTTTTTTGGCTTATACATTTTTTATTTCAAAAACTAAAGCAGAAAGAGCAAATCCTTGTATCTCCTGTAAAATTTTCAGAAAATTTGACAACACGTTTCGGAGTTTTTGCCTCTGAAATGACAATTTTTTAGTAAATTTTGAAAGATTTTGGTTTATATATCTTAAAAACTAAAGCAGTTAAAGCAAATTTGACAATTTGGAGGTCTCGGTTTATGTTCTGTGGAATTTTTAGAAAAATTATTTATCATTTTTTCGAGTTATTGTCCCTGAAATGTCAATAATTTGTTGATTTCGTAGTTTTGAAATTTCAATAAGTAAAAACAATCAAAATAAGTTCTACAAATCATCAACTTAGACTGAATAGTCAAATGACACCTTTATACAGGAATTGTATTTTATAAATGATGCAGTATCTATAGATAAAAAGAAATTGTTTCTTGAAAATGTATTTCGAGGTCATTAATGTCATACATGTACATGAAGGTTGTACATTTTTTTGTAAATCTATGATATACACACAAAGCAAAAGAACAAGGCTTTTATTGTTGTTCTCTATAGTCAAAGTGAGGCCTTCAACACGGAATGTTGTATAATATGTATTATTATACCTTACATATATTTTAAACAATTCTATTGGGTGAAACGTTGTCACGTGACATGGAATAATTCAGTTGTTTTTCATTCAATTGCAAGGAAGGACGAATAACCCTAAAAATTTCCACCAGCGGTGAATAACCCTATTATTCACCGGCGAATAACCTTTTGAGATTGTTGATTTGTACTTGAGTTCTCTCCCATGATTATGACGTCACAGACGTAAATAAACAAAATGGCAGCGTTCACGTTACAGTTGAAGCTCACCGAGAGACGATGAAGAAAAAGAGACGAGGAGATGAGGCATTAGACATGAACAGAGTGACAGCAGCTGATGATAGCTCTTATAGAGTAACGGTCCTTTTCAGGGCCATCAATATTTTACAAAAAGATTCTACTTTTGTTGTACAATCTAGAGTCAATCTAGAACACAAATGTATTTTCATCTGACGTCAACTTGTCTTTGACTTTGTTATGTAAAACATATAGAAAGTGTTCGAAAGGCCTTTCCACTGTTAGTTCGGTATAATAAATCAATATGTATTATTATACCTTACATATATTTCAAATAATTCTATTGGGTGAAACTTTATCACGGGACATGGAATAATTCATTTAATTTTCATTCAATTGCAATGAACAATGATGAAGGACTAATAACCCTAAAAACTTACCCCAGCGGAGAATAACCCTATTATTCAACGGTGAATAACCTTTTCAGTTTGTTTATTTGTACTTGAGTTACCTCCCATGAAAATTACGTCACAGGCGTAAATAAACAAAAAACAAAATGGCAGCATTCACGCTACACTGGAACCCCATCGAGAGACGAGGAAATAAGACATTGGACATGAATATAGCTGAGAGTGCCAGAAGCCGATGATATCTCTTATAAACGGTCCTTTTCAGGGCCATCAATATTTTACAAAAAGATTCTACTTTTGTTGTAAATTCGAGTATTTTGAACACAAAAATGTATTTTCAAAAGTCAGCAATGGTCAGTCTCGTGTTATCATGGTTATGTTAAAAATATAGACTTTACAGTGTAAGTGTTCAAAATGCCCTTCCACTGTTCGTTCGGTATTATAAAACAATTTTGTCCCGTTGAAAAGTTGAATATCCAAAATTGTCAACCCTTAAAAGTTATTTCACTACGGGCTGCGCCCTCAATGAAATAACCTTCTCGTGTTGACAATTTTGGATATTCACCTTTTCAACGGGCCATAATTGTATATTGTATCATTTAATTATTTATTAAGAAAATCAACTTGTCCGACCTCTGACATTAATCACTTGGCTGAATCCAGAATTGAAAATCTAGGATATCAATAATGTGACACTGGGCTTTTGTCACACCTGATGAAGGGAGTAAGTTGGTGTGTTGTATGAATTAGAAAACAATAAAATATCATCAGTACTAGACCTACAAAATGCCTCTTAAGAAGATCTATAAATAGGCAAAACTAACCATTATAAGGAAAAAGAAAAAAATCAAAATGTCATATTTTTTACCAGGTGAGCGATTAAGGCTCAGGAGAGGCTCTTGGTATTTGTTGTTATATCTGACCATCATGTTCAGGTGTTGCTACACTACACATTCTCATGTTTTACTTTTGTACACAATTATTTCACAAAAATAACTCCCATAATGCCATTAGACAGCCTTGCTAATAGCACAGCGACATGACACAAAAATAACTCCCATTAGACAGCCTTGCTAATAGTACAGAGACGTGACACAAAAATAACTCCAATTAGACAGCCTTGCTAATAATACAGTGACATGACACAAAAATAACTCCCATTAGACAGCCTTTTTAATAATACAGTGACATGACACATAAATAACTCATATTAGACAGCCTTGTTAATAATACAGCGACATGACACAAGAATAACTCCAATTAGACATTTAGACAGCCTGGCTAATAATACAGTGACATGACACAAAACTAACTCCCATTAGACATTTAGACAGCCTTGTTAATAATACAGTGACTTGACACAGAAATAACTCCAATTAGACAGCCTTGTTAATAATACAGTGACATAACACATAAATAACTCATATTAGACAGCCTGGCTAATAATACAGTGACGTGACACAAAAATAACTCCAATTAGATAGCCATGCTAATAATACAGTGACATGACACATAAATAACTCATATAAGACAGCCTGGCTAATAATACAGTGACATGACACAAAAATAACTCCCATTAGACAGCCTGGCTAATAATACAGTGAAGTGACACAAAAATAACTCCCATTAGACAGCCTTGCTAATAATACAGTGACGTGACACAAAAATAACTCCAATTAGACAGCCTGGCTAATAATACAGTGACATGACACAAAAATAACTCCCGTTAGACAGCCTGGCTAATAATACAGTGAAGTGACACAAAAATAACGCCAATTAGATAGCCATGCTAATAATACAGTGAAGTGACACAAAAATAACTCCCATTAGACAGCCTTGCTAATAATACAGTGACATGACACAAAAATAACTCCCATTAGACAGCCTGGCTAATAATACAGTGAAGTGACACAAAAATAACTCCCATTAGACAGCCTTGCTAATAATACAGTGACGTGACACAAAAATAACTCCAATTAGACAGCTTGGCTAATAATACAGTGACATGACACAAAAATAACTCCCGTTAGACAGCCTGGCTAATAATACAGTGACGTGACACATAAATAACTCATATTAGACAGCCTGGCTAATAATACAGTGACATGACATAAAAATAACTCCCATTAGACAGCCTGGCTAATAGCTCAGTGACGTGACACAAAAATAACTCCAATTAGACAGCCTGGCTAATAATACAGTGACGTGACACAAAAATAACTCCAATTAGATAGCCATGCTTATAATACAGTGACATGACACAAAAATAACTCCCATTAGTCAGCCTTGTTAATAATACAGTGACATGACACATAAATAACTCATATTGGACAGCCTGGCTAATAATACAGTGACATGACACAAAAATAACTCCCATTAGACAGCCTGGCTTACAATACAGTGACGTGACACAAAAATAACTCCAATTAGATAGCCATGCTTATAATACAGTGACATGACACAAAAATAACTCCCATTATACAGCCTTGTTAATAATACAGTGACATGACACATAAATAACTCATATTGGACAGCCTGGCTAATAATACAGTGACATGACACATAAATAACTCATATTGGACAGCCTGGCTAATAATACAGTGACATGACACAAAAATAACTCCCATTAGACAGCCTTGCTAATAATACAGTGACGTGACACAAAAATAACTCCAATTAGATAGCCATGCTTATAATACAGTGACATGACACAAAAATAACTCCCATTATACAGCCTTGTTAATAATACATTGACATGACACATAAATAACTCATATTGGACAGCCTGGCTAATAATACAGTGACATGACACAAAAATAACTCCCATTAGACAGCCTGGCTTACAATACAGTGACGTGACACAAAAATAACTCCCATTAGACATTTAAACAGCCTTGCTAATAATACAATGAAGTGACACAAAAATAACTCCCATTAGACAGCCTGGCTAATAATACAGTGACATGACACAAAAAAAACTCCCATTAGACAGCCTTGCTAATAATGCAGTGACATGCCACAAAAATAACTCATATTGGACAGCCTGGCTAATAATACAGTGACGTGACACAAAAATAACTCCAATTAGACAGCCTTGTTAATAATACAGTGACATGACACATAAATAACTCATATTGGACAGCCTGGCTAATAATACAGTGACATGACACAAAAATAACTCCCATTAGACAGCCTGGCTTACAATACAGTGACGTGACACAGAAATAACTCCCATTAGACATTTAGACAGCCTGGCTTATAATGCAGTGACATGACACAAAAATAACTCCCATTAGACAGCCTGGCTAATAATACAGTGACATGACACAAAAATAACTCCCATTAGACAGCCTTGCTAATAACAGGCCTTCATGCTATTATGAATTTGTCCTAAAAACTCCTACACCAAGCTATGTATGGTACTATATACAGAAGGTCATATCTCTTTCATTCATGACACAGACAAGTTACTTGATACAAGCTAAAAAAGTATATACATAATATATTCAGAAATGGTTCAACCGATATTCATATGAAACTGTAATTGAGCTATTTTATATTTTCAGTTTAAAGATCTACTGTTCGTTTTTATTTGATTCAAATCCAGTCGATTTAATACACGTTTAGTAAAGGTAAGTGAATATTATAGTCAAATTGTATTGAATCGTTATGGTATTTATTTTATCAAATGAAATTCAATTAACAATGTTAAAATGTATAATTGTATAAATAAACCAATTTTTCAAGATGTTTCATTACAATGTTAAAATGCTTAAAGGGGAGATAATAAAGAGCTAACAGGATTAACATTTTGCACTCATCTACTTTTGTTATACATGTATTTATATGGAAAACAAAAAAATATGTGACATAACTATATGATTACCAAACTAACATGTCTAACAAAATATTGCAATCATTACAATGTAAATTGCTTAAAAAAATAAGAGTTTTCGACTATGAAGTGAACTTGGGATATTTATGTTAATGGGACAGCAACCATTCAATGAAAGAGGTCAAAATTGTATTCAACCATTGACAAGCATCTTTAAATTATAGACCTATCAGTGGGTTTGTACTTACATTCATGAGCAACACAAGTGCCACATTTGGAGAATGATCTGCTTACCGTTCCTGAGCACCTGAGATCACCACAAACTTTTGGTGGGGTTTGTGTTGCTCAGTCTTAAGGTTTTTATTTTTCTACCGACAAAGTCGAAGGGGACTTTATGTTTGCACTCCGTCAGTCTGTCTGTCTGTCTATGTCTGTCTGTCTGTCCATCCGTCAGACCAGCAAATCAGTTTTCCAGGTTTTATATGCTCGTCAAAATTTTGACGGGACGTATTATAGTATACTAATGTCTGGCGTCCGTCTGACCATGTCGCACCATTTCTTGAGAACAATTTATCCAAATTTCATTAAAATTAACATAGTTGTTTCTTATGATGATCAAACGATCTGTATACTTTTTGGCTAAAATAAGATTAAAACTTTTTCAGTTACGGGACTTTGTAACTAAAACAGGGGTGTTTTTTTTTCACATGTCGTACCGTATCTCAAAAACGATTTATGATTATTGCTTAAATCTTTACACACTTTTTACATGTCTTAGTTATATTAATCTGAAGATCTGTATACTTTTTTGTGATGATTCTTCATTTTATTTTTAATTATTGAATTTTTATTGAGCTTTTTGGTAAAAAACATATAAAACATGTTGTGAGCAATTTGTCTTCTGTCTCTTATATAAACTTCCTATTGAGCAGGAATAAGGAAAGAGTCAAGATATACCTAGCATGACTTCCTGAACAACCCTCGCGTTATTCCAAACATTTTTTAATGTTTTTTTTCACAAGACGACGGGCATATCATGCGCTCGTGGCGCAGCTGTTTATTAGTCCCCTACTGACGAAGTCGAAGGAGACTTTAGGTTTGCACTCTGTTCGTCTGTCTGTCTGTCCATCTGTCTGTCAGTCCGGCAAATAAGTTTCCAGACTTTTTTCTTCATGCTTGAAGATATTGATTTGATATTTGGTGTATTGTTTTATTATGACAAGTTACAGGTCAAGTTCGATTTTAGCTTTTCTCCTTGTTCAGTTAAAGCCCTTTCCCTAGAATTAATTTTTTGATGAAATACTTATTAATTAATAGATTTCTGTTCAAAGGGAAATACGTACTCATTTTTTATTAACTTTCCCTAGAATTATATTTTTGATGAAATACTTATTAATTACTAGATTTTTGTTCAAAGGGAAATAACTCAATTTTTAAAAGACATTGTATTAAGATAAATGACATTTTGGATTTTTTCCCTTCTCTTTAGTAAATTGTTTGAAGAATTAAGTGGTAGGTTTGTTTGTTATTTTATGTAGTTTACACCATGACAAGTTATAGATCAAGTTAGAATTTCGTTCCATTACAATGATTTTTTTAACCGGTAGGGGACTATGTATTGCCATGCTTGTTTTCTTTGTGCTTGAAGATATTGATTTAATATTTGGTTTATTGCTTCATAATGACATGTTACAGATCAAGTTCGAATTAAGTTCTGGTCTGATGATTTTGTACAGAGTTATGGTCCTTGGACTTTGAAAATTCACTTAAATAATCAGTTTTCCTCACTTTGTTTCGTCATACTTGAATATATTGATTTGATAATTGGTCTATAGTTTTATCATGACAGTTACAGATCAAACTCAAATTTTGTTCCGCTCTGATGGTTTTGTGCAGAGTTATGGTCCTTGATCTTCGAAAATTTACTTAAATAATCAGTTTTCCATACTTTCAGTCGTTATGCATGCTTGAAGATATTGACTTGTCTTTGTTATATAGTTTAGACCATGACAAGTTATAGATCAAGTTAACATTTTGTTCCAGTACAATGATTTTTTAAATGGTAGGGGTCCTAGGGGACTATGTATGCCATGCAATAATGTCAGAATGCTTGTTTATTTTGTGTTTTGTGTACTGTTGTTTGTTGGTGTTTTCTCTTTAGCCTTGTCAAAGGTGTCAGACCACCAATTAAAAGTCCCTATCTGTTCAACCAAATTTTGCAATTTTCATAGCTTTCTAAATTTTTTATCTTAAGTTTAACCTCTTACAAACCAGGTATGTCCTGAATCGTACAGGTATCACCTTTCGTCATGCCAATTTTCAGCATACCTTTAAAGCCTTATAAGAAAGAAGAGACCTTCCGAATGGATGTACCACTAAAGATAACCCCTGGTTTTCTTGAAATCTTAAATTAGTATACTATGGAGCGCATTAATCCTCAATTTTTAATGTCAACTCATAGACAAGTAAATTTGGGCTCAAAATGGTCTTAATATATTTCTCTTTCACCAAAAGTTTCATTTCTGCAAATTTGTTGGGTAGTTTAAGTAAACAATGACATCAAATGCACTATTTTTTGTCCGAGTAGGCCTACTTTCACATACGTTCTAAATTTGAGGGAGTAATTGGTGGTGTGACACCTTTAGTTTGAACTTCGATTATTTGTATTTTGTAGATCCTTGTCCAGTCAATGTGATCCTTGTCCAGTCAATGTGATCCTTGTCCAGTCAATGTGATCCAGTCAATGTGATCCTTGTCCAGTCAATGTGATCCTTGTCCAGTCAATGTGATCCTTGTCCATGCAGTCAATGTGTTCCTTATCCATGCAGTCAATGTGATCCTTGTCCAGTTAATGTGATACTTGTCCAGTCAATGAGATCCTTGTCCAGTCAATGTGATCCTTGTCCAGTCAAGTTATTATAGGTAAGTGTACATTATATGTGAACTATATAGGATCATATTACTAAGTGAGATATATGTCAATGAGACAGCAACCCAAAAAAGTAAGAATGGTGATGTATACAGGTCAATATATAGTCAACAAATCAAAAATAACCTCATATGACAAGGTCATTATTTTAATGAAGGTTTATGACCATAAAAGGAAGGTTGGGTTTGATTTTGGGAGTTTTGGTCCCAACAGTTTAGGAATTAGGGGCCCAAAGGGTCCAAAATTTAACTTTGTTTGATTTCATCAAAAATTGAATAATTGGGGTCCTTTGATATGCCGAATCTAACTGTGTATGTAGATTCCTAATTTTTGGTCAAGTTTTCAAATTGGTCTACATTAAGGTCCAAAGGGTCCAAAATTGAACTTAGTTTGATTTTAACAAAAAATGAATCCTTGGGGTTCTTTGATATGCTGAATCTAAAAATGTACTTAGATTTTTGATTATTGGACCAGTTTTCAAGTTGGTCCAAATCAGGGTCCAAAATTAAACTTTGTTTGATTTCATCAAAAATTGAATAATTGGGGTTCTTTGATATGCCAAATCTAACTGTGTATGTAGATTCCTAATTTTTGTTCCCGTTTTCAAATTGGTCTACATTAAAGTCCAAAGGGTCCAAAATTAAACTAAGTTTGATTTTAACAAAAATTGAATTCTTGGGCTTTTTTGATATGCTGAATCTAAACATGTACTTTGATTTTTGATTATGGACCAGTTTTCAAGTTGGTTCAAATCAGGATCCAAAATTATTATATTAAGTATTGTGCAATAGCAAGAAATTTTCAATTGCACAGTATTCAGCAATAGCAAGAAATCTTCAATTGCACAGTATTGTGCAATAGCAAGATATTTTCAATTGCACAGTATTGCGCAATAGCACGAAATCTTCAATTGCACAGTATTGTGCAATAGCAAATATTTTCAATTGCACAGTATTGTGCAATAGCAAGAAATATCTAATTGCACAACATTATGCAATAGCAAGAAATTTTCAATTGGAGTTATCTTTCTTTGTCCAAAATAGTAGTTGAATCAACTTAAATCATTGTTTTATACAATATACAATGTATATTCACTTTTACTACCAACTGATAAATTAAAACAATCTTTACCATTCATTCAGTGATAACAAGCACTTTATTTTACATTTTAATATTTTATGATGTATTTAAATGAGTAGTTATTGTTGCAAACTCCATTAGAAATTTGAATTGAGATTAGTTTTGGGAAAAGGGAAAGGGGGATGTGAAAAAAAATGGGGGGGGGGGGGTTAAATTTTTCTCATTTCAGATTTCATAAATAAAAAGAAAATTTCTTCAAATTTTTTTTTGAGAGGATTAATATTCAACAGCATAGTTAATTGCTCAAAGGCAAAACAATTATTTAAAGTTCATTAGACCACATTCATTCTGTGTATTTAATCACAATCCAAATTTAGAGCTGAATCCATTTCACGGTCCACTAAACATAGAAAATGTGTCTGCTCCACTTCAGGTTAAAGCTTTTTGTCAAGCTATTTTTTGATGAAGTTGAAGTCCTATCGACTTGAAACTTCTTACACATGTTCCCTATGAGTTTTGACCCCAATTTCACAGTCCACTGAACATAGAAAATGATAGTGTTAGTGGGGCATCCATGTACTATCATGACTATGGACACATTCTTGTAGTTTCTGTTGTGCATTGTACAAAGAAAATTTTCATGAAAGTTTTCTTGGCTTTATAATTAATGATTTAAGGGAATGATCATTTATGCCTCAGTGAATATGTTGCTTCAATATGCCAGTTCCGGGATACGGTAGTTAGTTGAATCTGTCATATGACTTCCATCACCACATAACTAAAATGTAGGCATCGTCACTTCCAACACATGTTGAGCGAATGGGTGAAAAAGTTTGATCGTATATTGCACAAAATATTTGGAAAATTAAAATTTAATAAGTTGATGACCCTCCTTAAGTGGTATGGGAATTAAGATTGCGTACTTACGGAAAATAAATTGTTTCTAAACTACTCTGCAGAATGACAATTCTGAAAATGCTTGAAACTTTAATAGAGCAGGGATACAGGCCCGCCTTCTATCTGGTAAATGATGTCACAAAAGGGTGCGAAATTGAGGATATTTTCCGGTGAAAGACATGATTCCAGAAATGGCCTATCAGTTGCATGCAGCGACACAAGTCTATTTGTCTAGTTCGAAGTTACCTTAAGGAGGTGTGGTATGATTAACAATGATGAAATTATTCCTACACCATAGGACAAATATATAAACAATAACAGGTCGTCCAATAGCCTTCAACAATGAGAAAAAGCCAAAACCCATACCATATAATCATCTATAAAAAGACATGGTATAATAAAATGTGAAACATTTCAAAAGAAAAAAAACAGTCTACTTTGTACTACAACAATGAAGGAAAAATGAATATGGTACAACACAGCTTCTAACTACATCCACTACCTTATAGGTCCTGTCTTTCGACAGGCACATACAGAATACAAAATGATTGAATTTAATGTGACTGGTCTAGTTGATCATAGACAGTGTTTCGAGAAGCTGCAATATGATATTTAATATTGTTTTTATGCCCCACCTACGATAGTAGAGAGGCCTTATGTTTTCTGGTCTGTGCCTCCATTCGTTCATTCGTTCGTCCGTTCGTTCGTCGTTCGTTAAAGGTAGTTTTTGATGAAGTTGAAGTCCAATCAACTTGAAACTTAGTACACATGTTCCCCATGATATGATCTTTCTAATTTTAATGCCAAGTTTTAGTGTTGACCCCAATTTCATGGTCAACTGAACATAGAAAATGAAAGTGCGAAGTTCAGGTTTAAGTTTTTGGTCAAGGTAGTTTTTGATGAAGTTAAAGTCACATCTACTTGAAACTTAGTACACATGTTCCCTATGATATGATCTTTCTAATTTAAATTCCAAATTAAAGTTTTGACCCCAATTTCACGGTCCACTAAACATGGAAAATTATAGTGCAAGTGGGGCATCCGTGTACTATGGACACATTCTTGTTTATGTGTGTCTTAATGCTGGTCAATAAAACTTTTGAAATTCTTAGGTCTGGGAAAGTGCAATAGATGTTCTGGTGTTTGATGGAAAGAGTCACACCCTGCTTGTAGAATACATTTGTACCTCATTTAGGGATGTGATCAGATCTTCAAGGTTTTTAGTTCAGTTCATTAACCTCAAATAGTACAGAAAAGTTGAGATAAATGACTGTTTCAATGCTATTATATATTATCGCTATTTTGTGCATTTTTCCTTTGATCTTTTTTGTGATAATTTTCATATCATGCTTCTCGCTTGAGATGGAAAAATTATTGCTAGAAACTAAGGAGACCACGTGGCGTTGCTAACGAAATTGATATTGAAATTGACAACGTCGTCATAGGTAAAATAGCGATAAACAGATTATCATTGATCATCTCAACTCGATTGCTTTTCTCACTTTCGCTGTTCCAGCTCAAGCGAGAAAATCAATCTCGTTGAGATGATCAACGATAATCTATAATTATCTGAATGAAATAAGAAGATAAAAATATTATGTCAGTATTTTACCACCCATAATGGTCATGTATTTTCAATTGGCAATAACACAAATACCTCAATTAAAAATCAACAGTATATATTGAATATAACTTTTCTTTTCTATTTTTAGGCTATAATGGAGGATTGGAATAAGGTAAGATTTACTTAATAGTCTCCTTGTCATTTGTAGTTTTGTTCCCCATTAGTGTACAATTAGATAAAAACTAGTAGAATTCTAAGTGAACGACCAAACTACTTATTCCAAAAACAAAAAAAATATACAACTGGGACAAAGCAAGGTGCACTCAAAAACATTTCTACTCATTAAACGGGTGACACAAACAGCATTTGAATCAGTATTCAGTAACTGAAGAAAACAAACAAAAATGCAGTTTAAGAAATTTAGCGATTATTTTTCAAGTATGAATGTACATGATGTTTGAGGGTGTGGACAGCTTTTGCAGGAGGTGGGAGGTGGGGGCAGGAGTTTGGAGAGAAAAAAATATCCTGGTGGGAGATAGTGTATTATTTATGTAGTACCTTCAGAATCCTTGTTAACAATTTCAAATATGTAACTGTAAGTAGGTCTGTAGAGTTATTTGAAAAAAATATTAGGGCAATTTTTCTAAATAAAAAAATAAAAATAAATGTAATCTCCCCTTGCCATTGTTAAGTTCATGTGAGTTGAATAAGACCAATCTATTTGATGGTATAAAGAGCCGACTGATACATCACACATTTTGTCTTGTTAGGTTACAGTCTCATTGCTTTATTATATCCCACATCTACATTTATTCAGTCTACATACATTTATATATGTATCTCTTTAAGTAAGTTAATAGAGAGATTTCTACTAGCTGATATGAAAAAGGATGAGAAAGTACCTAGGGGCAATTAAAGGACTAAGTGAATGAAACACAACTACATGTACATGTCTTTAAAAGGACAAAAGTCGGGGCAATTAAAGGACTAAGTGTATTACATGTCTTTAAAAGGACAAAGTTCAAAGTCCAGAAAATACTACAAGAAAGAAAATTCAAGGATATGCCAAATCTAGTTCATGATTCTATAAAAAAATAATTTTTTGAAGGTTAACAATTTTTGTCAAGCCTGTCACAGAAAGCTCGACATAGGGATAGTGATCCGACGGCGGCTAACGTCTTAAAAGCTTCATATTTTAGAAGGTTGAAGACCTGGATGCTTCATACTTTGTCACAGATGCCTCATGTTATGAAGTTTCCGTCAGTCACATGTCCAATGTCCTTGACCTCATTTCCATGGTTCAGTGACTACTTGAAAAAAATATTTTTTGTAATGTTAAATTCTCTCTTATTATAAGTAATAGGATTACTATATTTGGTATGTGTGTACCTTACAAGGTCTTCATGTCCGTTAGACAGTTTTCACTTGACCTCGACCTCATTTCATGAATCAGTGAACAAGGTTAAGTTTTGGTGGTCAGGTCCATATCTCAGATACTATAAGCAATAGATCTAGTATTTATTCAGTGTATGGAAGGACTGTAAAGTGAATATGTCCAACTGGCAGGTGTCATCTGACCTTGAACTCATTTTCATGGTTCAGTGGTTACAGTAAGGTTTTTATACGACCGCAAAATTTGAAAAAAATTTCGTCGTATATTGCTATCACGTTGGCGTCGTCGTCTGTGTCGTCGTCGTCCGAATACTTTTAGTTTTCGCACTATAACTTTAGTAAAAGTAAATAGAAATCCATGAAATTTTAACACAAGGTTTATGACCACAAAAGGAAGGTTGGTATTGATTTTGGGAGTTTTGGTCCCAACATTTTAGGAATGAGGGGCCAAAAAGGGCCCAAATAAGCATTTTCTTGGTTTTCGCACTATAACTTTAGTTTAAGTTATAGAAATCTATGAAATTTTGACACAAGGTTTATGACCACAAAAGAAAGGTTGGGATTAATTTTGGGAGTTTTGGTTTCAACAGTTTAGGAATAAGGGGCCAAAAGAGGGCCCAAATAAACATTATTCTTGGTTTTCGCACAATAACTTAAGTTTAAGTGAATAGAAATCAATGAAATTTAAACACAATGTTTATGACCACAAAAGGAAGGTTGGTATTGATTTTGGGAGTTTTGGTCCCAACAGAATAAGGGGCCCAAAGGGTCCAAAATTAAACTTTGTTTGATTTCATCAAAATTGAATAATTGGGGTTCTTTGATATGCCGAATCTAACTGTGTATGTAGATTCTTAACTTTTGGTCCCGTTCTCAAATTGGTCTACATTAAGGTCCAAAGGGTCCAAAATTAAACTTAGTTTGATTTTAACAAAAATTGAAATCTTGGTGTTCTTTGATATGCTGAATCCAAACATGTACTTAGATTTTTGATTATGGGCCCAGTTTTCAAGTTGGTCCAAATCAGGATCTAAAATTATTATATTAAGTATTGTGCAATAGCAAGTCTTTTCAATTGCACAGTATTGCGCAATGGCAAGAAATATCTTATTGCAATATTGTGAAATAGCAATTTTTTTTTTAATTAGAGTTATCTTTCTTTGTCCAGAATAGTAAGCAAGAAATATCTAATTGCACAATATTTTGCAATAGCAAGATTTTTTTTAATTGGAGTTATCTTTCTTTGTCCAGAATCAACTTAAATCTTTGTTATATACAATATACAATGTATATTCACTTTTTACTACCAACTGATAAATTAAAATAATCTTTACCATTCAGTGATAACAAGCAGTTGTTTTACATCTTAATATTTTATGATGTATTTAAATGAGTAGTTATTGTTGCAAACTCCATTAGAAATTTTAATTGAGATTAGTTTTGGAATAAGGGAAAGGGGGATGTGATTAAAAAAATTGGGTTCAATTTTTCTCATTTGAAATTTCATAAATAAAAAGAAAATTTCTTCAAACATTTTTTTGAGAGGATAAATATTCAACAGCATAGTGAATTGCTCTAAGAGAAAACAAAAATTTTAAGTTTATTAGAACACATTCATTCTGTGTCAGAAACCTATGCTGTGTTAACTATTTAATCACAATCTAAAGTTAGAGCTGAATCCAGCTTGAATGTTGTGTCCATACTTGCCCAAACAGTTCAGGATTCAGCGGAGCATCTGGTTGTGTTTTGGTCTGTTTTTCTTATACTGTATGCAATACGTCTACCATATTTGGTGTATGGAATGATTGTAAGGTGTACATGTCTAGCTGGCATGTGTCATCTGACCGTGACTTCATTTTCATGGTTCAGTGGTCAAAGTTCAGTTTTTGAGTTTTGGTCTTTTTATTTAATACATTATGCAATATGTCAACTATATTTGCTATATGGAAATAATTTAATGATGTATATGTCAATCGCACAGGTTTTATTCGACCTTGACCTCAGTTTCACGGTTCATTGCTCAGTGTTAAGTTTTTGTGTTTTGGTCTGGTTTTCGTACACTATAACCAATAGGTCAACTATATCTGTTGTTTGGAAGAATTGTTAGCTGTACATGCCTTGACCTCATTTTCATGGTTCATTGGTCAATGTTTAGTTTTCTTGGTTAATGTTAAGTTTATGTGACAGTTGTGATAAAGCTTTTTATTTAGGACTATCAACATAATATCAATGATTAGTAAAGAAGGCAAGACATTTCAGTGTGTGCACTCTTGGTGTTTTTCTTGATAATAAAAAATGCAAATTCCCAATAATTATATGATATTTAAATAATTCCTCTCTGTCTGTTTTTTGACAGAAACTTACTACAGCTGCTGGGAATAGAGATATAGAAGCCTTAAAATTATGTCTACAGAATGGTGCAGACATTGATTATCAAGATTAAATGTAATTTCTATGTTATACTTACAGGAACTAACTACAGCTGCTAGGGATGGAGATATAGAAAACTTAAAATTAAGCCTACAGAATGGTGCAGACATTGATAATCAAGATGTAAGTAAAATAGTCACATTCAAAACTACCTTATTTTAATAATTCATAGAAAAATCATTTGAAGATACAGCCTTTTATGGTACATGTACAAAAAAGACACAAAATTACATGTTACTTAAAATTAAAGCACAGTGAAACAGTGAAAACTATCAAAAACTTCAAAATGTTGAATATTGTACATAAACACACGACAACAATTTACTTTAGAACTATAATAACAGAAGTATAAAAAATATAAAAACAAGTTGCTTCAGAACATAACAGATTGTACATAAGCAGTATAAAACAAACAAAGTTCTAAAAATTACTTCAGAACAGAACAAATTGTACACAAGCAGTATTAAACACACAACTACAAATTACTTCAGAACATAACAGATTGTACATTAGCATAATAAAACACACAACTACGAGTTACTACAGAACATAACAGATTGTACATTAGCGGTATAAAACACATAACAAGTTACTTCAGAACATAACAGATTGTACATAAGCAGTATAAAACACTCAACCACAGGTTACTTCAGAACATAACAGATTGTACCTCTGCAGTATAAAATCAGAACATAACAGATTGTACACAATCAGCAGTATAAAACACACAACTGCAAGTTACTTCAGAACATAACAGATTGTACACAAGCAGTATAAAACATACAAATACAAGTTACTTCAGAACATAACAGATTGTACACAAGCAGTATAAAACATACAAATACAAGATACTTCAGAACATAACATTGTACACAAGCAGTATAAAACATAAAACGACATGTTACTTCAGAACATAACAGATTATACACAAGCAGTATAAAACACATAACTACAAGTTTCTTCAGAACATAACAGATTGTACATCAGCAGTATAAAATATACAACTGCAAGTTACCTTAGAACATAACAGATTGTACACAAGCAGTATAAAACACATAACAACAAGTTACTTCAGAACATAACAGATTGTACACCAGCAGTATAAAACACACAACTACATGTTACTCCAGAACATAACAGATTGCACATTAGCAGTATAAAACACATAACTACAAGTTACTTCTGAAATAATATAATAATATTTATCGCTATTTTGTGCATTTTTCCTTTGATATTTTTTTGTGATAATTTTTATATCATGCTACACGCTTGAGATGGAAAAGTATTGCTAGAAACTAAGGAGCCACGGGGCGTTGCTAATGAAATTGACATGAAATTGACAACGTCGTCATAGGTAAAATAGCGATAAACAGATTATCATTGGTCATCTCAACTCGATTGCTTTTCTCGCTTTCGCCGTGACTGGCTCAAGCGAGAAAATTAATCTCGTTGAGATAACCAACGATAATCTATAAATCTGTATGGAAACTGATATGTATATCATTATACTGAATTCGATATTAAATCAAAATCTGTTTTTAATTTAACAGTTTTAATGAGAGAAAAAAAATGCATAAAGGTATTTTTTTTCTCTCATTAATTGTTTTTGTTTGTTTTGAATTATAGATGATAAAGTTCTTTACAAGACCATTTTTTACACCAAGGTTTAACAGCGGGTGTAAAACAAATATCACACACGAATGTTATTGCTTCACTTTGACCACATTCCTTAATATATACAAAATTATGTTGTTAATTAGACAGGTTAATGGACAACAAATATTTGTCAGAATTCTATAAAGTGGGGTCTCATTTTGTTTGTCTCCTCATACTTAATCAGGAAATGTAACTACTTTTCATTTTTCTTTGAAAAAGTTACTTTTTAAAAAATTGATCATTATTCTGAATCATGTTAATCAGACAGATTTAATCATAATATCAACAAATACTTGTTAGGATTATATAAAGTGAGATGTTATTTTACTCAGAGAATTGTAATGAATCCATTGATATAAATATTTTTTTCATTTCTTAAAAAAAATTAACATGACAGTTCTGATGGAAGTTTGACATCTCACAAAAAAAACTTGTTGTTTATTTGTTGTTTATGATCAATATAAATACAAGTGTGACTAGTCATTTTATTCAGTTTTGACCACTGATTCATGTGATATATATTTAGTTTATATTTATTACACAACATTGTCCAGTTTATCAGACAAGTTTTGATGTCAGTTGTATTATTCCAGGTGTTTGGATGGACAGCATTAATATGGGCTGCCGGGGAAGGTCACCTGGAGATCTGTAGACTCCTCATTGATACAGGATGTTGGATCGACATCACAAATGTATGTTATCTACTTAGTCTGATCACATTACTATTAATCTACACTAAATCATGTTGTTAATAAGACAAGTTAAATGAACAAATATTTGTAATAATTATATTAAGTGGGGTCTCATTTTACTCGTATTATTGTTCTGAATCAGAAAATATAACTCCTTTTCATGTTTCTTAAAAAGAATATTTTATTAAAATGAATGATTATACTGAATCTACACTAAATTCTGTTGTTAATTAGACAGTTTTAATGAACAAATATGTGTAAGAATCATATAAAGTGGGGTCTCATTTTACTTGTTTTGTTCTACTGAATCCATTGATATAATTATTTTACACATTTCTTGAAAAAAATATTTTTTTAAGATATCAGGTTTAATGGAAGTTTTGACATTTCACAACAAAACATGTTTATTTATTGTTTATATACAATATAAATACAAGTGTGACTGGTCATTTTATTCAGTTTTGACCACTGATTCATGTGATATATATTTTGTTTATATTTATTACACAACATTGTCCAGTTTATCAGACAAGTTTTGATGTCAGTTGTATTATTCCAGGGTGGTGGACAGACAGCATTAATGAGGGCTGCCGGTGATGGACACCTGGAGATCTGTAGACTCCTCATTGATAGAGGATGTAAGATCGACATCACATCAGTATGTTATCTACTTAGTCTGATCACATTACTATTAATCTACACTAAATCATGTTGTTAATTAGACAGTTTTAATGAACAAATATTTGTTATAATTATATAAAGTGGGGTCTCATTTTACTCGTATTATTGTTTTGAATCAGAAAATATTACTCCTTTTCATGTTTCTTTAATTTTTTTTTTTTTATTAAAATGAACAATTATACTGAATCTACACTTAATTGCTGTTGTTAATTAGACAGTTTTAATGAACAAATATGTGTAAGAATCATATAAAGTGGGGTCTCTTTTTACTCATATTATTGTTCTGAATCAGAAAATATTACTCCTTTTCATGTTTCTTTAAAAAAAATATTTTATAAAAATGAACAATTATACTGAATCTACACGAATTTTAATTCCTGTTGTTAATTAGACAGTTTTAACGAAACAAATATTTGTAAGAATCATATAAAGTGGGGTCTCATTTTGCTTGTTTTGTTCTACTGAATCCATTGATATAATTATTTTACACATTTCTTGAAAAAAAATATTTTTTTAAGATATCAGGTTTATCAGACAAAGTTTTAATGTCAGTTGTATATTATTGATATTGATTACAAAGTATTGTACATTATATTTACATGTTATTTGGTTATATTATAGAGAGATGGAGAAACAGCTTTACATTATGCTGCTGAGAGTGGAAATCTACAGATCACAAGATGTCTGGTAGAACAAGGTGCCAGTCCCTTGATTAAATCACATGAGGTAATATTTTATAGTATATGACCAGTGTTTAACTTTTAAGTAATGAATCACTAAAATGATGTATAATATAAGTTTGGTCAAATGGATTCTTTTTGAAGGCAATAGATCATTCAAATTTAACTTTAAGATATGAAAAAGTTTTATGGAGGGTGTGGATGGGGTATACAGATATAGAAGGGTGTGGATAGGGTATACAGATATAGGAGGGTGTGGATAGGGTATACAGATATAGAAGGGTGTGGATAGGGTATACAGATATAGGAGGGTATGGATAGGGTATACAGATATAGGAGGGTGTGGATAGGGTGTACAGATATAGAAGGGTGTGGATAGGGTATACAGATATAGGAGGGTATGGATAGGGTATAGATATAGGAGTGTGTGGATAGGTATACAGATATAGGAGGGTGTACATGGGGTATACAGATATAGGTGGGTATGGATGGGGTATACAGATACAGGAGGGTGTGGATAGGGTATACAGATATAGGAAATTGTGGATTTGGTATAAATATATAGAAGGATGTGGATGGGGTATACATATATAGGGGGATGTGGATGGGGTATACATATATAGGAGGATGTGGATGGGGTATACATATATAGGGGGATGTGGATGGGGTATACATATATAGGGGGATGTGGATGGGGTATACAGATATAGGAGGATGTGTATGGGCTATACAAACATAGGAGGGTGTATATATAGATGATAATTAAGGCAATGTATGTAAAGACAACTGTTTAGCCATTACACTTATATACAACTTATGTATTTCCACCCATGGCGACGTCACTGACAATATGACATTGAAAATGGACAAGTACAATAGTACGGATGATATGTGCCAGCGACAATCTCAACAGCGGATGGGCTATACATATATATAGGAGAATTTGGATAGTGTATACAGACATAGGAGGGTGTGGATGGGGTATACAGATGTAAGAGGGTGTAGATGAGGTTTACAAATGTAATAGGGTGTGAATGGGGTATACAGGTAGAGGGTGTAGATTGGGTATACAGATATCGGAGGTTGTGGATAGGGTTTACAGATATAGGAGGGTAAGGATGGGTTATACAGATATAGGAGGGTGTGGAAAGGGTATACATATATAGGAGGGTGTGGATGGGTACACTTATATAGGTGGGTGTGGATTGGTACAGATACAGGATGGTGTGAATGGGGTATATAGGTAGAGGAGGTTGTGGATTGAGTATACAGATATAGGAGGGCGTAGAGGAGGTGAACATATATAGAGGGTGTTGATAGGGTGTACACATATTAAAGGTTGCGGCAGTTTTGTAACAATAACTCAAATATGCTTTGATCAGTTTTCAAAACCTTGTAATTTTTTTATATTTTATATTTTACCTTTCCGAGTTATGGGATTTTATTCATTAAAAAAGGGTGATTTTCCAGTTTTCTGACAATAACTCAAAAGGGCTTTCAGCAGTTTTTATGAAACTTTGATGACTGGTTTATATTTATTGATGTAACCTCCTTTAGTTATTTTATAAATTTCTGATGACATTGAGGAGTTATTAAATTTTATTCTTTGAAAAGGTGACAGGCGTATCAAGTGCTCATGGCACAGCTCTTTATTATCTTTTCTAATCACTTGGCGTACGTTAAAATTTACAAAAATCTTCTCCTCTGAAACCACTGGAACAAATTTAACCAAACATTACCACAGTCATCATTTGGGTATTTCATTTAAAAGATGTGTCTGATGACCCCACTTGCCAACAAAGATGGCTGACATGACTAAAAATAGAACATATGGGTAAAATGCAAGTGTTGTCTTTTATTTTGAAGACTGTTATAAAGAAAATCTTACAGGAGCAAACATGTTCAGGGGGGGGGGGGGGGGGGGGGGGGGGGGGGGGTTAAGGCAAAAAATATATATATTATAAATTTATAATACATTGATGATATTTCTCTTAAAAAGTCTGTATGTTCTAAGTTTATTTCCAAATGTCATATTTTTTCTGTCATCGTTTAAAGATGAATACCACAACTTATTATACTTTAATTTAAGTTTGTTTAAAATATATCTTTTCAAGTTTGATTTCATATTGTTCTACCAATTGTCCATATACGTCAAAACTGTCGGACAACTTCTTATGTGAGTTATTGACCTTATTTGACAAATTCTACCATTTGTTTTCTTTTTTGTGTTTTATCTTGAAAACTGTAATTGACAGCTGAGAGAAACTTTAAATTGCAAAAAATGATCAGTAAGAAAGGATCTACAAAAACATCAGCAATGTCAAAATTGTCAGTTGACTCTTTATTAAGTTTTTGCCTTTTGATGCCGATTTTTACCAATTTTTAGTGTTTTTGCCATACATCTTAAAAAATATAACAGATATATAGAAACCTAAATTATTAAAGATGATCAACAAGACAAGATTAACTAACAAGTAAAATGTTGCCGATATAGTTAGTTGACTGTCACTCTTTATAGGAGTGATTGCCCTTGAATTGGGATTTTTTTTACCCTCTGAAGTGTTTTCAGCAAAAGCTAAGGAAGATAGATAGAAACTTAACAGCTATTTGATCAGCTTTACCAATTTAAATGAGGTTTTATTCTTGAATTCTTGGGGTTCTTTAATATGCTGAATCTAACCATGCATTATTTTTTTGGATTTTGGGCCCCGTTTTTAAATTGGTATACAATGAGGTCCAAAGGGACCAAATTAAACTTTGTTTGATTTCATCAAAAATTGAATTATTGGAATTCTTTGATATGCTTAATCTTTAAAACATGTATTTAGATTTTCAAATATGGGCCCAGTTTTCAAGTTGGTCCAAATCGGGGTCCAAAATTAAACTTTGTTTGATTTCAACAAAAAATGAATATATTGGGTTCTTTGATATGCTGAATCTAACCGTGTATTAATTTTTTGGATTTTGGGCCTGATTTTTAGATTGGTTCACATTGAGGTCCAAAGGGTCCAAAATTAAACTTAGTTAAACTTAGTTTGATTTTAACAAAAATTGAATTCTTGGGGTTCTTTGATATGCTGAATCTACTTTGCAACCACTCGTCAGTAATTATTATTGGTAAATGCACGTTTATGAGTGTTTACTGAAAACTTTTCAAATTTGATAATTTGTTACTGACTGTGTCAAAAGGGGGTTGGCATTTATGTATCCCTTCCAGTTTGAGAACTTGTGAACGGTGGAGATCCCCACCCCTAAACCATATATATTCATTCATGGGACAATATAACAAATCAAATGAAATATTGGGAGTGGAGTCCCTTGGGTCACCCCACCCCCTCCTGTTTGAGAACTTGAAAATGGTTGAGATCCCAACCCCTTAACAATATCTATTCATGTATGGGACAATAAAACAAATCAAATAAAATATAGGGGGAGTCCCTGGGGTCACCATACCCCTTCCAGTTTGAGAACTTGTAAATGGTCGAGATCCCCACCCCTAAACCATATATATTCATGTATGGGACAATATAACACATCAAATGAAATATATGGGGATTCCCTGGGGTCACCATACCCCTTCCTGTTTGAGAACTTGTAAACAGTCTAGATCCCCACCCCTAAACCATATGTATTCATGAATGGGACAATATAACAAATCGAATGAAATATATGAGTCCCTGTGATAACCCAACTCCCTCCTGTTTGAGAACTTGTAAACGGTCGAGATACCCACTCCTCAACATATTTAATCCTGTTCGTCATTTCAAAAAGATTTGAATGACATAAATGGTCACATATGCATATAACTTCACTAAACCTGAAACCAATATGTTCTGGACTTTGCCCAATGTCAGGCGATCATGGGAATGACGAATTATGGGAGCTTTGTTTGGGAGACTTCGTAAAGGCATCCTGTTACAATTATTTCTTGTTTATTTTAAAATCTTATTGATGCAAAAAATGAGTCTAGGTTAATTGAATTTACTTTAATTATTTTATTTCTGGACCTATAATAATTTTCATTTATGGCTCATTTTAAAGAAAACATATAAATTTTTCAAGCAGTGTAAAGCCCAAGAATGATTGACCATTTCTGTTTTATAATCACCTGTTATTTTATTCCAAACTTGGTATGGAGTGACATCAAGGACTTTAGGTGAAGATGGGGGTCATGTACATTGATATATATGCATTGCTTTTGAAAACCTTGATGAAATATTAATTAATTTGCCTTAATAATCAATTCATTAAATAAACAAAAATGACAATATACGAATGTTTAATGTTTGTTCTTTCAAATTAAAAAAAAAAGGAAGCAACTCTGCACAGTGTTCATAATTACGTTTGCCTTGGTTTTTGGTTAACTTCCTACAGTGCTTACAGTGTTTTGATTGATTATGGGCCCAGATTTCAAGTTGGTCAAAATAGGGTTCCAAAATTAAACTTTATTTGATTTCAACAAAAATTGAATATATTGGTTTTTTTTTATATGCTGAATCTAACAATGTATTCAGATTTTTGTCGAGCCTTCGACTTTAGTCGAAAAAGCGAGACTAAGCGATCCTACATTCCGTCGTCGTCGGCGTTGGCGGCGGCGTCAACAAATATTCACTCTGTGGTTAAAGTTTTTGAAATTTTAATAACTTTCTCCAACTATCCTGGGTTTGTACCAAACTTGGACAGAAGCTTGTTTATGATCATAAGGTAGTATCCAGAAGTAAATTTTGTAAAAATTAAATTCCATTTTTTCCGTATTTTACTATAAATGGACTTAGTTTTTTCTGCGGGGAAACAAAACATTCACTCTGTGGTTAAAGTTTTTAGAATTTTAATAACTTTCTCAAACTATCCTTGGTGTGTACCAAACTTGGACAGAAGCTTGTTTATGATCATAAGATAATATCCAGAAGTAAATGTTGTAAAAAGATTACTCCGTTTTTTCTGTAATTTACTTTTAAATGGACTTAGATTTTCTTACAATCATAAAATAGTAACAAGAGGAATATTTTTATTGATTTTTTTCCTCATTGTTGTTGAGCCTGCGATTTACAGCAAAAATAGGCGAGACACTGGGTTCCGCGGAACCCTTACAAATTTTTTATTTTTGGGCCCGTTATCAAATTGGTCCTCATTGAAGTCAAAAGGGTCCAAAATTAAACATTGTTCAAGGTTCAACCTCTGCGGTCGTATCAAGCTGTGCCCTGCAGAGCATTTTATTGGTTATTACTAGCTCACCTTGCCCAATTGGCCACTTGTCGTCCTTTGTCCGTTTTCCATCGTCTGTCGTCCATAGTCCGTTTATTTTTACAAAAATCTTATCCTCTGAAACTACTGGGCCAAATTTAACCAAACTTTCCCAAAATCATCATTGCGGTTTTATAGTTTAAAAAATGTGTCCGATGACCCGGCCAACCAACCAAGATGGCCACCATGGCTAATAGAACATAGGGGGTAAAATGTAGATTTTAGCCTATATCTCTGAAACCAAAGCATTTAAAGCAAATCTGACATGGGTTAAAATTGTTTATGAGATCTATCTGCCCTGAAATTTTCAGACAAATCAGACAACCCGTTGTTGGGTTGCTGTCCCTGAATTGGTAATTTTAAAGAAATTTTGCATTTTTTGGTTATCATCTTGAATAGTATTATAGATAGAGGTAAACTGTAAACAGCAATAATGTTCAGCAAAGTAAGATCTACTAATAAGTCAACATGACCAAAATGGTCAGTTTACCCCTTAAGGAGTTAATATAGTCAATTTTTAACAATTTTTATTAATTTGGTAAATTTTTGTAAATATTTTCAAAATATTTTCCTCTGTAACTAAAGGGTCAAGTTTATTATAGATAGAGAAAATTGTAAGTAGCAAGAATGTTCAGTAATAACATTAACGGTACCAATTTTCCTGCACCAAATGCGCATTTGGACAGTACATGTCACTTCAGTGATGCTCGTGGCTAAAGTAAAATCTACAAAAACATCACAAATTTGTCATGAATCCATCTGTGTCCTTTGTTTAATATGCACTTAGACCAAGGTGAGGGACACATGCTCTTAAGAGCCTCTAGTTGTACATGTAATTGTCTTGTATATTATGAATTCCAATAATATTTTTTTTGGGGTATTGGGGAGGGTGTCACTGTGGGTGTGTTTGTTGTCTCAATTATTGACAATTATGCCATAATCTGTTATTGATGTAAAAGTGTTCACTGAAGGGTTTCCCTTTTTTTGTAACACTGTAAGCAGTGTTGAAGATAACCTTATATCTATTTAATTGATCAGGCTCACATTGCTGCTTGAGAATACATTGTCCAAGTTCAGTGTCTGACAATAAATCTTTAGACTTAAAATTTGGTCACTTTCATGGATCCACTGCTTTAAACAAGATACGTAAATGCTGGGGTGTCACTTAGTGTATTTTTATTGGGTCTATTTTAAGATTGTGTGTTCCCCTTACAAGTGCACTTTCTTTTTCTGAATGAGTAGAGAACTTCTGGCAGTATGTACACGACATTTGGTCAACTCATTATATCAGAATATTCAGTGAATATTCAATTATTGATTAATTGAATATAACTACTAAATGAATATTCTGATAAAATGAGTTGACCAAATCCGGAGATGATACAAGTCTTGACCACTGTTATACATGGGTATATAAAAGCTAGGATTGAAGGGGTTTTTATCAGGTACATTTTTGTACATCATCAGTTTGTGTAAAAGAATTATCAGCTGGTTAATTATGTTATGCTCATATTTGTTTTCAGTTTTAAAATTCTATTTATTAAAATAATTTTAATCACCGTTACATATTTATTTATTCTTTAGTTTTTTATGTTGTGTCATGTGTACTATTGTTAGTCTGTTTGTCTTTTTCATTTTTAGCCATGGCGTTGTCAGTTTGTTTTAGATTTATGAGTTTGACTGTTCCCTTTTGTCTTTCGTCCCTCTTTTACATAAATATCACCATCCATAGTTTGAGTCTTTTATAATTGTTTTATAAATGATGTACAGTATTGTCAATATTTACATGTAACACAGGTAAGCTAATTGTGGGCTATAAATATATTACAACCTGAGCACAGTCTCTAAACTGAAACTGTATTTGTAATAAAATTTAATTTCTTTAAAAATCGAATTCATTTGAATATCAAGGAAGATAATCATGATTGATGAAATATTATTGCATCAAGTTTAAGTTTTCTGAAGACTGTTAATGTTTAGGTCATGGTTCACCGTTCTTGAGAATATAAGTACTAAATGGTGGCCCCATTGCCGGCAATGCTATTTTTAGCAATTATCTCCTTAAAAGGCGTTTTCAATAAACTAATTATGGAAAAACTGCTGTTGTCTAATTGAAGCTCGATATCTATTTGTGATTTTACCACACTCAAATATATATGGTCCCATGGCATTTCTTGGTGAATTTTTGGGGTTTTCACGATACCTCACGATTTCGCAAATTTTTTTCTCTAATTTTGATCAACATAAAAAAAATATTTTCGGCCTCTCATCATATACATTTAAGAACAAATTTGTGCTTGCATGAAACTTCATTCATGATGCTTTCCAGAATAAAAATATATAAATGATATAACAACCAATCACAGAGAGCCATCTATTTTTACCTCTTTGTCATGTTCCCTTCATAAAATGGCTGCGCCCATGTAATTTAATTTGGTACATTGTAACCCTGAGGCTTCTTCACAGTATGTAAACAAAAACAAAATGGCGTCCATAAAATGTGCACATGTTTCAAATTGATATCTGACAAAATCAGGTTTCTGCCGTCAAAAGGGATTCACATTTATATTGCTATAAATTAATCAGAAGGAGGTACAATCAGGTTGCATAAGCAATGTATACCCCCTGTACAGACACATCGATATTGAAAGTACGGGATCCACCCATAGTTATTTGTTCTATTTAAAAACTTGTACAAAATCAGTTTTAATTCTGGAAATCCCGAATGACGTAGTCGAATCTGATTGGCTAAGATAGAAAAGTGATGAGGGGTTTTCCCCTTTTCTATTTTAGAAACACCAAGATTTTTTTGTTACTAGTCCATCGGGCATATTGGGTTACAAGTTTAGGTAGCCAGAGGTCTAAATGTTTTAGTCCCGGGCGTCGGGCTAGTGGATTTATTAACCCCTGGGATGGTTATGTTAAAGGGATAATTCGCGATTTTTCACTTATCATCTTATTATGTTCATAATACCATAAAAAACATATTCACCAAGTTTTATTTTGATATGAAATCTAATAAAGGAGAAAATTGGGAATTATTAATTTTATTTCTTGAAACTTCCTGACTTATGTGACGTAGTTTAAGTCTTTGATGCATGCCGGGAGTGAAAATATCTCATTTAAGTCTTGGTCGTTAACCATCTAATAACGCGATTTAAAGCGCATCGACGACTTTTGGTGTAGCTATTAACCAACGAAAAATAAGTTATAGCCATGCAACTTTTAAAATTAGATCGTGTGGATATTTTAAAATTGTAAAACGAATTTTAATAATAAAATAAATTCATACAATAGAACATTTTTATGATTTTTTTCTACAAATACTTTAAACAAACATATGAAATTGACATGATCAATAGTGCAACAAAAATACATGTTTGTATTCTGACCTTTTTGCTTCATTCCAGCAAACGTTTTCACTTGCTTGTACGGTGGAAATAAAATGTGTATTGTTTTGTGACACCTAAAGAATGGTGAGTGCGTCGGTTAACTCAATGTAATTAAAGGATTAGCATTATGTAATTCTAAATCCTTTGATCCTCATTCAGTGAAATCTAGATGTCACGGTTTACTAGCTTTAAGGTGTGAACAACATTTCGTGTGAATTTAAAATGGGAGTCAGTCAAAGTTTTAGACACAGAAATCAAGGACTTATAGACGTCCCTGCAGAAATGTAAAAAATTTTTTTAAAATTAACGGGAATAATAAGGTCGCACAATAACTGGATAGCTGTTGTATATTTTTATATTTTGCATAAGCATGATAAGATCACTTTTAAATGAATTATGACTTTTGATTAATTCAGAAACGATAAAATACTTAATTATTTTAATTGAAGTATAAATTCATAAATAAAAATAGCCTTCTAATCACGAGTCTATGAACTAAAAATTGTACTATCTTAGATTAGGATCGGCAGCCTTAAATATTTCAAACAGATCATTTACAATTGCAATTATATAATTTAGTCCATCCAAAGTTATCTTTAATTACCTATTTAGGAATTAATGTTTTCATCAAAATATTTCAAATCTCACAACGCACGAATACTTCAGATATTTGATAAATTTTTAAAAAAATTGACAGAAAATTTAAGACTCTTTTATGAATGGAATCGAAATTTACGAACATATATGCTTTTCAAGTGTGAAAAACATCAACAAAATTTATACATAATCGGGAATGTCCTTAACAAAATAGTCATCGTCTCACACTGTTACTATATCGGGCCCAACAATATATAATACTTTAGCTATTTGACCAACAATGTATAAGAAAAAAAAAAACGAATTTAATGTCATCTTTCCCTATTGTTTAATGTTATTATAAGTCTGTTTCAACTGGCAAGAATACCCATAAAGCGGACAAGCAGTTTGTTCTTTAAATTGCTGTCATTGAATATCAAGAAAGAAAATAAATCCCGAAATTGATTTGAAACTTTGTTACTCTAAAGTTTTCCTAGAAAATATTCACATCCCTTAGGGATTATTAGTGTACGTCCAGTTGCGTACATATAATAACATGCATGTCAGATCAATTGTGATGATGACGAATTTCTTCCTTTATTCGAGAACGAATGTAGGACAGAAAGTCACAGGACAAAAAATCACGGACAAAAAGTCACAGACAAAAAGTCACAGGACAAAAAGTCACAATTCAATTTTGAGATTGTTTTTCTTTGAACAAGAAAACACTTATTTTGAAAATATTTTTTTGGTAATTTTCTTGAAGTTTAATATATGAAGCAACTTTGTAGTTAAAATTTATTCAATAAATATCAATATTGATCAAATAATTGTCATGATTGTTATGAAAACAAAAAGTCAAAGTGGCTTAGTACTTAAATGGCTTCATTTTGCCAATAAATATATCCTTTCCATGATTAAAATTTAACACATTTTCATTTATCAAGGTTTATTAGCAATTTCCCTAACTTAAAAATGAATATATGTAATAAAAAGTAAATATATCAAAATATATTTAAACAATTGTCAAAAAAATATTTGTGACTTTTTGTCCTGTGACTTTTTGTCCTATCAAATTTATGACTTTATGTCCTGTGACTTTTTGTCCTGTGACTTTCTGTCCGTTTACCTTCGAGAACAATCTAATTGATATATAAATGTCCATAACTTCGATGAGCCAAAGAAAGTTATATATCGACCTGTATTTAAATCTCTTCTTCTTTTTCTTTTGGTATACAATAGTCTTTCGACATTTGATGATTACATACTGTTGGCATACGTGAACTAGTCTACTAACAAAACTTTTACCCCAATTTACACAAAATGTATGTTTCTTTCTTATGTACAATGTATACATGTATATATTTGAATTTGCGCTATAGTTCCGTAACTTTTTATCTTGGCGTATATACGAATGGTCGACAAGTGCGTACATTTTTTTAAATCAAAATTTCTGGTATGGTCCGATCTGTCCTTCACCATTGACAAGAAATATGTATATAGATTTTTATTTCATCAAATCTGTTGTTTATTTTTAGGTTTTATCTATATTTTTATAATTAATTTTCTTTACATCAGAAACGTTAGAAGTGAAATGATGCATGAACTTGCAAGCTCGACAGGAAATCGCTTGAATACCTGGACGTGTCACACCCCCTGCAATACCTTTGGGAGTAATACCTTTAGCCATGCAGGTGATCAGTGGAGCGAAGATCCTAATTTATTTGAATAAAGTTTATTACATAAAAGAATTATGAACTAATAAGTTTTCCGAAAACAATTCAAGTTTCACGGAACACTTATTTATGATTTTAAATTTTTACTTTTTAACTAATTCCAATATTATCATTATTGTTAAAAATAACAGATCATGGTTGTTAAAAAAAAAGATAAGAAAATTTTCCGTATCAACTTAGTTATAGTTAACTAGTTGGATAAAACAACCGTACGATTGACAAGATATCGACACGCAATTACGACTACATCGGGTTACTGTAGTTTTGGTCCTTAGACATATCTGGGGTGCAAATCGGAGAAGGTAACAAAATGGCGGACCGGAGAGAATTGATACTCTAAATTTAAAATCGATGGTGATCTCTTATCTAGCAGAATAAAACTTTAATATTCATGAATTTGAGCATTTTTATACAGAATGAACATAGTATCAATTTTTGATTTTTTTGCGAAGTTTCCCTTTAAGAAATTGTCATACCCATCAGACAACCCGTTGTTGGGTTGCTGCCCCTGAATTGGTAATTTTAATGAAATTTTGCAGTTTTTGGTTATCTTGAATAATATAATAGATAGAGATAAACTGTAAACAGCAAAATTGTAAGCAAAGTAAGATTTACAATTCAGTGAACATGACCAAAATTATCAATTGACCCCATAAAGAGTTATTGCCCTTCAAAGTAAATTTTTCACATTTTTTCATAAATTTTTGTAATCTTTACAAAAATCTTCTCTGAAACTATAGGGCCAAATTGAACAAAACTTGGCCTAAATCATCCTTAGGGTATCTTGTTATAAAAATGTATACAATGACCCCGCCCATCTACCAAGATGGACGCCATGGCTAAAAATAGAACATAGGGGTAAAATGCAGTTTTTGGCTTATATCTCTGAAACTAAAGCATTTACAGCAAATCTGAAATGTAATAAAAATTATCATCAAGTCAAGATTTATCTGTCCTTAAATTTTCCGACGAATCAGACAACCTGTTGATGGGTTGCTACCCCTGAATTGGTAATTTTAAGGAAATTTTGCAGTTTTAACCGGATTTTTGTGACAAAAATGTCAGTTATTGATTTTGGGATGTACGGCGGTCGGGCGGCCGGGCGGGCATCCACCAAATGTTGTCCGTGCATTTAATCATGAACCGTTCAACCAAACCTTTTAAAATTTTAATATGTTGTAACTGACAACAAAATGAAGGTCAAGTTCAATAATGACGATTTTTACTTTTACCGTTCAGGAGTTACGGTTCCTGAAAGTTTAAAAAATGTCGTGTCCGTGCATTTACTCATGAACCGTTCAACCAAACCTTTTAAAATTTTAATATGTTGTGACTGACAACAAAATGAAGGTCAAGTTCAATAATGACGATTTTGACTTTTACTGTTCAGGAGTTACGGTTCTTGAAAGTTTAAAAAAATGTCGTGTCCGTGCATTTACTCATGAACAGTTCAACCAAACCTTTTAAAATTTTAATATGTTGTTACTGACAACAAAATGAAGGTCAAGTTTAATAATGACGATTTTGACTTTTACCATTCAGGAGTTATGATTCTTGAAAGATCGTAAAATGGCGTTTCCATTCATGTTGTTGCATTTACTAATGAACCATTCAATCTCAGCTTTTCAAATTTTAATATGTTGATACTGACTACAAAAAGGAGGTCAAATTTGATTTTGACGATTTTCACTTTCACCATTCATCAGTAATGGTTCTTGTGATATTGCCAGGACACAAATAAATATTAATAAATCCGGTTTGCTGTCGATGTGACAGCCTCTTGTTGGTTATTGTCTTGAATATTATAATATATAGAGATAAACTGTAAACTGCAAAATTGTTCAGCAAAGTATGATCTACAAATAAGTCAAACATAACCAAAATGGTCAATTGACCCGTTAAGGAGTTATTGCCCTTCATAGTCAATTTTTAACAATTTTTTGTAAATTTTTGTTATCTTTTACAAAAAACTTCTCCTCTGAAACCACTGAGACAAATTTAACAAAACTTGGCCACAATCATCATTAGTTCAAACAATGTGTCAGATGACCCCGCCTATCAACCAACATGACTGACATGGCTAAAAATAGAACATAGGAGAAAAATGCAAGTTTTGTCTATTAATTTTTGAACCGTTATAAATAGAGAAATCTGAAAGGGGCAAACATGTTCAGCATAATGAACTCTTCCGATTTTCCATATATGTCAAAACTGTTAAGACACATTATTATCATGCTTATCGGACTTATTGCCCATAAATGATTTTAACCATTTTTTTTTTCCATTTTCCCCTATTATCATGAAAACTATGATATTTAGAGAGACACATTTTTTTTCTTTAATGCTTTATATGATTTAAATTATAGTTAAATTGATAAATAAACACTTCAAATCACAAAAATTATCAGCAAGGCAAGATCTATTAATAAGTCAGAGAAAGTTAACAAACTAAAAGATCAGTAATGCAAAATCAACAAAATAGAGATTTTTATCAGTAAGTCTATTCTCCTCTACATTGTTGGAGAGTGTCCTTTGTTTAATATGGCCATAGACCAAGGTGAGCAACACAGGCTCTTAAGGGCCTTTAGTTTTATGCCCCACGTAGGGGCATTATGTTTTTTGGTCTGTGCTTCCTTTTGTCCGTACTTCGTTCTTCCGTCTGTCTGTCCCACTTCAGGTTAAAGTTTTTGGTTAAGGTAGTTTTTGATGAAGTTAAAGTCCAATCAACTTGAAACTTAGTACACATGTTCCCTATGATATGATAATTCCAAATTAGAGTTTTGACCCCAATGTGCAGTCGAATAAACATAGAAAATAAAAGTGCGAGTGGGGCATCCGTGTTCTTGTTGTTGTTATATATTATATTAATATTTCTATATAACATGTACAGTTACATGTATATATAATTTTCATCCATTTGTTTATCATTCTATTCAAATATTCTAATAATAGTGCAGTGCAAGTGCATGGTGGACACTCTTCTGTAATAATTCGAATTTTCTAATAGATTGGATTTGAGTACTAGGCATTCATATTTTCCCGCAAAACGTTCTTAGATATTCTTTCGCATATTTATGTTAACTCAAATTTTCGGTATTTTTGATTTGTTATTGATATATTATATATATATTTCTCACGACAAAACATTTTCATATCATTTATCTATGTTCTAAAAATTATTTTCATAAATACTTATTGATGAAATTGACATATATACTAATAATATAACAAGCGATAAGGAATGTTATTTTGCTATATGTTAACAGTCAAAGACGACAGTCACGTGGGTTGAAATGTCTGGGGCAACAATACACCGCTGGATGTAAAAAAAACATAAATTTGTGTCTCTGATTTTAATCTTAAATAAAAATGTATTTGTAGGAATAATCCTATGTAGAAATTTATATTGAAAATTATACAAATATGTATCTATGCAACCTTTCTGAAGTATACAAAAGATTTTTGCCAGTATTCAATGTTAGTATGCAGTTCATCCTTCCATTTTGAAAAATGACAATAACTTGAGGTGAAAGTATATGAATCTCTACGAAATTATAGCACAAGGTTCCATACCACAATAGGACGGATGGTATTGATTTGGGGGGTTATTGTTTTAGATGTTTAGAAATTAAGGGCCATAAAGGGGCCGGAAATTTGTTGTTTTTTCCACAGGTTCTATACCTCAAAAGGAATGTGGGGATTGCTTTTTGGGGGTCATGGACAAACCGCTAAGGAATTAGGGGCAAAAGAACAAACTTGGATTTTCTTGTTTTTGGACAATACTTTGAGTACAAGTCTAGGGGTCACAATGAAATAATACCACAAGGTTCCATACCATAAAAGGAATGTCATTTTTCATGAAACTGAAGGCAAAATTAATTCTTCCTTTCTAGACATTCTAGATGTCTTGTATAACAATTAATAAATCATTCTCTTTTGTCATTATCTCCAGAGTTCAAAGTCTAATATTTTTTAAGTGTTGTGTACGTTTTTTATCAATCTTTTTGATACATTTTAGAGTCAAGAAAATTTTGACAAATTTATAATTTGTCATATTAGAAAAGAATTTAAAACAGCAACGATTTTTTGCAGCAGTAATAAAAAGGGGACAAAACCGCGCATTCATAATACAGTAGAGATCAATCTTGTCGCTAATACTACCCACACACATTTGAATCACCTCCCTTTTGATTGCATAAACAGACTTCAAATTTGTTTGTCTGTGAATTGTTAATTATATAGAAAATAGGTGTAGGTTGATGTAAAAGTCCGACAACACAATCAGCTGACATTTTGATTCACAATGACCATACTATTTCTAATTGATTATTAAAAAATACCAAAATCTTATAACTTAAATTCAGCTTCGCCTTTGCAAGTTGATGTATAACCACCTTTAAATATAAACTCCCAGGGGTACGAAGATATTGAGCTAAATTCAGAGGAAAGTTTGTTAGAAATGTTTGTTCCATCGGAAACAAGTCAAAACTATATTGTTAATTTGCCCCATCTTTTTAAAGTTGGTAACCTTTATATATTTTTTCAAATGAAACACCATGGAATGTGCAAGTGATTTATTGTCTTTTGGAACTGTAATGTGTTAACAGCTTTTCTGCCTGTAGTTATCTTAACCATGTCACAATTCATTAGAAATTAGGCAATTTCACAGTTTATTTTTATTTTCTGTCAATAAATGTGCAGTATTGGAAGCATCTGTTGGCAGTCACAGCTTTCCATTGATTTGTATTTCAGAGCACATTTAAGCCATATCCTATAAAGTACTGATGACCAGGTCTGCATATTGTCAAAATAAAATAAAACACCACTAAGCTGCTACTGGTCCTACTAATTGTAAGATACTTGTTACAAAAGTCTTCTTTGTTGTTAACAGATGAAAGTAATATACATATTTGTCTGTATTTCAGGGTGAGACTCCATATGATCTAGCAGCAAAAAGCAAAAAGAGGCATTATGAAGAAGTGATGGAATACTTACAGGTACACATGCTTTAGACTAACAAATGCTTACACTCAGAATAAATCGATATAAAGCGATTTACAAAATGTAGAGGGATAAAAAACTAAATACCATTAAAATGAAGACACACAAAACCATTTTAGGTGCAACAGAAGGGTAAACTTAGAAATTTTTCATCTAATAGTCAAAATTTCTCCTTACCGAAGTAAAATCATGAAAGTACACTAGAATTTTTTTTATGATATTTGAGATATCTCTGGGTCTGGTAGTCATCAAACAGTGGCTATTAACACTGCAGTGAAAATGTAACAACATACTGATGCTAAGCCTCTTTTTTAATGACTTTCCTTTTTAGATTGATCCTATTTACATGATATAGAAATAGAATATAAATTAATTGGTCCACCCCCCAAAAGTTTAAATTGTATAAAAAAGAATTTTATTAAAAGCAGCTTAAGCTTTTCATAAATAAGTTCTTACAATGTTTGATAGAAAGGGGGCAAAAGGAAGCTGAAAGGAACTGATACATTTTTTTAAGTCGGATTCTTTTGCAGCTTTTAGAATAATAAAAAAGCAAACTTTGTGAGGCCTTCATAAAACAACAAGATACCGTTTTCCATGTGTCAAAGTTATGTTTCTGATCTGCCGTCATCAGGTAAGCCAGGCACTACAACTTCTGAAAGCTTAAACAATTGAGTGAATGAAAATCAATAGGACCCGTAAAAGAACAGCCAAGCTCATCTTTACAAATAAAAGGGTGAATAACCTTAATCTTTAAAATAAATCGGTGCCTTGCCTTCTTCATTTGTTCTTGAAAATTATTCTGTATAAACCAAGTAAATATCTTTTTTGTTGAAAAATGTTTTACAAGGAACAGAATCAAGAAAAAAGTAAATGTACTTATCATTTTAATAGTACTTAAGTTTTATGACGTCAATTTCTATTGTTTGATAGTATTTTCTGTTCACACCACACATTATATATTGATACTTAATAGCCCATTACTAAAAGTTAAAAACCTAAAACTATAAAATGTGTGAAAGTATGGAGATTAAAAAAGGTTTGAATTGCCAGGGAAAAAATCCTGATAACTTTGCCTGATGGAGTTGCCACCTTAAGATTTACTTTATCTTCTTAAATAGATAAAAGGAAACCTGAGCATAGGTTATTCACATTGGGAACATAATAATTGGATCCCGTATATTTATTAAAAAAATTAAGTACAACACTTCCATGACTTCATAAATTTCATGGATTGCAAGCAATGTTTATACGCTTGATGGAACGTTTTATGGTATACAAATGTCCGGTGTCGGTCCGTCCATTCGTTCGTTCGTCCGTCTGTCCTGCTTCAGGTTAAAGTTTTTGGTCAAGGTAGATTTTGATTAAACTGAAGTCCAATCAATTTGAAACTTAGTACACATGTTCCTTATGCTATGATCTTTCTTATTTTAGAGCCAAATTATACTTTTGACCCCAATTTCACGGTCCACTGAACATAGAAAATAAAAGTGGGAGGTTCAGGTTAAGTTTTTGGTCAAGGTAGTTTTTGATGAAGTTGATGTTCAATCAACTTGAAACGTAGTACACATGTTCTCTATGGTATGATCTTTCTTATTCAAATGCCAAATTACATTTTTTACCCAATTTCACGATATATTGAACATGGAAAATGATAGTGCGAGTGGTGCATCCGTGTACTTTGGACACATTCTTGTTTTATCTTAATTTAAGATATTGATTTGATATTTGGTATATAGTTGTACCATGACCAGTTACAGATCAATTTAGGAGTTTATTCTGGTCTGATGATTTTGTGTAGAGTTTTGGTCCTTGGACTTAAAAATTCACGCAAATAATCAGTTTTTCAAACAAAAAATGTATTCCCCATTTTTATTCTCAATTTTATTATGCTTGAAGATATTGATTTGATATTTGGTTTATAGTTTAACCATGACTTGTTACAGATTAAGATTCATTTTTTTTTCTGTTCGGATGATTTTTTTACCGAATTAACACTAACAATCAATCCTTACCACCAAGATATAGACAATAGTACTGAAAGTGGTGTTAAACACCAACAATCCATCCTTACAACCTGCGATATAGACAATAGAACTGAAAGTGGTGTTAAACACCAACAATCTATCCTTACCACCACAATATAGACAATAGTACTGAAAGTGGTGTTAAACACCAACAATCAATCCTTACCACCACGATATAGACAATAGTACTGAAAGTGGTGTTAAACACCAACAATCCATCCTTACCTCCACGATATAGACAATAGTACTGAAAGTGGTGTTAAACACCAACAATCCATCCTTACCACCACGATATAGACAATAGTACTGAAAGTGGTGTTAAATATCAACAATCAATCCTTACCACCACGATATAGACAATACTACTGAAAGTGGTGTTAAACACCAACAATATATCCTTAACACCAAGATATAGACAATAGTACTGAAAGTGGTGTTAAACACCAACAATCAATCCTTACCACCATGATATAGACAATAGTACTGAAAGTGGTGTTAAACACCAACAATTAATCCTTACCACCACGATATAGACAATAGTACTGAAAGTGGTGTTAAACACCAACAATCAATCCTTACCACCATGATATAGACAATAGTACTGAAAGTGGTGTTAAACACCAACAATCTATCCTTACCACCATGATATAGACAATAGTACTGAAAGTGGTGTTAAACACCAACAATCAATCCTTACCACCATGATATAGACAATAGTACTGAAAGTGGTGTTAAACACCAACAATCTATCCTTACCACCACGATATATCCAATAGTGCTGGAAGTAGTGTTAAAAACCAACAATATATCCTTACCACCATGATATAGACAATAGTGCTGGAAGTAGTGTTAAACACCAACAATCTATACTTACCACCAAGATATAGACAATAGTACTGAAAGTGGTGTTAAACACCAACAATCAATCCTTACCACCACGATAGACAATAGTACTGAAAGTGGTGTTAAACACCAACAATATATCCTTACCTCCACGATAGACAATAGTACTGAAAGTGGTGTTAAACACCAACAATCTATCCTTACCTCCACGATAGACAATAGTACTGAAAGTGGTGTTAAACACCAACGATCAATCCTTACCACCACGATATAGACAATAGTACTGAAAGTGGTGTTAAACAACAACAATCAATCCTTACCTCCACGATATAGACAATAGTACTGAAAGTGGTGTTAAACACCAACAATCAATTCTTACCTCCACGATATAGACAATAGTACTGAAAGTGGTGTTAAACACCAACAATCAATTCTTACCACCACGATATATACAATAGTACTGAAAGTGGTGTTAAACACCAACAATCAATCCTTACCTCCACGATATAGACAATAGTACTGAAAGTGGTGTTAAACACCAACAATCAATCCTTACCACCATGATATAGACAATAGTACTGAAAGTGGTGTTAAACACCAACAATCAATCCTTACCTCCACGATATAGACAATAGTACTGAAAGTGGTGTTAAACACCAACAATCAATCCTTACAACCATGATATAGACAATAATACTGGACGTGGTGTTAAACACCAACAATCAATGCTTACCACCACTATAAAGTCAATAATACTGAAAGTGGTGTTAAACACCAACAATCAATCCTTATATATTCTCATCACTTGTCGTCCGTCGTCCGTTGTCGTCATCGTCGTTAACTTTTTACATTTTGAACTTTTTCTAGAGAACCACTGAATGGAATGAAACCAAACATGGCATAAATGTTCCTTATGAGATGCTGACCAAGTGTTGTTACTTTGTCACTGATCCATCATTCAAGATGGCCAACAGCGGGGGGCTTAGTTTAACATTGGACCCTATGGGAAATGCATACAAGTGTCTTCTTTTAGAGAACCACTAAATGGAATGAAACCAAACATAGCATAAATGTTCCTTATGAGATGCTGACCAAGTGTCTTTACTTTGTAGCTGATCCATCATTCAAGATGGCCACCAACGGGGGGCTTAGTTTAAAGGGGCACTAGCTGTCAAATTCATGGTCACCAATTTGACTCAAATTCTCATATTTGATTAATAACAATGTAAAACATTTATCCAATCTATCAAACGTTTAAAATAAACAGTTTACAGAGCATGGGGTAGATGATATTTAGGTTCGTTTCGTGTGTATTTAAATCCAGATGCCATCTAATTAACTATCGATTTGACCTCAGATGACCATATAAGCGATGTAAACACAAATAAAGATATGAATAGGTTAAACCAGCACGTGCAATTGGATCTTTATAGGTCTGTTTGATTTGAATTTTTAGATTTGAAATATAAGTTTCTCATTGTTTTCAACCGTATAACTGAATGATTTATGTGGATCGAATTAGTAATCAAATGATTTACCGTAGTTTCACTTTCATTGTTGACATTTTTTTTTTTAAATAACCAGTTCACGTACAATGCATGCGTTGTCAGTCTCTAGCTAGGGGGTTAAATTGAAGTTCACATGAATACCGGTTAGAATGATGATGACGTATTTACTTGCAAGTGAATCAGTCAAAAATTATGTATAATCGCTTATTTCAACAAAATTAAAGCAAATTGATTGCTAAAAGCAAATTATTATTTCATTATTCCGATTTAGTTAATGATTAATCTAAAAAAAATCATACTTTATTTTTTTATATATATCGTAGCTAGTGCTCCTTTAACATTGGACCCTATGGGAAATGCATACATAAGACTTCTTCCATAGAACCACTGATTTGGATGAAATCAAACATAGCTTGAATGTTCCTTTCCTTATGAGGTGCTGGCCAAGTGTTGTTACTTTGTAGCCAAATTTTATCTTTTTTTATAGGATTTCAAAAACCCAAGTAGAGTCAGGTGAGCGATACAGGCTCTTGAGAGCCTCTAGTTTTTTGGGGGAAAGGGAGGTGGTTGATATTTTATAAATTTGATAGTTCTACAAGTGACATGATTGAAGATATATTAACATTCCATATTCCTCATTTTTTAGACTGTCATGTCAGAGAAATCTTCAGGTGTGACTGCTGGACAAGGGATAGAAGGTAATTTTGTTTAGCTTTATATCATTATTATATACACTGTATATCTTCACTGGGCTTCCAAAATATTGTGTATGATTTTTGCTAAAACTACTTCTTCACAAAAACCGGCTTGGTGGGAGGATGTCTGATATTCAATAGAAACATTGGAAATAAGACTTAGATTAATAACTATTATAGATAATAACAAACTATGGACCTTTAGCGTTAGCAGCTTTCCATCTGATGTTCTAAAATATCATACAGTTGGACCTATCAAAACATTGGAAATAAGATTAATAACTATTATAGATAATAACAAACTATGGACCTATAGCGTTAGCAGCTTTCCATCTGATGTTCTAAAATATCATACAGTTGGAACAATCAACATGATCAAAACATTGGAAATAAGATTAATAACTATTATAGATTTATAGATAATAACAAACTATGAACCTATAGTGTTAGCACCTTTCAAATATATGATATACACCACATAGTTAGTACCACCAAATATATGGTCTTCTTAAGAATGCGTTAGTAAAAGCAATATTCTACTTTGCTAGAATTATTTCACCAAGAAAAAGGTAGCCATTGTATAGATGACATGCTGACATAAACCCTGTTAGAAATCAATAACTTTGTCTCACATGCGACTTAAGTCTAAGAATGTGAGATATAAGGATCACAATCCAATCATGGCATGGCTCATTGATCAAGGTTAAGTGTTCGATATCAAGTCAGTATCTCAGATGCTATAAACAGTAGGTCAACTATATTTGATGTAATAAAATGATTGTAAGGTGAACATGTCTGTCTGACAGTCTATTCCACAGATACTTTTAGTAAAAGGTTAACTATATATTTTTATGGAATGATTGTAAGGCTAACATGACCATGATGACAGATATTTACTACCTGCTTGCAGATACTTGATTTTTCAATATTTTGAATGAACTTAATGAACTCAAATATTTTTGTCACACATTTCTCTCAAATACTGCAAAACAGAATGACTTTATATTTGGTCAGCTGCTTGTTATTTCTGAGTTCTAATGTGTTTGCACTTTTCTTATCGTCAGACACCTACATCTTGTTTTCCAATACTTTGAGTTAAGAGTGGAGGTACGCTCAGTCGGAAAGCAAGCCCTTACAAACGACTGTTGTTGCTACTTTCTAAAGACAACAATGGGACTGATATAAAGGGGTCTTCATTAAAATTCATAGATATTTTTAATAATTTGTCAAAATGTAGTTTTTAATGATTCTTTTTTTTCCAAAATATTATAAACAGTATGGGTCACCGGACTTTTTTTCAAGCTACAGGTTGTGCAAAATTGTCAGATTTTGTATAGATTATGCATGGAAGATCCAATTTTGTTTGATAAAAAGAAAACAACACTATGTAATTTTAAGATAAAGTGTGAGAAGATTATAACATGCTTTTATATAAGAAATAAATGGGGTCGCCAGACTTGTTTTCTTGCTTCATATTAAAATATGTAAATTCACAACACTTTCTATTATAAAAATTACTTAAACAAGGTATTTCCCCTTCTATCTGAGTTAAGTCTTTTATGTGGTAGAGTTGAATAAAAATGAATCAAACATTAATACTTTTCTATATCAACATGAATAGTCTTACACATGAATTAAATACTACTCTAAAAATTTGAACATTTCATTAAAGAACTTATTGTAAGTTGCTACTTCAAAATCCAAGATGGAGGGAGACACCCACCATTCTGAAGTTGCCTTATACTGCGGGAAAATGAAATTGGCGGCAATTTAGAAATTTCCTGTTTCTGTTTCTGTTTCTTACTTCCCATTGGAGTCAGAAATTGATGTCTTGAGCATGTGTCTTGTTATAATAGAAAATATAATTAAAATTATGCAAATTGTCTGTTAGTTTTTCTACTATTTTCACCAATAAACTTGCATTAAATAAATTTTACTGAAATATAAAAAATAATACAGACATTTTGTATCTCAAAGTAAAAAAAAATTATTTAAAGTCTAAAGATCTGTCACCCCTTATGAAACCCCATTTGAACTAAATTCCAAAGGAAAAACATTTTTGACATTGTAGTTTTTTGTTTGTCTCAACATGATATCAACATGCATGTGAACCGAATGTACACAACAGCATATAGATCTATAATGCAGCGAGAAACTCTCGCACCCGAAAGCGTCCTTCAGCTGGCCCCTAAAAAAATCTATACTGGTTCAGTGACAATGATAGTCATACTAAACTCCGAATAATACTTGTAAATAATGGCATATGGTGCTAAAATAAAAATTATTCTTATTTGTTTGAAGTGTCAATAAAGGGATGTAACTCGTAAATTACTATTTCAACCGCTTTGTCAGAAATTTTGACTGATTGAAGTGGCACATTTGCCTATTACAAAGTGGCACTTTGACACTGGTCAGTTCAGAAACAGTCTCACCACATAATTTAAATTCAGCATAGCTCAGAAGTTAAGAAAGAAATTTCAACTTCTTTGTAGAAAAATACGCAGTTGTCATTTATCATGTTTATAGCGTACATCATGCTTTGGTTTCATTTGATATGACTTTTTTAATGAAACCAACCTGGGTCAGCTTTCCGACTGTGCTTAGCACAACATTGTGTGCTTTCTTGTTGTTGTTTTTTAAACCCACGTTCTCTCTTTTAAGGACTCAAGTATTTGGTTTTGTAGAAATGTAAATTTTTATCAGATCAGCATCTATTATTATATCTTTAAATATGAAAACAATCTATTCTGAAGTGAGAAAAGATCATATCTACTTTTTGTTTGGCCTTGGCAAAGTCAAGGCGTTGAGACTTGGGCCTCATAGTTCCAGCAGTCCATTCATACTGTTGCTGTTGCATACTAGTTGATATATAGATGTGGTATAATTACAAACGAGACAACTCTCCATAATAGAGTCATTCAAGTATTACCATATAGATCCAGCAGTCCATTCATACTGTTGCTGTTGCATGCTAGTTGATATATAGATGTGGTATGATTACCAACGAGACAACTCTCCACAAGAGAGTCATTCAAGTAATACCTTATAGTTCCAGCAGTCCATTCATACTGTTGCTGTTGCATGCTAGTTGATATATAGATGTGGTATGATTACAAACGAGACAACTCTCCACAAGAGAGTCATTCAAGTAATACCTTATAGTTCCAGCAGTCCATTCATACTGTTGCTGTTGCATAATAGTTGATATATAGATGTGGTCTATTAACAAATTACGTAAAAGTAAAAGAACTATAGCTAGGTCACCTTACAGCCTTCAAAAATTGTTAACAGATCAACATTTATTATTATATCTTTAAATATGAAAACAATCTATTCTGAAGTGAGAAAAGATCATATCTACTTTTTTTTGGCCTTGGCAAAGTCAAGGCGTTGAGACTTGGGCCTGCTATTGGTGGTGTCAACAATTTAAAAAAAAGTGATTATTATAACAATACGAAGATATGGTATGATTACCAACGAGAGAACTCTCCACAAGAGAGAGTCATTCAAGTATTACCATATATAGTTCCAGAAGTCCATTCATACTTTTGCTGTTGCATGCTAGTTGATATATAGATGTGGTATAATTACAAACGAGAAAACTCTCCATAAGAGAGTCATTCAAGTATTACCATATAGTTCCAGCAGTCCATTCATACTGTTGCTGTTGCATGCTAGTTGATATATAGATGTGGTATGATTACCAACGAGACAACTCTCCACAAGAGAGTCATTCAAGTAATACCTTATAGTTCCAGCAGTCCATTCATACTGTTGCTGTTGCATAATAGTTGATATATAGATGTGGTATGATTACAAACGAGACAACTCTCCACAAGAGAGTCATTCAAGTATTACCTTATAGTTCCAGCAGTCCATTCATACTGTTGCTGTTGCATAATAGTTGATATATAGATGTGGTATGATTACCAACGAGACAACTCTCCACAAGAGAGTCATTCAAGTATTACCTTATAATTCCAGCAGTCCATTCATACTGTTGCTATTGCATAATAGTTGATATATAGATGTGGTCTACAAACAAATGACGTAAAAGTAAAAGAACTATAGCTAGGTCACCTTACAGCCTTCAAAAAAAAGCAAAACCATACCACACATTTTGCTATTAAAGGTCCTGAAATGACATATGTTAAATAATTCAAAGGAGAAAAATAATGGCCTGATTTATGTACAGAAAAATCAACCAAAAAAAAACCAAATATGATATACAGCAATAACGGAAAACCACTGAACTATATGCTCCTGACTTGGTGAAAGGCACATGCAGAAAGATAACAAGGACACGTGTGATCTTTTTCTATATAAAGGTTTACACCGACATAATGCCGGTATGGGTCACTGTTTTGGAATGTCAAATGTATCAATGGTGTGCTATTTTAAGGAGGTAATACATCACGGTGCCCACCTGTATTATATGTCAATGGGTCATACATGTTAATCTTCTGTTCTGATGTCTGTAAAACAGTGTTCTGATCTGTTTATCTCTTAATATGAATCATGGATCCCATGGGTTTAAGATAAGATGACTCATGCATGCAATGATAGCTTAAAAATGTATATAAATGGGTTGGTGATTTTCTTATGAAATGCATGAATGGGGAGGGATTTTAGCATAAATCTATAAATGAATTGGGTGTGTTAATCAAACCCCACTGGCCAGTCGCACGTCTGTACCCAAATGTATAGGTTGACAAGAAGCAGTTGTCCTTTTTAGGTGGTTTAAATAAAAATAATCAATAGGTCAGGCAAAGGATAAGTCGTGTAAGAATTAGAGAAATGTTCTTCTTTATGAAAAAACTCTATACCATATCTTTGTAGATGATGTAGTTCCAACTGAAATAAAATTAATGGCTGACAAAAGATCTATTGATTTGTACCTCAAATTACTCGAGTCAGGATCTGAGAAAAAGAGAGACATACGTTTAGTAGTTGTTGGAAAACAAGGTGCTGGAAAGACATCATTGATTAGAAGATTGTTTGGTGAAGACATTACAGATGTTACCAGTACAAATGGAATCGAAATTCACAAAATTAAATGCAAAGCAATGTCCGATGATGGCATATGGAATACATTAGATGGTATGATGCATAAGCTTAAATATGTTTCTCTTTTCTTAAGAAAGTATTTATAACAGTTTTAGTTTCTAGTTACATAACATTTTTGAACAATATCATGGTATTGGGTTTGTTTGGGGATGTTCAGTTCTGGAGGCATAGGTCTAACAAGATCTGATTCAAAGTTCCATTTGGATGATTTCAGGTCTTGAATATTCACAATTAGTTCGACGTGTTGGAAAATAGATGAGAGGCATTAATTGGCCAAATCTAAATCTAGTGCATTAAGTTGGCAACATTAAGTAAGTTAACTTTTACGCAGTATTAGCAAAGGTGAATAACATCAAATAGATAATTTTTCCCCCTTTTTAAGTATAATTAGATGTAATTTTAACAAGAGTGGAAAACTGTTATACATACAAAAAATGCAGAGTTGCAGAAATATTTGAAAAATCATTATGAAACTTCTGACCAAAATTGTCAGAGGACTTCCTATATCTCTTTATCTACCACTGACGGATATATACGCGGTTTTCATCATTGTTCTGTCCGCAGTGATGGATAAATCCGCTTGCATAATCAAGCGTGTTTTTGCAGTGACTGATAGATCCGCTGTAAACATACACTAGATCAGTCCCGGTGACGGATATTTCCGTAAAATATACCACTGTTAAAACTCTTTAGATTTGACAAAACTGTTGGGGAATCCTGAAATGAACCAATGAACTTTGGTTTTACAAATTAATAATCTTTCAACTCGAACATTCTTTGTTCAAATTGGATAGCAAAAGTAAAGAATTTGAAGGATTTATGCAATTAGAAATCAAAATTAGAAGTATAGTAAGGGAAAGTTTAGTTTGTCGGAACAATATTGCGAGTCTTCCGAGGCTAAAGAACCCAAGCATGGACAAATAATTTGAAAACTTCTTACGTCCGTTTACAACAACTTTCAAGTTTGATAAGGAAAACAAAGACATTGATTTGGTATTTGTTTCATTTTTCAATAAATATACAATAAATACTGATTAATTACACATTAAATTAGAGTACTCATAACACAGCCTTAGCAATTTGTGAAAAATTCTTTCAATGCAAATTTTCTCTGGTAGTTAACCTACAATTCAGCTGCAGTAGCTATCTTATCAGCAGTGTGTAGTAGTGAACTGTAAAGGTACCTGTGGTAGATAAGAAAATATTGCACTTTAAAATGATGATTCTTAAATTTTTTCTATATTATCTTTAGTTAACAACTATTATTTTTACAGAGGAACGGGATCAGCCTTTTAACATAGCTAAAATGTTAAGTCCCCCCTTATAGGGGTTGTTGCCCTTTAATGATATTGTTTTACGCTTCTGTCTATAATCATGAAACTACAGTAGTTATAGAGTACCCGGAAATAGCAAAATTATCAGCTAAAGATCTTCAAACAAGTTGACATGTCAGAAATTGTTCATTCTTCTGCTTAAAGGAGTTATTTCTTTTCAGTGAAATATTTACTTATTTATGTTTTATGACAATATTCATAATAGATAGAAAGAAAATGTTAATCACAAATTATCAGCAAAAAGATTTATAAATAAGTTGAAAAAATCATCGATCACTCCTTGTAGGAGCTATTGGGCATGCCCTTTATTGAAGATTTTTATACGAAATAAAAAGATGTATCCATCAGAGACCAATGGCGTAGATTTAAGAAACTCTATGTCACCGTACAGCCTCAACAATGAGCAAAACCAATATTGTATAGTCAGCTACCCATCATGCCCATGTTGTTAGTTTTTGGCTAGAAAACCTTGAAAACTGTAATGAATAGAAAAAACTGCAACACTAACCATGCTGATCAGCTACAATGACGATATGATCTACAAATAATACAACATACTGCAATCAACATTTGACTCTTTAGATAATCATTTGTTGACACTTTGTAGTTGTTGTGACAATTTTTACTTTTTTTTTCTTTTTTTTGGGTGAGCTATAATCATGAAACAGTGTAATGATAGGGATGTGGCAATGCTATGCTGGACTTTCCCGGCTCGTACATATTTGAATACCAGGACACGTAATTTGTTGGTAAGATTGCCCGTGGACAAGTAAAAACATACACTGAAGACAAAATTTAAATATTTCACAACTTATTAAGATGTATTATTTTTTGTAAAAGAAACCAATGTTCAACACATGAAAAACATATATTTTTTTTAAGTCAAAACATCAATGTTCATGACGAGAAGTATGAATTAAAACTGGAAATAGATTACTTACCAGAATAAGAAAAATAAGTTTGCAAACCTGGATCTCATGAACATTACGGTAAATGTGTCCATTTACCCGAGATCACCAATTAGGTTTTATTTGCTATCTAATGAAAGTGTCATTAAATTTTTTTGGAATGAATCAGAATTCTATCGAGATGTATAAATACCTGGTAAAAAACACCAAGATCGGATAATCAAGACAAAAAGAATGAAAATAATAACGAAGAGTTGAGATAAATCAGAAAACAGAGGCAGAGAAAGACGTATTTTTTGTTGTTGACATATTTGTTTGTTGTTGTATTGATTAAGATTAAAACCACCATGTTGACTGCTGTAGCCCTATTTTTTTAACATTTTTACGTATTATGTCTGTTTGTTTTGTTCACACATCCTTGTCAATATAATCGAATTTTATGTGAATGTCATACAAGTGACAGGTTTAGCTAGCTATAAAACCAGGTTTAATCCATGGCTCAAACCTTTTAGGAATTCGGGGCAAAACAGGGGAAAACAAGGGTTTCCTGGTTAATGGACAATTAAGACATCTTAAAAGCAGTGTAAGGGAGGTAATCCAATTACATTTAAAGAACATTGTTGAGTATGTTTGATTACCTCCCTTACACTGTTTGTAAATTATATATGAATAAATGTTGTATTTTCTTCAGGTGATTAGCTATCAATTTATTTTTTAGTCATTTTCTATTTGAAGACTTTTATAATGTATTTAAATGGGTAATTTTGGTTGCAAATGAAATTGAGAATGTAAATGGGGAATGTGTCAAAGCGACAACAACCCGACCATAGAGAAGATAACAGCCGAAGTCCACCAATAGGTCATCAATGTAGCGAGAAACTCCCGCACCCCGAGTCGTCCTTCAGCTGGCCCCTAAACAAATATGTATACTAGTTCAGTGATAATGGACGTCATACTAAACTTCGAATTATACACAAGAAACTAAAATTAAAAATCATACAAGACTAACAAAGGACAGAGGCTCCTGACTTCGGACAGGCGCAAAATTGCGGCAGGGTTAAACAAGTTTTTTGAGATCTCAACCCTCCCCCTTTACCTCTAGCCAATGTAGAAAAAACAAACGTACAACAATACGCACAGTAAAACTCAGTTTAAGAGACGTCCGAGTCCGATTTCAGAATATGAAACAAAAAGAAAATAAACAAAATGACAATAATACATAAATAACAACAGACTACTAGCATATTAGCAGTAACTGACATGCCAGCTCCAGACGTCAATTAAACTGATTGAAAGATTATATCTTCATCATATGAATATCAGGCATAATCCCTCCTGTTATTAGAAATTAGATTTGATATTATGACCATATTATCTTTACCGAAAGAATTATTTTTTTTGTGTTTGTTTGGGGGGGGGGGAATGAGAAACTGTGAGGGGGGACATTTTAAAATTCAATATAAATTCAAATCATATGAACAATTCTAAATTCTTTGACTACAGTTATTCTGAGTCCGAAACCTATTATGTGTCAAATTTTTAAATTACAATCCAAATTCAGACCAGTATTTTAGATCATCAATAAGAGCTTCCATCTAGAAAACAATGCATTACATGCTGTTTTTATAAAGTTCTAAATTTCCACTTACGTGGAATAACATATTTGTGTTTAACTTTCTTTATTATTTTTTGTAATTTTGTAGCATGTAATTGAAAGAAATCGAAAAGTAATGTAATAACTTTTGATAAGGTAATCTTGCTGCTATATCATGTGAAGATATTGATATACAATTTGTTATGACTGCCCATGATACAGCTATCAACCAAAGACCAAAAGAAGAGGATTTAAACAATTGCAACTCACTGTTTGCCTTTAAAATGATACAAAAACCACACTATTTCATGGTGGTTCAAGTTTATTCCTTATTTTATACTGTGATCTTACTTAATAGTTCTCACATGTCTTTAATATTATTGTAATTTTCTATTGATAGGAACCAATGAAGAAACTGAAATGTATGCAAGACTCTTGAAACAATTCAAAGAAACAATTGGAGCATCAGTAGAAGAAGTCACACATGAGGCTGTCAAGGAAAACACACCATCAACAAGTTTTGATGAATCAGAGACAGTTACCCAGCCTAAAAAAAGAGAAATTCAAGTACCCACTGAATCTAAAGTTAAACCTCCAGCAACCTCGCAGGAACCAAACCTATCTTTAGAACAGGCAAAAACGGATATTGAAACCATGCTGAAATCTAATGTTGATTTACATGACAAAGAGGAGTATGCCAACTTGTTGTTATGGGATTTTGCAGGAGATGAAGAATTTTACCACACACACCAAACATTTCTGTCCCAAGATGCAATTTATCTTGTTGTTACAAAACTAAATGAAGCTGACGACAAAAATGCACAAGGTATTATTTCATTTAGACCAATAAGTAAATTATAATAGAACTTACTTATTCATGTTATTGGTACAATTTAATGATAATCAGGGGCGGATCCAGGATTTCCAGTTAGGGGGGGCGCAATTTTTTTAAAAAAATTTGGAGTTTTTTTTAGGTAAAATTATTGAAATATTCTTCTAAAGAGGTGAAATGTAGATAGCTCGAAATATTGTGTATTAAAATTAGCGAGGAATTAAAGTTTGAAGCTAAAGCCGCCTTAATCCACACCTGACAACAATCTACAGAGAGACGGGCGGACAGACGGACGCAAAGTGAGACGAGACAGATCACAATTGCTCACCTGACCAATATATTTTTCAAATGAAAACTTCTACTTTTACCAGCGATTTTTAATTGTCCTTTCATACTATCTATTTTTTACTTTTTTGATTTTCGAAGGTCGTGCAAGACTTAACTGTGTTCGCCACAAACAACTAAAATCGGAATGAGATGCATTTACGCAGTTAACTTATATTTATTTTCTTGGGATCCCCAGCATACAGTAATACGGTACAGAATTCGGCTAAATATTTAGGTTGCAAGTGAGAAATAAATATAAACACAGAGATACAATTAATAAACTAACCTTTCGCTTGAAACAGTATTTCTATCTTTCATTACGGATATTATAAAAGAATCTCACCTGCCGACTGTTTTCTTGACCGTGTCATGACGGAATTGTGAAAGTGAGTAAGCGATGTTTTGGAACTTCGATTATCAAACAAATTGATTATAAAAACCGCAAATACAATGCAACATTTGTTTTTACTTTAACTGCTACATAAAAACCTATTATATTTGTCATCAAACGAAGCTGAGGCTCACATTTGACACCTTCCTTTGAAATTATTTATAGAACTTTAATAAAGCATAGGTCACTCGGTTAGTAATCACGTTGAATCTGATAAACTGACTGTTTTATATTTTTTTAATGATAAAAAAGATCGAATGATCTCTTCTGATACTCAAATATGTGGAAGTCAACCCATGCTTTGCAAATTTTAGGGGGGGGCGCATGCCCGCCACGCCCCCGCCTAAATCCGCCCCTGATAATAATTATAAAATGATAACTGATATTTTGTTTTATTTTTTTATAGCTTTTAACAAGTTTAAGATGTAACATTTTGTCAAGTATTGAGGCATTAACAAAAACTTAAACAGCAATCGATGTCTAGATTCTAAAACACAATTGTATGCAGTCAACTGACCTGGGAATTTCAAGCTAACCAGAGATTTTGTTCTATGACCTGCCATGGTCATTATATTTATAATATGGAATTCATTATCTGAAATTCTAGTTTCTTGAGATTTGTCTTAAATTCAAATTTTCATTTGAAATTCTGCGAAAATTTACAATTTTCTTGACAGGAATATTACTATTGGATATTGTTTTACTGTTGAATAGTTGTAAAAGCTATGTTTTCTCACTTTAATTGATGATAGGGTAACAATTCACTAAATATCTTTGAAATTACTAAATATTCATTTGAAAACTTAGGGACAAGAAAATTACCTCTCCTGCAAACACTTATAAGTACTACAATGTTTTGCACATTCTTCCAGAGGACGTTCCTTATTATAAGTTTATATGAAAAGTTCTGGTAAATATAGTTATAATGAACAAATTTAAATAAAAAGAGAATTTCCAAATATTGTTATAGCTTCCTTTCTTAATAGCAAGCATTGAGAACAGTATGTTATTGTTTAGTGTTTTTGTGTAAATTTGGTTTTAAATGCTAAGGGAATTAATACCTCACATACAAACCTCAATTTATCTTTTTAACTGAGTGTATACATACCTTTATCACTCCAATTATCCGTAAAAGAAGCTAGTCTATAGACGTTTTTGAAAAAAATATCAACAAAATAGATTGAAATGCATCAAAGTTTAACACTTTCAAATTAAGGTTCCTTGATGTTTAAATCTTTTAACAGAAAATCCTTTTGATAAAAATATTTTCCTTTAATTTTTTACTTGAATAGGCATAAACTTTAAATATGTTAAAAAAGATTATATTTTACATTTAAAGTTGCCGTTACAATCTCAGTTGTGGCATCTGTGTAGATTTCATGATATTTTCCTATACTTAGGAATATGTAGAACACTCGGAAAATTGGTGAATTAATAACAGTTGATTATATTGTATGTGCCTGATTTTTTTCCATTTTTTCTTCTCAATAAGCAGCAAAGATTTACTTTTTTTTTTATATAAAATCAGTATAACAAGGTTCTAAGGCAATTGTTTTATTATCAATTTATTCTAAATAAATAATACAGGTAATCGTTTAAAAAAACATGTGTAGTTGTTGTTTTGAATGAACTTTTCACAGTCAGTGGAATTTCTTAGATTCAAGTAACATTTTTCCAGAAATGTTGGAAGTAAGAGTTGTCTTTCGTTTATAATCACAAGGCTACGTGATTTAATTGTATTGTAGCTTTAAATTTATAATATGAATGATCCAGAGACTAATTATGTTGCTAAAGTTATCTGAACCAACATCTGTGTTTATAGGATGACGGGTTATGTCAGGTGATGACCTTGTACTGAATCTGGAACATGAAGATAACTTGTTTTAGGTATCATACCACTATTTTTTTTTTAAAAATCACTTCTAGAAGAATCAATATTTAAATTACCCCCATTAATTTCAACACTCCCGAACAGTAAAATTTTGGTTGCGAACAGTAAAATTTTATTACAAAATCTGTAAGATGAAACCTTGAATTTTACTGGAAAAATACTCCCACTGCTGGGAAAAATCTGTGAAGAAAGTATTCGTTCATTATGTAAAGCCTTCATAACAGCATTTTTTTCCCAAAAATATAGAATTAACAGATAAATTATTGCACCAAAGACATGAACCTTGCTATTAAAAGAAGCAAAAGGTCCATTTTTACAATTTTACTAATAATTACATATAATTAGATTTAATTTAAATCTGTAAATTTAAAATTTTGGTAAAACTACAAAATCAGTGAATTTCTAATTTTCTACTTAAATGAGTGATTTATAAATCATGTATTTCAGTAATTCCCCTGACTGTTTAATGAATGTGATTACCAGCAATTGCATAAACAACCTATTGATCATGAGAAGAGTTTCTTTTCCGTTCTTGCATCATTAGTTGACACACTGTACAATGAAATATATAAAGTTAAGATGGAAAAATGTTCTTTCTAAATTAAAAGGCAATTGTTTTTAATAAAAAAAGATGACCTCTGAAAATTAAAATTCAATTGGAAAAAAGTTCTTACACAATACATGCAATATGACCCGATATTTATTCACTCAATCATGACCTGCATTTCACTATTTTAAGTATTCTCTAGGCTCCTTTGCAATTTCCAACAACACATTTTTATACGACCGCAAATTTTGAAAAAATTTTCGTCGTATATTGCTATCACGTTGGCGTCGTCGTCGTCGTCGTCGTCGTCGTCCGAATACTTTTAGTTTTCGCACTCTAACTTTAGTAAAAGTGAATAGAAATCTATGAAATTTTAACACAAGGTTTATGACCATAAAAGGAAGGCTGGTATTGATTTTGGGAGTTTTGGTCCCATTATTTTAGGAATTAGGGGCCAAAAAGGGCCCAAATAAGCATTTTCTTGGTTTTCGCACTATAACTTTAGTTTAAGTTAATAGAAATCTATGAAATTTTGACACAAGGTTTATGACCACAAAAGAAAGGTTGGGATTAATTTTGGGAGTTTTGGTTTCAACAGATTAGGAATTAGGGGCCAAAAAAGGGCCCAAATAAGCATTATTCTTGGTTTTTGCACAATAACTTTAGGTTAAGTAAATAGAAATCAATGAAATTTAAACACAATGTTTATGACCACAAAAGAAAGATTGGTATTGATTTTGGTTTTGGTAGTTAAGGTCCCAACAGTTTAGGAATTAGGGGCCAAAAAGGGACCCAAATAAGCATTTTTCTTGGTTTTCGCACCATTATGTTAGTATAAGTGAATAGAAATCTATGAAATTTAAACACAAGGTTTATGACCATTAAAGGAAGGTTGGTATTGATTTTGGGAGTTTTGGTTCTTACAGTTTAGAAAAAAGGGGCCCAAAGGGTCCAAAATTAAACTTTGTTTGATTTCATCAAAATTGAATAATTGGGGTTATTTGATATGCCGAATCTAACTGTGTATGTAGATTCTTAACTTTTGGTCATGTTTTCAAATTGGTCTACATTAAGGTCCAAAGGGTCCAAAATTAAACTTAGTTTGATTTTGACAAAAAATGAATCGGTTGGGTTCTTTGATATGTTGAATCTAAAAATGTACTTAGATTCTTGATTATTGGCCCAGTTTTCAAGTTGGTCCAAATCTGGGTCCAAAATTAAACTTTATTTGATTTCATTAAAAATTGAATAAATGGGGTTCTTTGAAATGCCAAATCTAACTGTGTATGTAGATTCTTCATTTTTGGTCCCGTTTTCAAATTGGCCTACATTAAGGTCCAAAGGGTCCAAAATTAAACTAAGTTTGATTTTAACAAAAATTAAATTCTTGGGCCTCTTTGAAATGCTGAATCTAAACATGTACTTAGATTTTTGATTATGGGTCCAGTTTTCAAGTTGGTCCAAATCAGGATCTAAAATTATTTTATTAAGTATTGTGCAATAGCAAGTCTTTTCAATTGCACAGTATTGTGCAATGGCAAGAAATATCTAATTTCACAATGTTGTGAAATAGCAATTTTTTTTTTAATTAGAGTTATCTTTCTTTGTCCAGAATAGGAAGCAAGAAATATCTTATTGCAAGATTTTTTTTAATTAGAGTTATCTTTCTTTGTCCAGAATCAACTTAAATCTTTGTTATATACAATATACAATGTATATTCACTTTTTACTACCAACTGATAAATTTAAATAATCTTTACCATTCAGTGATAACAAGCAGTTTTTTTACATCTTAATATTTTATGATGTATTTAAATGAGTAGTTATTGTTGCAAACTCCATTAGAATATTTTAATTGAGATTAGTTTTGGAATAAGGGAAAGGGGGATGTGATTAAAAATTGGGTTCAATTTTTCTCATTTGAAATTTCATAAATAAAAAGAAAATTTCTTCAAACATTTTTTTGAGAGGATTAATATTCAACATCATAGTGAATTGCTCTTAGAGAAAGAAAAAAAATTAAGTTCATTAGAACACATTCATTCTGTGTCAGAAACCTTTGCTGTGTCAACTATTAAATCACAATCCAAATTTAGAGCTGAACCCAGCTTGAATGTTGTGTCCATACTTGCCCCAACCGTTCAGGGTTCAACCTCTGCGGTCGTATAAAGCTACGCCCTGCGGAGCATCTGGTTATATTATCACAAAAATTAGTTTGGGGTATATAGTTTTTTGTTGAGACTTCTGTGACAGATAGCTAGACATAGTGATAGTGATCTGCTGGCGGCTGCGGCGTTAACAAACTTCTTAAAAGCTTAATATTTCAGAAGGTAGAATACCTGGATCCTTCATGCTTTGTATATAGATGACTTATGTTATGAATAAACTCATCATAGATACCAGGACTAAATTTTGTATATACGCCAGACGCACGTTTCGTCTACAAAAGACTCATCAGTGACGCTCGAATCCAAAAAAGTTCAAATGAAGTTTCCGTCTGTCATATTTCCATTGTCCTTGACCTCATTTTCATGGTTCAGTGACTACTTTAACAAAAGTTAATTTTTTTAGTATTCTTATTTTCTCTCTGTTTATGAGCATGATGAGTAATAGGATAAATACATTTGCGTAACTTGCAAGGTTCTCATGCCCTTCAGACAATTTTCACTTGACCTCGACCTCATTTCATGGATTAGTGAACAAGATTAAGTTTTTGTTGTCAAGTCCATATTTCAGATACGATAAGCAAAAGGTCTGCTATATTTGGTGTATATGTCTGTCTGGTAGTTATCATCTGACCATGACCTCATTTTCATGGTTCATTGGTCAATCTTTAGTTTTCCTGGTTAAGTTTGTTTCTGAGATACGCTATGCAATAGGTCAATTATATTTAAAGCATGTAATGGCTGTGAGGTGTACAAGTCTGTCAGAAAGGGTTCGTCTGACCTTGACCTCATTTTCATGGTTCATTAATCAATGTTAAGTTTTTTTTGTTAAGTTTGTTTCTTAGATGTGCAATAGCTATATTTAAAGCATATTCGGTGTATGGAATGAGTGTAAGGTTTACATGTATTTTCCACTTTGGTTTATCTGACCTTGACCTCATTTTCTTGGAGTTTATTAAGTTTATGTGATAGTTGTAGTAAAGCTTTATATTTAGAACTATCAACATAAAATCAATGGTTAGTGAAGAAGAGACATTTCAGCATGTGCACTCGTGTTTAACAGTTTGTCAGCCCTTCAATAATTTTTGTTTCCAGATGCGAACTCGAGAAGTTTATTAATCATTGTTGTTATGGATATAATTGTGACATTGAATGAGAGGTAGATCTCTGAGTTTGAGCAATCTCAAAAGTGGTTTCCGGATGCTAAATGAAATTAAACATATGGATTGCAATTCTATTATGATACATGGTCACATAAAATGAGAGGAAAGTTCTTTTGATTTTGAGATCACTTTATTTAAGGTGAAAGTCATTGTTACTAAAATAGATTGAAGGACAATAGTAATGTATATAATCATCATAGAAAAGAATATTACCTTAAAGTAAACAAAAAAACGTATGCCATCTGGTCGCTTATTTTTTTCTCCTTTGAATGGAGGCCACTGAATGTGTAAGCTTGATCACTAAATGTTCTTAAATCTAAATAGTTTGTGGTAGTTATCACAGAATAATTGGTTACTTGGTAACCACATGCTTCGTCAGTTAGCACTTTGATGATACTGTATCGAGAGTGATTTATTAAGCAATTCGTCAAAAATTAACAAAGTATTTTGTGTTTTAAGTTAGTGGTGATGAAATTCTGCTACTTTAGTACTAATACATTAACCTGGCTTGCATCACCTGTTCCAAAAAAGGACACTGTCCTCTTCTAAATATTGAACGAACCTTTTATTTGGCTTTCTAATATAAAAATAAATACATTGTTAAACACATCAATGTCAGACTAATGGAATGTCGAACTATTGGTTGTTGAACCAATAGGGTGTCAGACTATTGGGGTGTTGAAATATCGGGGCTGCCCCCGATAGAGACAACCTTTAAAAAACAAAAACGATTAGCTGTGAAAATATGATCTACAAGGAAGTCAACATTACCAAATTAGAACTCCTTGTATGGTTTGTTGTCCAAAAATGATTTTTTTTGCAATATTTTATAAATTTGACAATTATCTCGAAAACTTTAAAAGATAGGTATTGTATAAACAGTAAATAATAAAAAATGATCATCAATTTAACATCTGTAAAATGCCATGCAATAAGATTGACAAATAAGCACACATAACTGATTTCAATAAAGGTATCAAAATGACATATTTTTACCAGGTGAGTGATTTTGACTCTTGGAAGCCTCTTGTTTTCATGCAGATGACTGTTTTTGTTAAGAAGCCATTTTTCCCTTGTTTTTCAGTACAAATGTATTGATATTCATGAAACAAATAATTAACCTCTCTGCCTCTAAAAATCATATGTTTCTTAAATGGAGAATGTCAGCTTGGTTAAAGTTTAAACAATAATTAAATTAATGGAATTGAATTGCAAAGAATTCAAACATAATGACAAGTCAACTTCATAATAGGACTAAGGTATAATTATTGAGGAAAATGTAAATGTATGTATGTTTTGTTGGAGTACCAGGAACGCACCACCAACCATCCGCAGGAAAACTAACAGTGTTTGTCAAATAAAATCAGAGTTGAATGCACCTTACCTCGAGCCCTGTTTGAACTAATAAACTTGTGTTGACAGGCTAGTTATCACTGTAGATGTACTACTTAGACCAACCTGGCCTCCCCTTAAGTTTAAGATAGATAACTGCAATACATTCATTACTTTGTAGACATGTTTCAGTTGTGGATGAATTCAATACATTGCTACTGCAGACTTGATGATCAGAAAAACAAAGCTGAAAGTAATACTGGTGAAATGCATGAAAGAATGATCGCTAAAGATGATTGTCTTGATCCTCCAGTGGTTCTAGTTGGTTCACATAGAGACAAAGTTGAGCATTCCTCTGGACAAACGGTATGTATATAGAATATATATATTTGATAAACCTACATTTGTACCTTGATTAGACAGAATAAACATTAATAGATAAGCATCTTTCATCAATATTTTTGGTTCAGTGAATACTTGAAAAAAAGTTAAGATTTTTTGTAATGTTAAATTCTCTCTTATTATAAGTAATAGGATAACTATATTTGGTATGTGCGTACCTTGCAAAGTCCTTATTCCCCTCAACAGTTTTCACTTGACCTCCACCTCATTTCATGGATCAGTGAACAATGTTAAGTTTTGGTGGTGAAGTCCATATCTCAGATACTATAAGCAATATGTCTAGTATATTTGGTGTATAGAAGGACTGAAAGGTGTACATGTCCAACTGGCAGGTGTCATCTGACCTTGACCTCATTTTCATGGTTCAGTGGTTATAGTTAAGTTTTTGTGTTTTGGTCTGTTTTTCTTATACTGTTTGCAATAGGTCTACTATATTTGGTGTATAGAATGATTGTAAGGTGTACATGTCTAGCTGGCAGGTGTCATCTGCCCTTGACCTCATTTTCATGGTTCAGTGGTCAAAGTTAAGATTTTGAGTTTTGGTCTATTTTTGTCGAGCCATCGACTTCAGTCGAAAAAGCGAGACTAAGCGATCCTACATTCTGTCGTCGTCGTTGTCGGCGGCGTCCACAAATATTGACTCTGTGGTTAAAGTTTTTTAAATTTTAATAGCTTTCTTAAACTATACTGGATTTCTACCAAACTTGGACAAAAGCTTTTCTATGATCATTAGATAGTATCCAGAAGTAAATTTTGTAAAAATAAAATTCCATTTTTTCCGTATTTTACTTATAAATGGACTTAGTTTTTTTCTGCTGGGAAACATCACATTCACTCTGTGGTTAAAGTTTTTAGGATTTTAATAACTTTCTTAAACTATCCTGGGTTTGTACCAAACTTGGACATAAGCTTGTTTATGATGATAAGTTAGTATGCAGAAGTAAATTTTGTAAAAAAATGTATCTGTTTTTCCGTATTTTACTTTTAAATGGACTTAGTTTTTTCTGTGGAGAAACATTACATTCACTCTGTGGTTAAAGTTTTTTTAAATTTTAATAACTTTCTTAAACTATCCTGGATTTGTACCAAACTTGGACAGAAGCTTATTTATGATTATAAGATAGTATCCAGAAGTAAATTTTGTAAAAAGATAACTCCATTTTTTCTGTATTTTACTTTTAAATGGACTTTGATTTTCTTCCAGTTTACATTACATAGTCTGCAGTTTACATTTATTAGATTCATTAACTATCCTAGATTTTTACCAAACTTGAACAGAAGCTTCTTACAATCATGAGATAGTATCAAGAGGAATATTTTAATTGATTTTTTTCCTCATTTTTGTTGAGCCTGCGATTTACAGCAAAAGTAGGCGAGACACTGGGTTCTGCGGAACCCTTACAAATTTTTCTAATACTATATGCAATAGGTCAACTATATTTGGTGTATGGAAATATTTTATGATATCTATGTCAGCCGCGCAGGTTTATTTGACCTTTACCTCATTTTCATGGTTCATTGCTCAGTTTTAAGTTTTTGTGTTTTGGTATTTTTTTTCTTAAACTATAAGCAATATGTCAACTATATTTGTTGAAGGGAAGAATTGTTAGTTGTACATGCATGCCTGGCATGGTTCATCTGACCTTGACCTCATTTTCATGGTTCATTGGTCAATGTTTAGTTTTCTTGGTTAATGTTTAGTTTATGTGACAGTTGTAATCAGGGTTTCCCCTGGGTCAATTATTTTTTTCGCCACCTCTTTCGCCAAAACAATATATTTTTCGCCACTTTATTACTTTTTTCGCCAAGTAACACAATATATTTTTCTTTTAAAATTTTCCTTTTTTCCAGCCCCCCCCCCCCCCCCCCTAAATAATAAGTCGTTTTTACAACAAAACGAAGCATCTTATCACTTGGAATTGATCCCTCGTGTAAGGTGTAGTCATTACATTGAAGGGTTACTCTCATGCCAAACTTTTTGAATAGATTTCTTCATAACGACAGTTTTCTTTTCTAGACCATCGTAAATAAGTAAAACTATATGATTGAAACACGTGTGTCACTGAAACGAATTTGGAGTACCCACTCAAATCAATGATCTATATAAAAGTTAAATGGTAAAGTTTAAATCAGAGACCTTTCTTGCTTTTGAACATTTTTCGTCATAACAACAATTTTCTTTTCTGGACTATCATTAGAAGAAGGAGAGGCAGCGTAAAAATTTTGCTTCAAACACGTGCGTCGCAAAGTGGTTAATAGTTCCCTTTTGTGACATGTGACAGAAGCCATTTAATCATATCATTTTGTTATATCATAACAATCAACACCTTTATTAATTAGTCCCTTGATGTCGATAGCTACGAATGATCTATGAATGCAATCAGCTGATTATTGATTTTCTGTCAAAATCTTAACGAGTTCAAGGTAAATTCCGAGTATTGTCTGATCGATTAAGTCAGAGAAACCCGAAAAAAGTAATTAACAAGATGGCTGAAAATAAATCGTTTTATATATTTCTTTCGCCAAATTCTTTCGCCAGTGACGAATTTTAATCGCCACAATTATTATTTTTTCGCAAATTGCGAAAATGGCGACCGCCAGCGGAAACCCTGGTTGTAATAAAGCTTTATATTAAGGACTATCAACATATTATCAATGATTAGTAAAGAAGGCGAGACATTTCAGCGTGTGCACTCTTGTTTCAAAACTTCATAGTAAAAGTGGTACAGTTTTAGCCGTAAAAGGAGTTCCTATGGAAAATTGCATTGTCAATATTTACAGAAATGCAATTTGTAACCAGGGTGTCTGGTGGCGGTTGCCATTTTCAAATTTTGCGAAAAACATAAGAATTGAGGCTATTAAAATTCGATATTGACGAAAGAATTTGGCGAAATTGATATAACTGTTCAACTTCTTCCATCTTGTTTAATTTTTTAGGGTTTCTCTAACTTTTTCCCTGATCAGACAATACTGGGAAGTTACCTTGAACTCGTAACGATTTTGATAATAAATTGTATTAGCGAAAGAGGTGGGGGAAAATTTAACCAGGGGAAACCCTGCATGTAACAGTGAATAATGTAATTTACCATGTTTGCTGAAAGCAAATTTGAGAACATATTTGTGGGCGATGCATGAAACCATATCATTTGTGTTAAAAAGACATTATTAGAACATGAATAATAAACACATCATAGATACTGAGGATTAAAATTTTGTACGGCAGACGTGCGATTCGTCTACAAAAGACTCATCAGTGACGCTTGAATCAAAGGTAGTTTAATATGATATACTTGTGATAGATGAATGATTTTTTTTGCATTACTATCAGTTCATATCAGTTTAATAACTATTTCAAGGCTGAACGTTGATTTTGTTTGGGGGGGGGGGGGCATATTGTTTTACCCCTGTCCATCCCATTATGGGTATATAGTTAGTCCAGATAAATTCTCCTACAGTTTGAATGCTAAGAAGTTTTCACTTTGCTATCTGTTTGTACATATATTGATTGTGTGCATGTGGTCACGGTTTTGATTTTTATTGATATTTGCTCTTTTAGGAGACAGTTGAACTTTGTCATCTTTGAAGGATTTACTTGCATAAGATGTGCATAGAGTATCTAGATAACACTTGCTACAGTTTAAATGCTAACAAGTTTTCACTTAAATACTGGCTGTTTGTACATAGATTGAAGGTGTGCATTAGGTTAAGGTTTTGATTTTTTTTTTCACCTGCAATGAAAGTCGCAGTATGCGAGACTAAGGTATTACTATCCGGCGGTGGCGGCAGTGACGCCAACTATTTGTGTAAAGCTTTCTATTTAAAAATGTAGAAGACCTGGATGCTTTATACCTTGTATGCATATACCTTATGTTAAGAAGTTTCCGTCTGTCTATGTCCATTGTCTTTAAAGGGAAAATTCACGATTTTTTTATTTATCTTATTATGTTCATAATACCATAAAAAACATTTTCACCAAGTTTTATCTGGATATGAACACTAATAAAAAAAAATTGTGAAAAAACAAATTTATTTATTCGAACTTTCGAACTACTGTGACGTAGTTTTAGTCTAATTGCATGCCGGGAGTGGATATTGTAACAATGAAATACTGTATTACTTTCAATTGAATAATTTCATAAATAAAATGGCCTCTGAAAACGAGCATATAAACCAAAAAAAAGGAATATTATAAATTAGCATCGGTAACCTTGAATATTCAAATGTGCATAGAAAAATATCAATTGCATTAATATAATTTGATCCGTCCAAAGCGATTTTCATTTACCTAATCAGCAATGCCCTTATTCAAATATTTTAAATCTCACAATGTATAAGTACTTTAACTATTTGACCAAAGATGTTTAAAAAATTAACAGAATGAAATTGACGTTGTCTTTTCCTTATTGGAATAGAGACAGACCGGAGGAATGAGATTTCCAATGTGCTTTATATATTGTACCTTTGCAAGACTATTCATTCATTCATAAATTTAACCCACTCTAAACCAGAAACGTATATACACATATATAGGTCTTTGTCAAAACTGACAAGAATATTTCTAAAGGGGACAAGCAGTAAATTCTTTAAATTTCTGTGAATTAATACCAAGAAAGAAAAAAATACTGAAATGATTTTAATACTCAAAAGTAAAATCACAAAAATACTGAACTCTGTGGAAAATTCAACCGGAACGTCCCTAATCACATGGCAAAATCAAATGACAAAACACATCAAAAACGAATGGACAACAACTGTCATATTCCTGACTTGGTACAGGCATTTTCAAATGTAGAAAATGGTGGATTGAACCTAGTTTTATAGCACTAAACCTCTCACTTGTACGACAGTCGCATCAATTTCAATTATATTGACAATGATGCGTGAACAAAATGTCACAAATAGGGGTACAAAAACAACACAGACCCCACCAAAAGGGGAAGCAGATCCTGCTCCACATGTGGCTAATGTTGTTAAAAAGACAGTAAAAAGTCTAATTCGGTAGGTCACATTCGTGAAAAGGGAAGGGGATTGTAGTTATAACATCAGGAACATATCCGATATCATCTGTATAAAGAATATTTCATAACGTTCAACCAACTCGTGATAGCGTTCGTAATATTTACGAAGTGATGATTACAACTTCACCATTTGGATCTCTTGGTTTGAAAATGAAAAGGTTACAATTGGGAAGCTGAAATCATCTCTTTTGTCCATTGTCCATTTCTGAATTTAAGTTAGATTGGTTCTAGATGTTATTCTCTTATATTCAAGGTAGATATTTTAACTTGCGACTATCTATTGAAATATTTCCGTAACTTTCTATCTTGCTGTATAAACAAAGTGAATGATCGATAAGTCCGTACATTTTTGTGAAATTAATATTTGTGTATTTCAAAATGTCCATAATTATCTACAACGAGTATATATTTACATTTTTTCCAACTGTACTCTTGGAAAATATGTAAATCAATTTTTATTTCATCAAATCTTTTACTGGAATTATTCAGATTTTCATAAATATCATTCTTTACACCAGAAATGTTATTTATAAACAAGTGTGTATACATGTAAAGAGTTTAGTAATGACTAGTATATCACTGTCGGACTCAAGACAGACAATATGTTCACATGATGTTTATTACATCTGATAGGTTTTAAATGGAAAGTTACAAGTCCTACCGTGCACACTGATCAATACCCTAAGAAGTGAAGCGATACATGATTCTGAATTAAGTTATTGTGTAATAAGAGTTTTTAAGCCCGACATGAAATCGCTTGAATACCTGGACGTGTCTCCTCACAATACCACTGGGAATAATTCCTTTAGCCATGCTGGTGATCAAATTAGAGAAGATCCGAAATTATTTGAATATGTTTATTACATAAAAGAATTATGAACAAATTAGATTTTTGAAAATAATTTAATACACAACACTTAATTAAAACTTTGAACTTTGAAAGAATCCATAAACGTAATCGCCCTTAACTAATACCGCGATATATTTACTATTTTATATACCTATTAAAAAAAATGAAAAAAGACAGACCATAGTTATTAAAAAGACAAATAGATGTCCAATCAGCTGACCTTCCAACTCTTAAACCTTTATTTAACATTTTTCCGTATCAAGTTATTTAAGGAAGGCTGCATAACCATGTCTGGTATACTCATTTGTGTGACCCAGGCAATTGTTTATGCTTTTAATTTGTCATTTCCTTGTCGGATGAAACAGCCGTACGCTTGACAAGATATCGACACTCATATACGACTATGTTAGTTACTGTATGTTTTGGTCCTTTATGGTTTAAAGATATCACATGGTTTCTTAAAACAAGAAGCTGGCAAGATGGCTACAAGTAAAGAATTGATACTTTCATTTTAAAGATATCTTATCCAGCAGAATAAAACTTTAAAATTTATGTAATTTGTGTTTTTTTATACATAAAGAACATAGGTTATATTATTTTTTCTTTTTTTTGCGAAGTTTCCCTTTCACCTCATTTTTATATTCAGTGACTGCTTAATGGACAACAATTACATATTTTGTGTCATGTGAATTTTTTTCACTTATTATGGGGAGTAGGATAACTATATTTGGTATATGGGTTTCTTGCAATGTCTACATGTCCGTCAGTTACGGTTCAGCTAACCTTGAACTCATTTCATGGATCATTGATCAAGGTTAAAGTTACATGATTAGGTTCGTTTCTCAGAAACTATAAGTAGTAGATCAACTATATGGAATGATTGTAAGGGTAAATGTCAATCTAGCAGGTTTCATCTGACTTTGACCTCATTGTTATGGTTCATTAGTCAATGTTAAATTTTTGTGTTTACAGACTTCCAACATAAATTCAAATGAATGATAAGAAAGACCTGTGAGACATTTTAGCGTGTGCATGCACTCTTGTTGTTATTATTTGCTTTTTTGGGAGATAGTTGAACTATGTCATTTTTTGGAGTATTTACTTGCATGAGAGGTGCATAAAGTTTTCGGAAAAACTCCTGAGGTTTGAATGCTAGGACGTTTTCAGTGTGCTGGCTGTTTGTACATATATTGAAGGTGTGCATGTGGTCATGGTTTTGATTTTTATTAATATTTGCTTTTTGGGAGATAGTTGATTTTTATCATTTTAAGTTCACCTGACCTGAAAGGTCAAGTGAGCTTTTCTCATCACTTGGCGTCCCTCGTCCGTCGTCCGTAAAATTTAAAAAAAATCTTTTCCTCTGAAACTACTAACTTGGCCAAATTTAACCAAACTTGTCCACAATCATCATTGGGGTATCAAGTTTAGAAAATGTGTAGCATGACCCTGCCAACCAACCAAGATGGCCACCATGGCTAAAAATAGAACATGGGGTAAAATGTAGATTTTGGCTTATAACTCTGAAACCATAGCATTTAGAGCAAATCTGACTGGGGTTAACTTAAATTGTTTATTAGGTCAAGATCTATCTGCCCTGCAATTTTCAAACAAATCAGAAAACCTGTTGTTGAGTTGCTGCCCCCAAATTAGAAATTTTAAGGAAATTTGGCAGTTTTTGGTTATTATCTTGAATATTATTATAGACATGATAGATAGATATAAACTGTAAACACCAATAATGTTCAGCAAAGTAAGATCTACAAATAAATCAAAACGACCAAAATTGTCAGTTGACCCCTTAAGGAGTTATTGCCCTTTATGGTCGATTTTTAACCATTTTTGTAAAATTTTAGTAGTGTTTTAAATAAATCTTCTCCTCTAAAACTACTGGGCCAAATTTAACCAAACTTGGCCACAATCATCATTGGGGTATCTAGTTTTAAAAATGTGTGGCGTGACCCTGCCAACCAACTAAGATGGCTGCAATGGCTACAAATAGAACATAGGGGTAAATTGTGGATTTTGGCTTATATCTCTGAAACAAAAGAATTTAGAGCAATCTGACGTGAGGTAAAATTGTTTATCAGGTCAAGATCTATCTGCCCTGAAATGTTCAGACAAATCAGACAACCTGTTGTTGGGTTGCTGCCCCCGAATTAGTAATTTTAAGAAAATGTTGCAGATTTTGGTTATTATCTTAAATATTATTATAGATAGAGATTAACTGTAAACAGCAATAACGTTCAGCAAAATAAGATCTACAAAAAAGTCAAATGACCAAGGAGTTATTGCCCTTTATAGCCAATTTTTAACAATTTTCATAAATTTTTGTACATTTTTAGAAAATATTTTCCACTGTAATAATTGGCCAAGTTCATTTTAGAAAAAGATAATTAAAGCAACAAGAATGTTCAGTAAAGTAAGATCTTCAAACAGATCACCATCACCAAAACACAATTTTGTCATGAATTTATCTGTCCATTGTTTGATATGTACATAGACCCAAGGTGAGCGACACATGCTCTTGAGAGCCTCTAGTTTGGAGTATATACTTGCATAAGAATTGCACAGCATTTACAAATAACTCATCTGACAGTGAACCATATACCTATGTGCTCAGATGCTCAACTTTGTGTATTTTAAAATAACACTTTGCCTCTGCAGGTAATCATTTGTGTATCCCAGACACAATAATATTTCAAAGAAAGTCCTACATTGACTTTGCCAGTCAACCATATACCTATGTGCTCAGATGCTCAACTTTGCGTGTTTTAAAATAACACTTTGCCTCTGCGGGGAATCATTTGTGTATCCCAGACACAATAATATTTCAAAGAAAGTCCTACATTGCAGACCTCGACAATAACGTTTGTCCGATTGTCCGGTACCAGAGGGAAAAGGGGTCGGACAAGTAAAAGCTATATCAAGCTTGTCCGACGGGACAAGTAAAATTATTCTGCAGAAAATAAATTTCATCCAACTTTGATGAACAAAGTAAATTAATTATAAACAAAAAACAAGGAAAGAAGATAAAAACAAGTAATAATTTGACTGTTTACTTTAAAACTTTGAAACATTTTATTTCTCAAGACCCCACCACTTGCAATCGATAATTTAAAACTGGTTCTTTGTCAGGTACTTTTTAACAGGTAAAATGCATACTATTTTCAAAAACCGTTCTTACTGATCGAAATCAGTGATGCGCTTTGTAGATAAGTTACTTTACAAGGTGTCAGACCACCAATTAAAAATCCCTATCATTCTGTTCAACCAATATTTGCAATTTTTACAGCTTTCTAAATATTTTACCTTAAGTTTAACTTAGGGTGGGAAAAGCTAAGAATAGCACACATTCAGGGTTAAGTCTCCAAATTTGCAATATGTAATAAAATTGAGAATGGAAATGGGGAATGTGTCAAAGAGACAACAACCTGACCAAATAAAAAAACAACAGCAGAAGGTCACTAACAGGTCTTCAATGTAGCGAGAAATTCACACACTCGGAGGCGTCCTGCAGCTGGCCCCTAAACAAATATATACTAGTTCAGTGACTTTTTGCTCCAAAAAAGATTTAAATGTGGCTACTATTATTTCAAATGATCAGTTAAGACCAAAAAATCAATTGTTTTCTGAATTTTGGGTTTCACCACATTTCTCTTAAAGGTGTCAGACCACCAATTAAAAATCCCTATCGGTTCAACCAACATTTGCAATTTTTACAGCTTTCTTAATATTTTATCTTAAGTTTAACTTTATAGAAACCAGGTATATCCTTAATTGTACATGTATCAGCTCTCTACATGCCAATTTTCACTATACCTTTAAAGCCTTCTAACTAAATAACTGACCTTCAAATAGAGGTACTCCAAAAAAAAAAAAATGGTTTTCTGGGAATCTGAAATTAGTATACTGTGGATTCATTTATTTTCGTTGGGACCAATTTTCGTGGATTTAGAAAAACTTGCACATTTGTGGATATTTAATTTCGTGGTTTTGCTGAAGTCTGCATTCAAACCTATAGAAAAATTATCATTCGTTGAATATTGAATTTCGTGGTTTGACTGTGGCCACGAAATCCACGAAAATTGGTATCCAACGAATAATAATGAATCCACAGTACTATGGAGCGCATTAATCCTCAATTTTTAATGCAAACTCATAGACAAGTAAATGTTGGCTCAAAATGATCTAGATATATTTCTCTTTCACCAAAAGTTTCATTTCTGCAAATTTGTTGGTTAGTTTAAGTAAACAAGGACATCAAAAGCATCATTTTGTGTCAGAGTAGGGCTACTTTTACATAGTTCTAAATTGGAGGGAGTAATTGGTGGTCTGACACCTACAAGACAGTTCGTCTCCAGCTGGAAACATTCGGCTTCCAGAACTGTTTGTTTAATAGACAGTTTGGCACCGTAGGATCCATATTTTAATAGACATGATTAATAGACAGTTTGGCCTCCCAGGAGACATTTCGGGACCAAGACAAATCAGTACCTTGTTTTCCTACCTTATTCTGTTGCTTCAAAATAAATACCACACCAGTAATTTTTTAACAAAAATTTTTTTCAAATAAAAAAGAAGAAATCATTTACCGCAAAATTCACAAAATCATATTAAATCATATGTAGAAAAAAAATACTTGCAATACAGTGACCCCTAGTTGTTAATTTCTGTGTCATTTGGTCTCTCGCAGAGAGTTGTCTCATTGGCATACCTCATCTTCTTTTTTTATTGATTGTATTTGAATACACTTTTTTTCAACTTAAAAAATCAGGATACAAATCCAATGAGTGTACATTGACAGGTCTGTCAGACTTTGACTCATGTGCAGAGTCTGATGAGACTTTGGCTTTGATGAAAACTAGAACCTACGTCCTGTGACATGACTAGATTCAGTTGTTCTCGACTCATATATTTGAAAAGTCTTTCAAAAGATTAAATCGAATTATGTTTTATTGTTTTAATTCATTTTGTTCCTTGAACCAACTTAAAATGCAAAAAAGGTTATTATTAAGATTTTTTTTGGACAAGTTACAATTTCATTCGGACAAGTAAGTTTTGGTATGTACTTGTCCTATTGGACAAGTTGAAAAAAAGTTATTGTAGAGGCCTGCATTGAATTTGTTATAATACAGTTACTTCAGAGTGGATTGTGGGGGCATTGCTTTGTCTAGTTTTTGTTCTTTTGCTCAGACAAATGATTGTAAACCCCTTCCATAGTAGATTCAAGATGCTTGCAAGGATTGCTTTGATAGATAATGCAGCAATGTTTCAGATGATGTAGTTGAACATTTAAGGAACAAGTATTTCATTTCTAATACAAAGGTTGACGAAAGATTTTTCCAGAAAAAAGACAATACATCTGAAACTTAGTTGAGAACTAGAACATTATAAATGTTATAAATCAAGTTCAGCCTGTCATTCTGCACAAGTCAGGATTCTTATGTACATCATATTAACAAGTTCTGATCCAGATATTCTTGTAAATCTATCACTGGACATTATTAACACTCATTCAGCATAATCATCTCATTTGTGTACGTATTTCTTGGTGAAAACAATTATTGACAAAACACATTTCATTTTGTAGATTGAAGATGCATGTAAAGAACGCATTTATAAATGTATCAATCCTGTTTCTGAAGATGCTTGCAAACATATAAGGGAAGAATATTTTATTTCGAATACAGAGGATGAGAACAGCAAATTCAAACATATAAGACAAGGCATATTAAACTTAGCAAGAACAATGAGAGCATGGAATAAAGATTATCCTTTAAAATTCATTCAGCTGGAAAAACTTCTCCAAGAGAAAAAGAAGGATTTAAGTATTCCAATAATTTCATTTGAAGATATAAAGAGTATCTCTACGGAATCACCAAAGCCGTTAAGCGATGAAGAACTCAAGTTGTATCTAAAATTCCACCATGAAATTAGAGCTTTGGTTTATTTCGAGGATCTTCCTGATTATATTATATTAGATACGCAATGGTTGTCTGATGCCTTTAAGCATATAGTAACAGCAGAAAAATTTCAATCAAGTGTAAGGAGATATTGGAATAAGAGCAAATGGAATGATTTACGTGATAAAGGAGTTTTACATAGTGAGGTTTTAGAAGATATATTCAAACAAGATGAAACAATTTCTAAGTATAAAGATCATATCCTGAACGTTATGGAGAAATTTGATATCATTATACGTTCAAACATATCAGAGAGAATTGCTGCCTATGAGAATCTTTGTTATTATGTTCCTTGTATGATTAAAGAAGAATCACAGCGTGATATTTACGAAATGCTCAATTTGACAGAAAATAACTTTGAAAAATCCACTTGGTTATATTTTGTGTTTAGATTTCTGCCACCACATCTTATGAATCATTTGATTGCTTCACTGTGCAGGAAGTATAATCTTACAGAAGTGGTTGTTCCTAACAACCAGAAGAGAATTGCCCTTTTTAGGGACGCTGCAGTCTTTGAGGTACAGAAGACCAAATTGAGGAAGTTGCTTGTTTCGACAGGTCCAAATTCTATTCAGATCCAGGTTTGGGAATTTGGGCCAAGAATTGAAAGAGGACTGTATAAACCCATTGCAAACTTTGTAAGGGAGGAATTAGAAAAGATAATAAATACAAGATTTAAGATGTCAAATGTAAAATTTGAGGAGAGGTGGGAATGTGGCCTTACAAAATCAAAGTTTGTGACAGGTACTAATGGCTTTAGTGAAGAGCTGTCTACACATTATCGGTGTGAAACATGTGCTAAAACCCATGAGTTTATTGGTGAATGGTCAGTTCAACCAGATGTAAGTAAAATGATTAAATGTTGCATCATGTACATAAAAACAGTGGCCGTGTTAACTGAGTACTTACAAGCTTTATATTTTAAACAGTGGAAGACCTAGTTGCTTTAAACTTTGTATATCATGTATATAGATGCCTTAAGTTATGAAGTTTCCATCTGTCATCTGTCCATTGTTCTTGACCTTATTTTCATGGTTTAATTAAGATTTTTTTGAAATGTTAATTTCTCTCTTATTATAAGTAATATAAACACTCGTTAGTATGTGCATATCTTGCTAGGTCATCATGACAGTTTTCATCTGAACCTCAACCTCATTTCATGGATCAGTGAACAAGGTTAAGTTTTCGTGGTTAAGTCCATATATCAGACACTATAAGCAATAGATCTACTATATTTGGTGTTTGAAATGATTTCAAGGTGTACACGTCCAACTGGCAGGTGTCATCTGACCTTGACCTCATTTTTATGGTTCAGTGGTTGAAGTTAAGTTTTTGTGTTGTGGTCTTTGTATACGACCGTAAAAACATTGCATTTGTTTAATGCTATTATGTCGTCGTCGGCGTCGTCAAAATTTTTATTTCAAACAATAACTTTAGTTTAAGTGAATGGATCTCTATGAAATTTTACCAAAGTTCAATACCAGAAAGGTTGGGATTGATTTTGGGGGTTATGGTACCAACAGTTTGTGAATTGGGGGCCAAAAACAAGCATTTTTGTAGTTTCTAGACAATAACTTGTGTGTAAATGTATTGATCTCTCTGCCATTGTACCACAAGGTTCCATATCACAAAGGGAAGACTGATATTGAGTATGGGGTAATTGCCCCCAAATGTTCAGGAATTAGGAGATAAAAAGGGGCCAGAAACAAGCATGTTTCTAGTTTCCAGACAATAACTTGTGTTTTAGTGTATGGATCTCTCTGAAATTGTACTACAAGGTTCCATACCACAAAGGGAAGGCTGGGGTTGAGTTTGGGTAATTGCCCCAATGTTTAGAAATTATGGGCAAAAAAGGGGCAAAAAACAAGCATTTTTCTAGTTTCCAGACAATAACTCGTGTTAGAGTTTATGGAACTATGAAATTGTACATTTGTCCTGAAATGAAAATGATCTTCAAAATTTCAGAAAAAAATTGGGGGTTCAAAAGGTTTGGGTGAATTTTTTTTATAATCTTTTGGGGGTTCATATTATTTTTGGCAAAATTTTTCAAAATTTCAAATTTTTTTAGCGGACAATTTTTGGAGAGGATAGTTTGTTCATATTTTTTTGTCGAGCCGTCGCAGAAAGCTTGATATAGGGATAGTGATCCGGCTGCGGCTACAGCGGCGGCGGCGTAAGCTAACTTCTTAAAGCGAAAAAGTGGACGACCTGGATGCTTCATACTTTGTATATAGATTCATCATGTTAAGAAGTTTCCGTCAGTCTCATGTCCAATGTCCTTGACCGCATTTTCAAGGTTCTGTGACTACTTGAAAAATAGATTTTTTGTAATGTTGAATTCTCTCTTATTATAAGTAATAGGATACCTACATTTGTAATGTGCGTACCTTGCAAGGTCCTCATTCCCGTCAGACAGTTTTCACTTGACCTCAACCTCATTTCATGGATTAGTGAATAAGGTTAAGTTTGGTGGTCAAGTCCATATCTCAGATACTATAAACAATATGGCTAGTATATTCGGTGTATGGAATGATTGTAAGGTGTACATGTCTAGCTGGCAGGTGTCATCTGATCTTGACCTCATTTTCATGGTTCAGTGGTCAAAGTTAAGTTTTTAAGTTTTGGTGTTTTTTTCTAATACTTTATGCAATAGGTCAACTATATTTGGTGTTATGATCTATATGTCAGTTACGCAGTTTTTATTTCACCTTGACCTCATTTTTAAGGTTCATTGCTCATGGTTGAGTTTTTGTGTTCAAGTCTGTTTTTTCTTTAACTATAAGCAATAGGTCAACTTTTTTTTGTATGGAAGAATTGTCAGCTGAACATGTCTGCCTGGCATAATTCATCTGACCTTGACCTCATTTTCATGGTTCATTGGTCAATGTTTAGTTTTCTTTGTTGTTGTTAAGTTTGTGTGACAGTTGTAATAAAGCATTTTCTTGGATCATGTAAAGTTTACATATGTATGTGATATGTATGTGATAGTTGTAGTAAAGCTTTATATTTAGGACTATCAACATAATATCAAAGATAAGTAAAGAAGGCGAGACATCTCAGTATGTGCACTGTTGTTGGTTTTTTTTTCCAAAAAAAATCCATTTTTACATTGATTATTTATGATTTATATATAAAAGCAACAAATACTGATATGGCAGGAGATGCACACCAAACAGAGTGTGTAAATTATTATATATATAACAGATTAACTAAGTATTGTGCAACAGGACAGTTATGACAGTATTCATGGTATTGTGCAATAATAAGAAATCTTCAATTGAAAATAAATACAAATCTTTTAACCAATTTCAATTGGATTGATTAAGTCTTTAGTTTTTGGGGGTTCTAACCTTGTATTACTATTTTGAATATTGGGCCCCATTTTTAATTGGTCTATATTAAGGTCCAAAGGGTCCAAAATTAAACTTTGTTTGATTTCATCAAAAACTGAATTGTTGCGGCTCTATGATCAATGATGATATGCTGAATGTTATTGTGCATTTAGATTTGTTTTAATTTTGGACCCTGTTTTCAAATTAGTCCATATGAAGGTAAGTTTTTTGTGTTTTTTATATGCTGAATTTAACCATGTTGTTTACTTTTAGATATCAGACGATACTAGGTAAATTAAATGTCTCATTTCAAATTTTAAAGATCTTTGACCACATTTATTTTGTGTCAGAAACCTATATTATGTAAAAAATTTAATCACAATCTAAATTCAGACAGTATCAAGCTTGAATATTATGTCCTAACTTGCCCCAACTGTTCAAGGTTCGATCCTGCGGTCGTATCAGGCTGCGCTCGGCGATGCATTGTATTTTAAAATACCAAATGCAATAGGTCAACTTTATTTGGTGTATGAAAATATTTTACAATGTACATGTCAGTCTGAACGGTTTTATTTACCTTGACCTCATTTTCATGGTTAATTGCTTAGTGTTATTAGTGTTAGTGTTTTGTTCTGTTTTTCTTAAACTATAAGCAATAGGTCAACTGTATTTTGTGTGTGGAATGATTGTAAGGTGTATATGTCTGTCTGGTAGTTATCATCTGACTCTGTTTCTTATATACTATAAGCAATAGGTCAACTATATTTAATACATAGATTGATTGTAAGTTGAACATGTCTGTCTGCCAGGGTTCATCTGACCTTGACATCATTTTCATGGATCATTGGTCAGCGTTTAGTTTTCAAGGTTATGTTTGTTTCTTAGAAACTATAAGCAATAGGTCTAACTATATTTTTTGTATGGAATGATTGAAAGGTGCACATGTATTTCCTATTTTGTTTATCTGAACTTGGCCTCATTTTCCTGGATCATGGTAAAAAAAAGTAAAATCACAGAAAAACTTAACTCGTAGAAAAATTCAAAACGGAAAGTCCCTAATCAAAAGGCAAAATCAAAAGCTCAAACACATCAAACGAATGGATAACAACTGTCATATTCCTGACTTGGTACAGGCATTTTCTTATGTAGAAAATGGTGGATTAAATCTGGTTTATAGCTAGCTGAACCTCTCACTTGTATGACATTCGCATTTGATTCCATATTATGTGATATTTGTAGTAAAGCTTTAAATTTAGAACTATCAACATAAAATTAAAGAGAAAAAAAGCAGGCGAGACATTTCAGCGTGTACACTCTTGTTTCAGATTTCAGAAGAACTTATTTATTTCCTAAGAAACATTTTCAAAATATGGTAACATTTTTTGTTCTTAACCAAGATCTTTGGAACATCATTGTATGTTTTCAAAACATATTGAGGTTGTGTACCTTCCATTATCATGATTATGGAGCTGTATAAAAAACATTCCCCATAATTCATTTGTTAAAATCTTATTTCTATATATTTAAATATTCAGTATATGGACCATAATTTGGTATTCTGCCTTTGGTTTCTTTTTGTATCCTTTTTGATAAGTTCTAAAATTTTAACTTTAATTTTGTGGGTTGTGTTGGTGTTAGAATAGTATGAATGGAACAATTGAGTTTTTCGAGAAAAAATTAATACATTTTGATTCACCGTTTATGTGACATGAAACCAAACAGGAAACCAATCTTTATTTTCTTTATTTTGCACAATATAATTCAAAAGGCACAAATAAACACCATTATTAGTGTTACTTGCTTCATGTTAATATTTAAAATCTATTTTCAATGTTATATTAAATTTTTTTTTAAACCTGACAGGAAACCATAAGAAACCGAAAGCATTTTTTTAGTTTTATTTTATTGCAAAATCTGCTTAAAATAATCTGAACAGTATACTTTTTCTTAAAATCCATCTTAAATGTAACAGTATTATAAAACTCCTAACTATGTGCTTGTTTTGAAAACAATTAGTACAATTTATTCAGAATTTTCCATATTTTCTCCATTGATACAGGATACCATAATCGTTGTATCTTGATATTTAAGCAAAAAAAATGTATTTATATTTGGTTTTGATATTCCAGTTATATACAATTTATTCCAAATCATTGGCAATGTAACATTCTTTAAATCCAGTAAAGAAAACAACTTTTAACTTGGAATTAAAATCTTTAAAATAGGCACAATGTGATACTTGTGACCTGTACACCATCTACATGGTTTCCACATTTTAACCTACTTTAGTGGGCTAAAATCAATAAAGTACTTCCTTTCAAGTCATGCATGGTAAAAGTTTACTTCTCCTTTGACAAGTTTATTGAGTTTCTGATAAGTGTTTGCAGAACATGAATAAAAAATATTAATTAAAAACTGTGACAGGATTCCAACTTTGTACATTCTAAGTGTAACGGTATATTAACATGTATTTGTTATTAAATTATATTTATTCACCTAAAATATCCAGTAATATTTACTGCTGAAGTTAAATCAATCCAACGAGCATTGGTACAATGATAAGAGACGTAATTTCGATTGATTTTTCCAAGGACTCTTCACGTCATTATCGGGAAAGGAAATGTGTTCTAACGTCTGTCAAATATGAAATCGATTTTGTCAAGTCATTGGGCATTTATTTTCACACAGGATCGTATGTAACATTATGCCAGAGCTCCAGATAAGAATTCATAAATTGGGGTTTTTACCCACCATTTTCTTATATAATTGGGTGATAAAGTTTTTTAATTGCATTATCAATTCCAATTCATCCCTCAGGTTAATATCAAATTGGGTTTTTCACCACCAAGCTCCTTAATGTATTGGGTTTTTTCATCGACACAATATTGAATATTTAGGCAATATCAACCCCAATTTTTTTCCATCTTAAATTAATATGTTTCTGTCTTTGTTCAGCTCTTTTATTTGGTTTAGGATTATGGTTAGGGTTATTTGCTAGCTGTTTTATTTGGTTTATTCACTGAGGAGCAATTGTAGGTTAAATTTGTGTTCCGTTTCTAACCTTTTGCCAGTTTTGTATTTTCTCACAAAAAAAGGATATGTGTATTCACAGGCACTCGTCTTATAACTTTATATAATAAATTCTGAGACCAGTGCCTGATCAGTGGCTGTGTGCATGGTGTGTGTATTCATTAATTAACCGTAAAATGAATAAAAAATAGTATATAAACTAATTATACTTGAATGATTTTCTTTTATTCAATTTACATAAATCTGGGTTTAGTTGTCTTTTATTAGAACTTTTGATTTCTGATGCTTTATCATTTCATAATTGACTAGGCCTTTCACTTTTTCCAACTGAATTCGTTTTTGATGAAACCCCGTGTTTATTAGCAATGATTTCGTGATGGTACGCACACACGCCCGTGGGTTCGATCGACGCTTCCTAAAGACACTGGCTGAGTCTTGTTATCATAACTTTCCCTCAATTTTCCAAAATAAGCCGAAAACATGCTTCTATTCAATATTTTAACCGGACATTCACTTTCGTTTTTATTCGATGTATGTTATGAAAAATCCCGAGCAATGCGAAAAAAATATGACCACATGACACACGCTAATTGGATAAACACCGAGATGATCGAAATATTTACAAAAACACGTGTACCCATTGAGCAACGGAAAACTCAAACAGGGACCCATTTCAGCTACTTGATGCAGGGATCTATTTTTAGAACGACAGGAAATTTCCAATTATAAATATTATAAAAATAGTTTACGCGACGACTGTAAACAGATTAGGGTAAATAACACAAACGGTAGCCAATAAAAGGGTTGGGAACTCATGGTTTTGGCATATAATTGGGTTTTCCGTTGAATTAATTGGGTTGTTGAACCCTTCAATGGACAATTGCATTGGGTTTTCTATTATTTACATTGCGTTATAACGCAAATACGCAGCTTATCTGGAGCTCTGTTATGCACATAGGAAAAATAACAGACCACTGGCGCAATCTCTTTGACAATTGTATTATCCTCTTTTAAACAAGACGAAACAAGTCTACAGATTATGTTTGCTAACATCCCGTTGGAAACAAAAACAATGTTTAGGCCTAGTATTTCGTACATCCGGCCGTAATGGCGTTATCACATGTTAGTCACGTGTTTCACGTATGACCGGAAATGGTTAGAACTTAAGGACAAAAACAATTTTAATAAATAACTGGACTTCTGTTTCGTGTGAAATGTAACGCATAACGACAACGTAATTTTCTTACTTAATTATTACGAAGATCAAAACAAGAATGTAAATCATCTCGGATTTACCTGTTTGAACATCTCGCGAGAGTTCATATTTGCATATTGTTTTTAAGAATTCTATTACAACAAAGCAGATTACATCATCTAAAAATTGCGTTACGAAATCGGACACAAATATCACGCCACTGTTCTTACATCTGCTACATAAATACTTATAGTTCTCAGCATTTTCTTCTCACTATTCTTATTGGTCGATGTTCTTTGTTATTTGAAAGCAAAAGTTATGAATTTGCCGGTGACGATTATCTATAAATCAGTCAGCGTTATGCTCTTCGGAAGCAATAAATAACGCGAGAAACGACACAAATATACGGTTGTAGAATCTTTGAAATTCATATATTTTAATTTTTTTTCTAGGGAAGAGTAGCATACACTTGTATGTTGATAAAAATAATGGCATCTTTAGATGTAGTTGCAACTTTTCTTACAGTAATTCACATTTTATCACTTTTCTATAGTTATAGGAAACGGAGCCCAATAGCAAATTATGGTCCATATTTGGTTTTACACTGTAGGATGTTAAAGAGTACTAGAGTACCTAGTACTCGAGTATCGCTCGGTAGTACCGAGTATCGAGTATTCATTCACTCACCTCTGTACCGTAAGAGCAACTATTTTCATCAGCAGGCCTGTTAATTGCGTTACAAAGTTGAGAAATCATCTCCTCCCAGAAAAAATTTGACAAAGATACTATTTCTAAGTAAGAACAAATTTGTTGCACCCTGTGTAGACTCTTAGAAAATGATTAAAGGCATCAGTAAGTTCTAATCATCACAATTTGTTGATAATGAAATTGTTTTTTTTACGGTTCCCAAATACTGTTGTTTGAGTAATCAATTTTCTGAAGATGTTTATTAATTAATGGATTAGATTATTGCCAGTATACTTAATTGGTACGAGTAGTAAATGAGCTGTTAATTATTGTATAAAATTCCTAGAACTATTTTCTAGTCCTAGGTAATAATGTTGAGGGTTTTACGTCCATAAGACAACGACCCACAATACATAAAATGGGTACAATTTTATGTTTCCATTTTGTAGATGTTTTTCCAAGCGAGTAATTGAGTATCGCTCGGCAAATCCAACGAGTACTCGATTAGTAAATCTTTAAAGATGTGACATCTCTAAAGTAAACACCATTCTCCATGCAACCTGCCCATTTTATTCATTAGTCCATCTTAAGCTCACCTGGTTGATAATTTTTAAGAGAACAAGTTTTGTTAAACATTATAAACTGGACCACAAGAAATGCAGAGAAAAATTATGTATTTTGTATATGATTCTGTTTTCATGAAAAATATCACTTATTTTAAAAATGACATGTTTCAGGATGTGTATGACAAGAAAGAGGGACAAAAGGGATTGGTCCTGATTGTTAACTTTATGTTTAGTGGCCGTCATAAGAGACAAGGTAACATGTTACTTTACAGCTTTTTAAAAAATATATCAATAAGATTTGGTTCATGTAAGGAACCAGTCTAGTTTAAAGGAAGATGGACATTTTTTTTTATTTTCAATTACATCTATCATGTCTATGAGCTGACATTGTATTGACTAATAGCAAATTAACAATATCCATCTGTCATTGTATGTCCATATATGTAATATGTAATTATGTAAAACAGAAAAAATATATATATTAAATTTGCAGAAGTAGGGAGACCATGGCTTTTCTCCAATCTTGTTTTCTAATCAGATCATTTCCCTGTGTATCTGTGATCAGATTATGTATATCAGTTCCTGGCAAACAAAAATCTTGAAATCTATTGACTTTCATATCGACATTGATTATTGTGGGATTGACTGCATTTGAAAATGCCTGTACCAAGTCAGGAATATGACTGTTCTTGTCTATTCGTTTTTGATGCGTTTTGTTATTTGTCAAAGAACAATTGTATGAAATATTTCATCGCCGAAAATCTCTAATTACAAGTCGTTTACATTTTGCAAATGGCAAAATGCACAGGAATATTGTTTGACGTCACGTATAGTAGTATAAGTTGGCGGTCATTTTATAACTTGCACGAAACGTAAGTTAGTAAGTATATCATTGATTCTGATGAAATAAAGCCCAATTAAGAGTAAGTATTGTTAATCATGATATTCTGTTTGTTTAAGAATACTTTGATTACTGAATTGATTTCAATTAAATGTATGCACATTTAGATTCCTTTTTTTTATTATAATATTCCGTTTATCTCTGACCTTAATAAAGTTGTTGTTATTTTATGATTGAAATAGAACTGAAAATCAACAGTATGTTTGAAGGAAATGCGGGACAACTCGTCCCAGAGACAAGTCAGACCAAGTCCCCTGTCGCTGCTTTAAAGATGAACTTGTCGGCAGCGGTTCTCAAGAACTGCTTGTCAGATTTTCAAAGGGTTTCATAAAATGTTAGATAAACATGTCTAGGGGAGCCATCAATCTTTCGTTTGTGCCTTATGGTCTATTTAGGGGTATTTTGATGGGCCTAAAGAAGGGAGAGGTTTTCTATAGAATCTTATTGGATTTAATTATTTTTAATTTCTAAAGACTACAAATGTATAACTTGAAAACAGTAAGTCGGATAGACACACACGGTCTTTAGTGATGATAACAGGACAATAAAACAAATCAAATAAAATATAGGGCGAGTCCATATGGGGATCCCCCTTTTCAAGTTCAGAATATGCTTTTATCTTGTAAACGGTCTGGGACAATAAAACAAATCAAATAATTAGGGGGAGTCCCCAATGTCACCCCCACCCCTTCTGTTTGAGAACTTGTAAACGGTCGAGATCCCCACCCCTAAACCATATTTATTCATGTATGGGACAATATAACATATCAAATGAAGTATAGGGGGAGTCCCTGGAGGTCAACCCTACTCCATCCTGTTTGAGAACTTGTAAACGGTCAAGGTCCCCACCACTAAACCATATGTACTACTTTATCGCATCGCGGGTAAATTATCACGTTGTGATTTGTTTAACGCCGTCGCGTGATGACCCTCTATGGAACCGTAGGAGGTTAGTAAATTTCATAGGGGGTTCATGACGTCACGTCTACTGTTGACGGTGACGTCATTTTATAATGTTGTTGTGTTCCATTGTTCATTTTTCTGCAAAATGCAGCAGAAAAAGTCCAGCGTGCGATAAATTCTTTTTACGGTTAACTACTGACCCCCTGTAAACAACAGAGGGTGAATAAAGTCCATAAGAAATTCGGCCTCCGGCCTCATCCCCTATGGATTTTACTAACCCTCTATGGATCCGTTGGGGGTCAGTAGCGAACCATATAACTTATAGTATGGGACAATAAAACAAACCAAATGAAATATAGGGGAAGTCCACGGGGGTCACCCCTGCCCCTCTTTTTGAAATCTTGCAAACGGTCGAGATCCCAACCCCTTAAACCATATATATTCTTGTATTGGACATTAAAACAAATCATATGAAATAAAGGTTATTCCCCTGTGGATCAACCCCCACCTTTTGAGAATTTGTAAACGGTCGAGATTCCCACCCTTAAACCATATATATTCCTGTTCGTCATTTCAAAAAGTTTTCTTATTTATTTTTAAATTTAATTGAAGCAAAAAATAAGTCTAGGTTACATTTACTTTAATTATGTTTTGAGTTATTTCTGGGCCTATAAAAATGTTCATTTATGGCTCAATTTAAAGGAAACATTTAAAACAAATTAGAAATAAGTTCTGAAAATGGTAGGATTGGATAGTTGAAACATTTAGGTACAAACATTTTTTGATACTTGAAATAGCTGAGGTAAATAATTAAACCAATTCTTCCACAATATTCATCTTAACTTCTGCCACTTTGCCTTGGATTTTTTTTAATTAACTGCCTAAAGCGCCCTTGGTGCTTTGATTTAAATTTCACCAAAGTATATTGCAATATTGATGAATAGAGATAATGAGACTATTATTTTAAAATATTTAATAAGAGCTTGCATATTGTACATAATTTATGCTGAGTTCACAAGTAATTCGAATTCGATTCGCATTAACTAATTCAAATTAGTTTAATTCGCATTCGAAAAGTTTAACGTCCTAACGTCAATTCTTATTTGAATTGGGATGCGCGTCAAATTCGCATTACTGTTCTAAGGACGTTAACTTTTAATTCGGATTAACAAAAACGTATTTCTAATGTGAATTAGTTTATTCGAATCGGAATTAAAAAAAAAGAAGAGTGTGAAAGCGATTAGCGAATTCGATTCTCATTCGAATTAAACTCAATTGCAATTAAAGGTACGTGTGAACGAGGCATTAGTTACGTTAACCACTTGCAAATGTTCTATTGATTCAATTATTTTATATTCTCCATTATACATGTTTAAGAGTACCATTTTTAGCTCACCTGGCCCAAAGGGCCAAGTGAGCTTTTCTCATCACTTTGCGTCCGTCGTTGTCCGTCGGCGTCCGTCGTCATTAACTTTTACAAAAATCTTCTTCTCTGAAACTACTGGGCCAAATTACACCAAACTTGGCCACAATCATCTTTAGGGTATCTAGTTTAAATAGTGTGTCCGGGGACCCGGTCAACCAACCAAGATGGCCGCCATGGCTAAAAATAGAACATGGGGGTAAAACGCAGTTTTTGGCTTATAACTCAAAAACCAAAGCATTTAGAGCAAATCTGACATGGGGTGAAAATGTTTATCAGGTGAAGATCTATCTGCCCTGAAAATTTCAGATGAATCAAACAACCTGTTATTGGGTTGCTGCCCCTGAATTGGTAATTTTAAGGAAATTTTGCTGTTTTTGGTTATTATCTTGAAAAATATTATAGATAGAGATAAACTGTAAACAGCAATAATGTTCAGCAAAGTAAGATTTACAAATAAGGCAACATAATCAAAATGGTCAGTTGACCCCTTTTAGGAGTTATTGCCCTTTATAGTCAATTTTTAACCATTTTTCGTAAATCTTAGTAATCTTTTATAAAAATCTTCTCCTCTGAAACTACTGGGCCAAATTATTCTAAACTTTGCCACAATCATCTTTGGGGTATCTAGTTTGAAAAATGTGTTCGATAACCCGGCAATCCAACCAAGATGGCCACCACGGCTAAAAATAGAACATAGGTGTACAATGCGTTGTTTGGCTTATAACTCAAAAACCAAAGCATTTAAAGCAAATCTGGCTGTGGAAAATTGTTTATCAGGTGAAGATCTATCTGCCGTGAAATTTTCAGATGGATCGGACAATCAGTTGTTAGGTTGCTGCCCCGGAATTAATAATTGTAAGGAAATTTTGCCGTTTTTGTTATTATTTTGAATACTTTTATAGATAGAGATAAACTTGAAACAGCAATAATATACAGCAAAGTGATATCTTAAAATAAGTCAATATGACCAAAATGGTCAATTGACCCCCTAAGGAGTTATTGTCCTTTATAGTCAACTTTTAACAATTTTCATAAAATTTGTAAATTTTTACTAACATTTTCCACTAAAACTACTGGGCCAAGTTCATTATAGATAGAGATAATTGTTAGCAGCCTAAATGTTCAGTAAAGTAAGATGTACAAACACATTACCCCTACAATCACCAAAACACAAAGTTGTCATGAATCCATCTGCGTCCTTTGTTTAATATTCACATAGACCAAGGTGAGCGACACAGGCTCTATAGAGCCTCTAGTTTGTGTTTTGGATCAAAACAAATGAAGATACAGAGAAACTGTTAACAGAAAATAGTCAGCATTTAATGTATTCAAGATCAACAAAACAGAGATTTTTATTATGAATCTATTCTAGTCTACAATAATAAAATGAAGATGTTGTACTATTGCCGATGAGACAACTCTCCACAAGAAACCAAAATGACACAGAAATTAACAACTATAGGTCGCTGTAGGGCCTTCAACGAAAAGCAAAGCCCATACCCCATAGTCAGCTATAAAAGGCCTGGAAATGACAATGTAAAACAATTCAAACGAGAAAACTAACGGCCTGATTTATCTACAAAAAGTGAACGAAAAAAAAATATGTAACACATAAACAAACGACAACCACTGAATTACAGGCTCCTGACTTGGAACAGGCACAAACATAGAGAATGTGGCAGGGTTAAACATATGAGCGGGATCCCAACCCTCCCCCTAACCTGGGACAGGGGTGTAACAGTACAACATAAGAACGAACTATAAAAATCTGTTGAAAAAGGCTTAACTCATCAGATGAATGAAAATAAAAATACTACAAATACAAGTGGACATGTTGGAGAGTTCCCATTGTTAACGATGCGCAAAGACCTAGATGAGCTACACATGCTCTTGATAGCCTCTATATTTTATTTGTTTGCTATTACCTTTGCTATCTCCAATCCTATGTCCAACCTACTTGTTTTGTGATTTCACTATTTCAGTCTTTATTGATTTTCATGCTTCTTCGTCATTTTTTTCTCAAGTTCCGTCCATTAAAATATTTGTTTTCTATGTCCATGCCTTGTTTGCCTTGTCTTCTGTCTAAATAGTATATTCACGACTAAACCAGGGCTGCAAATTCATTGAATCTTTTAACAGAATCTTCACAACCTAATTACTGTGGACATCTATTTCATTTTCAGCTCACCTGGTCAAAAGGACCAAATAAGCTTGTCTTATCAATCTGAGAACATTAACTTTCATAACAATCTTCTTTGAAACTGGTACACCATTTGTACACAAAAATGGCCATAGTCATCCTTGGTTCACCAAGATGACAACATTTGTCAGATGATTCTGCCTGCTAACAACCATTACATGAAGCCTAAGCTAAATAATAAGCATAGCGATAACATGCAGTTAGTGTCTAATATTTTGAACATCTTTATAGATATAGAAAGTCTGTAAGTGGCAAAAAAGTTCTGAATATCATTATATAAGATCTACATTGAAATTTTTGACTTTTTTTACCAAAATTGCCAGACGACACTTTATATTACGGATAACAAATGTGTCGAAGTTTGTGTTTGGATAACAACACAGAGATGTATTCAGGAAACTGCCGGGGTATATACAATATTTTTATCCCCAATTGGAACCCCAAAAATGTCATCATAACACCGGTTACAATGTGACGTAGTCAAAAGCTATACAGAACACTAAGGAATGTCAGAGGCTCACAGAGGGAAAATAATGATGTGCTTCAGTCAGACTCAATAATACATTTTTAATACAAAATCACACAATTTACACTTTTAATACTTAAATTTAATGTTAAAAGTGTTATTATGAATTATTACAAACACGATAAAATTATGTTCAAAGCAAATTAGAAAATTCTTCACTTATGCCGAACATATCAGTTTGGGTTTCTCAATATATGTGTTGTAAAAAAACAAAGCCACACACACATACAAACACAAAATATGATATCTAAAAATTTTATTGAAACTATTTTTTAACGGAAAAAAAAATGTCAAGGTAAAAAAGGTGCATTTCAATGGATTACTCAAAATATTAAAGAAACAATAAACATGTAATGAATATACATGCTGCATTGTGAATGTTTAACAAATACCTGCACTGGAAAATAACATTAAGTCAGGGGTAATTCGTAATATATGTGTAATTCAGGTCAGGGGTAATTCGTAATATATGTGTAATTCAGGTCAGGGGATATAAACTGTAAGCTGGGAATGTCACAGTATATACCCTGTCTGAGACCTGAATAACATATGATTTAAGGGTAATTGTCCTTAAATGACTGATTTTACTATGCCAGTGCCTTTTACTATTTGTATGTCCAATACAGGTCATGCGGAGGGGTTAGGTAATAGTGTTAAAAATTAAACTTTAAATATAGTTGAGGTAGATTGAATGATGCCAATACTATCTGAATTCATAAGTTTTACCTGTTTTGAAAATTTTATATTTCATAACAATTTCTTATTTGATTTTTCTTATATGTCTGTTTTTGTTTGATTATTGGAACTTGTCTCAGAAAAAAATATATCTATGTACCTTAACCTAACTTTCAGGTATAGAGATGTGATTTTTTTCTGAAACAAGTTCTTATGACCATCCACCAGAACTTGCGGTCATCCGATGTTCAGTATGGGATGTAAGATGTACTTTTCTGTCTCACATAGTTTTCTTTAACATCGACCTAATGTTCATGGCTCAATGAACAATAATAAATTGTTGCTAATACAAAACTTTCATAAAATATGGTATGAATGACATTTCTCTACAAGAGACAAAATGACACAGAAATTAACAACTATATGTCATCGTACGGCCATAAACAATGAGCAAATAATTTTTATGCCTCTGCGACAAAATGTAGAGGGCATTATGATTTACCCCTGTCCATCAACCTGTCTGTCCTTTTGTCTGTACGTTCATTTGTATATAGATACATGATATGTCCTGCCATCTCCTTCTACACATTTTGAGCTACAACTTGAAACAATCTGTTGAAACTAAATCAGGATAAAACTGAACTGATCGTCTTTTCATCGAAACATCAGTCGAAGAACATGCCTGTTTTCCAACTTAAAGTAGGTGAAAATGTCATCAATAGTGTCACATCGGTACGTAATCTTGGTGTTTATTTTGACAGCCGTCTTACCATGGAAAAACAAGTTACGTCTATCGTAAAATCGTGTAATTACCATCTGTGCAACATTGGACGAATCCGACATTTCATCTCTACGGATGCTTGTAAAACTCTGGTTAATTCCCTTGTAACTTCCAGACTTGACTACACAAATAGTCTACTCTTCGGCGTTAACAAGTGTCAAATTGAAAGGTTACAGAGAGTTCAGAACACTGGAGCCTGTCTTGTCACGAAAACTAGGAAAAGAGAACACATTACACCTATTCTCGCTGGACTGCACTGGCTCCCTGTTGAATTCCGGCCAAAGTTCAAAATCCTTGTCTATACGTACACGGCACTGCAAGGAACTGCCCCGGACTATATACAGGAACTATTACATCTCCAAACAACAACTAGGGCACTACGATCAGAGGGCAGCCTTAGACTCGAACTGCCACATGTCCGAACAAAAACGTACGGTGAAAGACAATTTAATCGTGCTGCCGCTACCCTATGGAACAATCTACCTGTACAAATTCGTCACTCTAAATCTGTTCAGTGTTTTAAAAAACAATTGAAGACATATTTTTACAGACTTTCGTTTAAAAAGCTGTTATCTTAATTCTTATTCCTTTTATTTGAAAATGTGCTGTGATTTTTGTTTTTTGTTTTCTTCGTACAATTTTTATTCTAGCAAAAGTTTTCATGACCATTTCAATTATTAATTATAATCTTTCTGCTAAATTTTTAATATATTTTCGCTTTCTATGTTTTAATTATATTTTTTTTGGTACTTATTATTGATTTTAATTCTATTATTTTTCTATCAATATAATTATTTATGTTCATATATCTTTCATATATACGTTTTTAGTTCTTTTAAACATAACATTTTTTATTTCATTTTGTTTTGTGGTTAACTTATTATATTTTTATCATGTATATATATATGTAAAGCGCCTTAGAGTGATTTTATTGTTATATAGGGCGCTATAGAAATTTTTACTATTATTATTATTATTACTTCAATATTTTGTAGGATGTGTCTACACATGTACATATGTACATATAGAGGTGTGCATGTCCACAGGATTTTGATTGTTTTCAAATATTCTAAAAATGCCAGTTATTTGAACTTAGTACAAAAATTTCGGCTACCAGCTGCATGAAGAGATCGTGGTTTGTCCCGCTATCTCGTACAGTCTTTGAGCATCAGCTTTAATATTCTGTAGATTGTTTGTACACATAATGGAATCTGTGTGCATGTCCACAGGATTTTATTTTACTCAATTATTCTCAAAATGCCAGGTATTTGGACTTGGTCATTTTTTTTAGTGTACTAAAAGTCAGATAGGGGAATGTTAGGTATTCATAAAATTGGTACATTTATGTATATAGTTGGACTGTATTTCCTTATCAATTTCTATATTATTGAAAACATGGTTTGTCCCTACTGCAATTAATAAGATTTGTTAGTATTGTCAAATATTTAAACAATATACCTGATTGAATTTCTGAACTCTGGAAAAAGAAAGTTGAACTTGGTGACTATAAAAACTGAAAAGTGGAAACCTTTTTGCTGTACATTCAATCCTGCAAGTGTAGACATTCAAAATAAAAATAAAAAATAGATCATCATACATATTGTTACATTTATAATTTCTTATGGTCAGGTGGAGGCATTACTTTTGCCCTACAGACAGCCAATTTAAAGTTGTACTTCAACATCACTGTTTGTCAAATCTAAAGTATGTGGAAATATAATCATGCTTTTGCATAGTTTGAATCTTTTGTTATTTCTTTTTTATTCAGGTTCTGAAGTAGATGTCACTAATCTTAGAGATTTCTTCTCCAACTTGGGATATCAGGTAGAATGTGAATCAGACATGACAAAGAGGGAATTACAAGATTGTTTCCAGAAAATTGAAAGCAAATACTTAACAGAGAATTCAAAGGATTATCATTCTTTTATCTGTGTGATTATGAGTCATGGAAATGAGGTATTGTTTAAATACTATCTTAATAATTATTTCTGTATATTATCTGTCTTCTTATTTCAAGACAGGAACATGAAGAAAGAGAGAGATAAAACAGTTTTACATTACTATTCCAAATCATATTTTATAAATAAATAGTGTTGTGTGATATACTGTATATCTGGGTTTTTATACGACCGTAAATTTTGAAAAAAATTTCGTCGTATATTGCTATCACGTTGGCGTCGTGGTTGTCGTCCTCGTTGTCGTCGTCGTCGTCCGAATACTTTTAGTTTTCGCACTCTAACTTTAGTAAAAGTGAATATAAATCTATAAAATTTTATCACAAGGTTTATGACCACAAAAGGAAGGTTGGTATTGATTTTGGGAGTTTTGGTCCCAACATTTTAGGAATTAGGGGCCAAAAAGTGCCCAAATAAGCATTTTCTTGGTTTTCACACTATAACTTTAGTTTAAGTTAATAGAAATCTATGAAATTTTGACACAAGGTTTATGACCACAAAAGAAAGGTTGGGATTGATTTTGGGAGTTTTGATTTCAACAGCGTAGGAATTAGGGGCCACAAAAGGGCCCAAATAAGCATTATTCTTGGTTTTCGCACAATAACTTTAGTTTAAGTGAATAGAAAATAGTGAAATTTAAACACAATGTTTATGACCACAAAAGGAAGGTTGGTATTGATTTTGGGAGTTAAGGTCACAACAGTTTAGGAATTAGGCGCCAAAAAGGGACCCAAATAAGCGTTTTTCTTGGTTTTCACACCATAACTTTAGTATAAGTAAATAGAAATCTATGAAATTTAAACACAAGGTTTATGACCATAAAAGGAAGGTTGGTAATGATTTTGGGAGTTTTGGTCCCAACAGTTTAGGAATAAGGGGCCCAAAGGGTCCAAAATTAAACTTTGTTTGATTTCATCAAAATTGAATAATTGGGGTTCTTTGATATGCCGAATCTAACTGTGTATGTAGATTTTTAACTTTTGTCCCTTTTTCAAATTGGTCTACATTAAGGTCCAAAGGGTCCAAAATTAAACTTCGTTTGATTTTGACAAAAAATTAATCATTTGGGTTCTTTGATATGCTGAATCTAAAAATGTACTTAGATTCTTGATTATCAGCCCAGTTTTCAAGTTGGTCCAAATCGGGGTCCAAAATTAAACTTTGTTTGATTTCATCAAAAATTGAATAAATGGGGTTCTTTGATATGCCAAATCTAACTTTGTATGTAGATTCCTCATTTTTGGTCTTGTTTTCAAATTGGTCTACATTAAAGTCCAAAGGGTCCAAAATTAAACTTAGCTTGATTTTAACAAAAATTGAAATCTTGGGGTTCTTTGATATGCTGAATCCAAACATGTACTTAGATTTTTGATTATGGGCCCAGTTTTCAAGTTGGTCCAAATCAGGATCTAAAATTATTATATTAAGTTTTGTGCAATAGCAAGTCTTTTCAATTGCACAGTATTGCGCAATGGCAAGAAATATCTTATTGCAAAATATTGTGAAATAGCAATTTTGTTTTTAATTAGAGTTATCTTTCTTTGTCCAGAATAGTAAGCTAGAAATATCTAATTGTAAGAATTTTTTTTAATTGGAGTTATCTTTCTTTGTCTAGAATCAACTTAAATCTTTATTATATATACAATATACAATGTATATTTCCTTTTTACTACCAACTGATAAATTAAAATAATCTTTACCATTCAGTGATAACAAGCAGTTTTTTACATCTTAATATTTTATGATGTATTTAAATGAATAGTTATTGTTGCAAACTCCATTAGAAATTTTAATTGAGATTAGTTTTGGAATAAGGGAAAGAGGGATGTGATTAAAAAAATTGGGCTCAATTTTCTCATTTGAAATTTAATAATTAAAAGAAAATTTCTTCAAACTTTTTTTTGAGAGGATTAATATTCAACAGCATAGTGAATTGCTCTAAGAGAAAACAAAAAATTTAAGTTCATTAGAACACATTCATTCTGTGTCAGAAACCTATGCTGTGTCAACTATTTAATCACAATCCAAATTTAGAGCTGAATCCAGCTTGAATGTTGTGTCCATACTTGCCCCAACCGTTCAGGGTTCAACATCTGCGGTCGAATAAAGCTACGCCCTGCGGAGCATCTGGTTCACGTTTTGTTTACGGTATCTGATTAACTGAAAAATTTGATCCACATACATTTGTATGCATATATACCAATATGTATCTCTATTTTAACGTTTCATACCTTATACTATTAACATCATCGTCATGATTAATTATCATGTATACACAAAACTGATATGTAAACTCTTTTCACCCTACAGGTGAATTAACATTATATAATATCATCTTTGGTGTTGATCAACAGATAACAAGTGTGTACTGTACATTCAGAAATTATTGCGATTTTGTCATTTTAGATTAAGATGCGATTTAAATTTTTAAAATTTTGAGAAAAATCCTGTTTAATTCATATAAAAAATTTCACCAAAATGCGAGTTTAAAATATTGGGATGATAACCCTGTCCCATTTTCGCAATAGTAAAAACATATATCTAATTTGGATCTCTGTTTTAGATAATAATCATACCTGGCATACATTTTGACAACACAGCAATTAGCGACATTTCAGTTAAAAAACCTGAATGATGTGTTATTTAGTTTATAGTATTTGTATTCAATTTATATGACATTCAGTGAAGTTTATGCTGTTAATATCTTAAACAATACAATATCGTATTTTTTTCGTTGTGTATCTCCCCATTCAGAAAAATTATACACAGTAAAAATTTAACCTGCACATTTTGTTAACAAATCACAAAAAAAACGATGTGAAAATATAACATATTTTTCCTTCAATTTTGGGGTTAAAAATCAAATAATAATGATTTTCAAATTTTCACGGCATGACTTCATCATAGAATATTTTGTCTCGCCTTTGAGTTAGTTCATTCAGTTATATCACATGATACGTCAACATCATTTACCATTGATTGTCGAAATTGAACCTGGGTGCAGTAAATTTTTTTTGTTCAGTTAATATTTCTAACATTAACTTTAATTTGATTATATGAATTGTCTAATTGCTGTTTTGCCTTATACGGAACGTAATATGATATGTTGTTGTCTGTCTGTCCGTTCATCGTCAATATGTCGGACAATAACTCAAAAATGCTTCTACCAATATGCATGAAACTTTGGTGAATTATTTATATATATCGACATGACCTACCTTTCGATTTTTATACATTTTAGATTTGAAGTTTCCGATTTATAGGGTTTTATTCTTTAAAAAAGTGGGGTTTTTACTTTACAGTTTTCGGACAATAACTCAAAAATGCTTTCACCAAATTGCAAGAAACTTTGGTGAACTGTTTTTATTTATTGACATGAGCTCCATTTCAATTTTAATTAATTTTAGATTTACGTTTTCGAGTTTTATGCAGGGTAATAAATAACTTTCCAGTTTTTGGACAATAACTCAAAAATGCTTTCAGCAGTTTTCTTAAAACTGGTGAATTACTTGTCTATATATATTTACACAAACTCCCTTTTAATTTTTATAAATTTTAGATCTTAAGTTTCCGCTTTACTGGATTTTATTCATAAAAAAGGGGTGATTTTCCAGTTTTCGGACAATATCTTTAAAGTGCTTTGAGGAGTTTTCCTGAAATTTCTGTGACTGGTTTATATCTATTCAAATAATCTCTCTTTGGTTTTTTATAAATTTCTGATATGTCATTCAGAAGTCATCTAACTTTATTCTTTGAAGTAGCGACGGGCGTATCATCCACTTATGTTTTTTTGTTTAGTCATTGACGTATAGCATGCAAAGCAAGACATAGGGATTGTTTATCCTGCAACAGAGACGACGACAGCAGTGTAAAATATTTTTAAGTTTTCTTCTCGTTCCCTTGGTCATGGTCTTGTTGCTTAGAATTAATAAGCAATTTTTAATGTTAAGTTTTCTGCCCACTTTACCATGGTCCAATGACTTTGAATCAATAAGCAATGTTGCTGTTCATCAGATTTTATATGAATTTTATGCGGACACAGGCGAGACATATCTCTGTGTCAACAGTTTATATAGTGTCACATGCAAGTCAGAGGTTAAGCTAACTATAGAACCAAGTTGAATCCACCATTTTATTTATAAAGTTATGCTTGTACAAAGTCAGGAATATGACAGTTGTTTTCCATTTGCTTGATATATTTGAACTTTCCATTTTGTCATTTGATAAGGGACTTTCCATTTTGAATTATCCGCAGAGTTCGGTATTTTTGTAATTTTACTTTTTTTTTCTTCAAGCAAAATATTTCCAAATGTTCAAGCTTTTTACTTCCTCTATATGGTGACCAATTACTTCCTCCAATTAGAACAGTTGGTACGATTGATTTGCGCTACCTTTTTGTTTTCAATATTCTTACTTTCCTTTTTAAATAATCTTTTCATATCTCGGACAATTTATTGTCGAAACAAACAAAGAAAGAACATAATTTAGTATGGATGTTAAAAATATTTTACATAATCGTCTTATGAGTATACATGAATAAGAGACATCTACCCAACAACACAGCATAACTTTGAAGAATGAATCATTTAATAATTGCACAACTAGACAGCTTATATCAATGTATATTATTAGCAATCAGCATGAATTCTTTAACTTGTCTGATGTAATTAAAATATATTCTTCATATATAAATAAGACAGTAAAATGTTCACATTATTATTTCAGAATGGAATTTCTACAAAAGAGGAAAATGGAATGATTACTGAGCATGAAATAACAAAACCATTCAAAAACAAGGAAGGGGGCAAATTTAATGGTATGTTTAAAAGGATAACACAACATTAAGGGCTCTAACATCAAATGTATTTCAAACTGTCTCTGATTTGCATGTTCGATTGATAAATCCTTGTACTTAAAACAAACTGCTAAATGTTGACAACATGTCTCGAACATGCCAAGTAATGAAACAAACTGCTAAATGTTGACAACATGTCTCGAACATACTAAGTAATGAAACAAACTGCTAAATGTTGACAACATGTCTCGAACATACTAAGCAATGAAACAAACTGCTAAATGTTGACAACATGTCTCGAACATGCTAAGTAATGAAACAAACTGCTAAATGGTGACAACATGTCTCGAACATGCTAAGCAATGAAACCAACTACTAAATGTTGACAACATGTCTCGAACATACTAAGCAATGAAACACACTACTAAATGTTGACAACATGTCTCAAACATGCTAAGCAATGAAACAAACTGCTTAATGTTGACAACATCTCTCGAACATGCTAAGCAATGAAACAAACTGCTAAATGGTGACAACATGTCTCGAACATGCTAAGCAATGAAACCAACTGCTAAATGTTGACAACATGTCTCGAACATGCCAAGCAATGAAACAAACTGCTAAATGTTGACAACGTGTCTCAAACATGCCAAGCAATGAAACAAACTGCTTAATGTTGACAACATGTCTCGAACATGCTAAGCAATGAAACAAACTGCTAAATGGTGACAACATGTCTCGAACATGCTAAGCAATGAAACAAACTGCTAAATGGTGACAACATGTCTCGAACATGCTAAGCAATGAAACCAACTGCTTAATGTTGACAACATGTCTCGAACATGCTAAGCAAAGAAACAAACTGCTAAATGTTGACAAAATGTCTCGAACATGCTAAGCAATGAAACCAACTGCTTAATGATGACAACATGTCTCGAGCATGCCAAGCAATGAAACAAACTGCTAAATGTTGACAACATGTCTCGAACATGCTTAGCAATGAACCAAACTGCTAAATGTTGACAACGTGTCTCGAACATGTTAAGCAATGAAACAAACTGCTTAATGTTGACAACATGTCTCGAACATGCAAAGCAATGAAACAAACTGCTTAATGTTGACACTCAAACATGCTTAGTAATGAAACAAACTGCTAAATGTTGACAACAGGTCTAGAACATGCTAAGCAATGAAACAAACTACTAAATGTTGACAACATGTCTCGAACATGCTAAGTAATGAAACAAACTGCTTAATGTTGACAACATGTCTCGAACATGCTAAGCAATGAAACAAACTGCTTAATGTTGACAACATGTCTCGAACATACTAAGCAATGAAACAAACTGCTAAATGTTGACAACATGTCTCGAACATGCTAAGTAATGAAACAAACTGCTAAATGGTGACAACATGTCTCGAACATGCTAAGCAATGAAACCAACTACTAAATGTTGACAACATGTCTCGAACATACTAAGCAATGAAACACACTACTAAATGTTGACAACATGTCTCAAACATGCTAAGCAATGAAACAAACTGCTTAATGTTGACAACATCTCTCGAACATGCTAAGCAATGAAACAAACTGCTAAATGGTGACAACATGTCTCGAACATGCTAAGCAATGAAACCAACTGCTAAATGTTGACAACATGTCTCGAACATGCTAAGCAATGAAACAAACTGCTTAATGTTGACAACATGTCTTGAACATGCTAAGCAATGAAACAAACTGCTTAATGTTGACAACAGGTCTCGAACATGCTAAGCAATGAAACAAACTACTAAATGTTGACAATATGTCTCGAACATGCTAACCAATGAAACAAACTGCTAAATGTTGACAACATGTCTCGAACATGCTAAGCAATGAAACAAACTACTAAATGTTGACAACAGGTCTCGAACATGCTAAGCAATGAAACAAACTACTAAATGTTGACAACATGTCTCGAACATGCTAAGTAATGAAACAAACTACTAAATGTTGACAACAGGTCTCAAACATGCTAAGATATGAAACAAACTGCTTAATGTTGACAACAGGTCTCAAACATGCTAAGCAATGAAACAAACTACTAAATGTTGACAACATGTCTCGAACATACTAAGCAATGAAACAAACTACTAAATGTTGACAACATGTCTCGAACATGCTTAGCAATGAAACAAACTGTATAATGTTGACAACATGTCTCGAACATGCTAAGCAATGAAACAAACTTCTAAATGTTGACAACATGTCTCGAACATACTAAGCAATGAAACAAACTGCTAAATGTTGACAACATGTCTCGAACATGCTAAGCAATTAAGCAAACTGCTAAATGTTGACAACATGTCTCAAACATGCTAAGCAATGAAACAAACTGCTTAATGTTGACAACATGTCTCGAACATGCTTAGCAATTAAGCAAACTGCTAAATGTTGAACAGGAACCTCACATAAAATAGAGTAGATCTCAGTTGCTCTTCAGATGGGTAGGCAGATCCTGCTCTAAATGTTGCACCCATATTGTTACATATTTTGTGATAAATCTCATTCTGTGTTGTGACATTAAAAGTAAAGAGGATAGGATTCTGGATATAGTTGGATCATATCCATTGTCATCTGTGAAATAGATAATCCAAAACGGCTAATAAACTGGTGATGGCATCTGTAAAATTAATGAAGGGAATACTTCAATTATCTTTTTGAAGCTACCTTGTTATCAGTAACCCTCACTCAATAAAATCATTACAACAAACACAAGCTCTGGAACATCTTATCAACTGTGGGCTACATACTCTATATGCAAGTACTGCTGGGATATTGTTACATTGAAATGTAAATTTCAGAATAGAGAATCTAAAATAGTCTCTATAGTGGTAAAGTTATTTTAAGTTTTTATGAAACCCACAAAACATGTTTAATGTTTAACCCCGCCACATTATCTATGTATGTGCCTGTCCAAAGTCAGGAGCCTGTTATTCAGTGGTTGTCGTTTGTTTATATGTTGCATATTTGTTTTTCGTTCATTTTATTACATAAATAAGGCCGTTTGTTTTCTCGTTTGAATTGTTTTACATTGTCTTATTGGGGCCTATTATAGCTGACTGTGCGGTGTGGGCTTTGATCATTGTTGAAGGCCGTACGGTGACCTATAGTTGTTGATGTCTGTGTCATTTTGGTCTTTTGTGGATAATTGTCTCATTGGCAATCATACCACATCTTCTTTTTTATATATTAACCCAACTATTAGTTTGAGCCTGTCCCAAATCAACACCTCAACTTCGTCTCGGGATGATACCCGGGCCGGTATGGAAAAGGCCATGTATTAATCTATATATATATATAACAGTTTAACTAAGTATTGTGCAACAGCAGAGTATTGCGCAATAGCAATGTATTGCGCAATAGCAAGAAATCTTCAATTGAAAATAAAAACAAATCTTTTAACCAATTTCAATGGGATTAATTTAAATCATTAATTTTTTTGGTGTTCTAACTCTTAATTACTATTTTGGATATTGGGCTCCATTTTTTAATTGGTCTACATTGAGGTCCAAAGGGTCCAACATTAAACTTTGTTTGATTTCATCAAAACTAAATTATTGCGGCTCTATGATATGCTGAATCTTATTGTGCATTTAGATTTTAGCTTTTGTGCCCTGTTTTCTAATTTGTCCATATTAAGGTTTGAAGGGTCCAAAACTAAACTTTATTTGATTTCAACAAAAATTTAATTATCGGAGTTTTTTTATATGCTGAATTTAACCATGTTGTTAGATTTTGGATATCATACCATACTGGATAAATAAATTTTTTAAGATCTTTGACCACATTTATTTTGTGTCAGAAACCTATATTATGTCAAACATGTGATCACAATCCGAATTCAGACAGTATCAAGCTTGAAAATAGTGTCAAAACTTGCCCCAACTGTTCAGGGTTCACCCTCTGTGGTTGTATCAGGCTGCGCTCGGTGAAGCATTTTATTAGTAGAGTTATGCCCCTCGGAAACTTATTAAAATTATATGGAAAATTGCATTGTTAGCGGTCTCCTTTGTACAATTTTTGATAGGTTTTTTATTCAGCCATGCTGGATCTATGTGATTTCATCTACTGCCAACTTTTGACATGTTATTTGCCCTTTAAATTATAAAAAGACTGGTTGAACAGCTAGTCTTATATTGAAGTGCCATTCATCAATTAATGTGAAAAAGTGATATAAAGAAGTTGATTATAATTATAAAAGTATTTAGTCAGTATCTAAGTTTGTGTAAGTTATTGAATATAATGTTGATCATAATTATAAATTAACTGTTTACAAAACTTTGAATTTTTTAAATACTAAGCTATTCTACCTCAGGAACTAATTACCATAGCTGTATTTGGATAACCTTTTAGGATTTTTTTTGTCCTCAATGCTCTTCATTGCATACTTTATTTTTTTTTATTCGAGCGTCACTGTTGAGTCTTTTGTAGACAAAATGCGCGTCTACCGCAAATACAAAATTTCAATTCTGGTATCTATGATGAGTTTATTTGGTACAAGATGTGTGTTGATATTAAAATTGATTCCCACACTTTTTTGAAATGCTAATAATTCCGTTTTGATACAAGTATGATTATCAACTTTCATGATTTTCAAACAATTCGTTCAAAAGTGTTAGTATTAAAAGGAATCAAATCCACTTTAATGCAAACAGATTTTATTTTACTTGTAAAATCAGTGTCAAAATCATCTGACACAAGTCAATATTTAAGCCTTATTTAAGATACTATTTTCAATAGTTTGTTGAATAATTGCTTAACTCCTACCTGGGCATTTTTTAAATAAAATTTGTTTGTTTATTCACCATATTACTGCTATTTAACAGTAATTATAGAATACCTAATCGAAGAATTCAAATAAAGAAAAATATTCAACAAGTGACGAACAACACAATCAAGAATGAGCGTACCGCATGTGTTAATTATCTGTGATGTTCGGTCACGAGTTGAATAATTTTCGATATTTGAATTCTTTGATTAGTTATTCTTTTTATTACATTGGCACATGGCTTTTTTTTTTTAAATTAAAGTAGAAAATGTAAGAAACTATGTATTTTTCTACGCATTCTCAATTTGTTTTGACAACGCCTATTGTTGTATGATGTCAGAGGAGTGAAATAACCACGTTTATTTCACATGTGAAAGTTATCGGTTTTTTATTTCACTGGCATATCAATGTTATTCATTGCAACCAATGTAATAATTGGAAATATCTCAGCATTAGGTACATGTATTTGTACATATATTTTTAAATATAGGAAATGCCGTTTTTTTCTTAATGAAGAAAGTTCACGAATGAAATAAAACTAGTTATTTATTTGTTTGATAATTGTTGTTGAGAAAGTGCATTTCTAATGCCTCTTTCTGGAAATTTTTAAGCCAATTATTAATATTGGCATTTAATAAATATACTTCTCATGTGAAGATTTCCCATCCAATTCTTGTTAAAATCGTTAAATTGCAAATGTTTTTAAAAACAGAAGATGTTTTAAAATCTGACACTGTCTAAAATTAAAATATCCAAATAATTTGATTCTCTATTGGGAAAAAAATGAAAATGAGTTCAGAAAAAATGTCAGACTAGCCTCAAAATTGACTGAAACACAACATCGACGATGCTTTGATTATGAAACCTATATCATATTAGCAGTGTCTTGATAAGAAACAGTGGAGATGAATTTTTTTTAAAAGAGTTGTGCCCCTTGGAAACATTATTTATTTGGACAATTGCATCGTTTGTGCTCTCATGTGAACCATTCTCGCAGATTTTTATATTGTAGGTTTATATCAGCAATGTCTTGGACAATTCGAAAATCAGTGCCGATATACTTTATCTAAAAGAGTTATGCCCCATGGAAATATTAATTATATGGAAAATTGCATTGTTAGCGCTCTGATGTGTACAATTCTTTCCAGATTTTTATGAAACTTATATTGTAGGTTTATATCAGCAATGTCTTGGACGAGTTTAAAAATCAGTGCCATTCACCTATTTTTAAAAGAGTTATGCCCCTTAGAAATATGAATTATATGGAAATTTCTATTGTAAGTGCTCTTGCATATATACAATTTTGGCCAGATTTTGATCAAATTCATATCAAAGCCCTTGGAAATATAAATTTGATGGGAATTTGTATTGTAAGAGCTCTCGCATATAAAATCGTTGCTAGATTTTGATCAAATTTAGAGCAAAGATATATAACTGCAATTTCTTGGACAATTTCAATCATAAGTGTTTATCAAATATTTTTTTTAAAAGTGCAACCAAATGTTATGAAACTTATACACAATGCTTATTACCACAAAACACAGATCAAGTTTGAATTTCGATGGCGTCATTTTAACCGCTCTAGAGTTATGCTTCTTTACAAATGGAAAAATTTCTGAACTTTTCGTTTCTGTTCTCAAACTAAGCTTAGCCTCAACGAAATATTTTGAAAATTATACACAATGTTTATTACCACAAAACACAGATATATTTCGAAATTTGGTGGCGTAAAAGAACAAAAAAACAAACACACCCATAATTACTATTTTTTATTTGTTATTGAACAATGAGAGCACTTAAGATTGCAAGCAATTTCTATTCACATTATTTAGAAATATATGTCTTTAACTTTAAAAGAAATGAAAATGTCAATAATTAGTACATTGACTAATACATATTTACAAGCGAGGGCATCTGTGGCCCTTAGACACATTTCTCCATATATTTTATTTTGGTTCATTTATTATGTTTCGGAGTTCAGTGTGGCGTCTATTTAGCTGACCTAGTATACATTACAGTTTAGGCACCATATAAAGCCCACTTTGGGTGCAAAATTTCCTTGCTGCTTTATAGACCCATGGTGGCTTCGGGCTGTTTTCTGCTCTTTGGTTGGGTTTTTGTCTCTTTGACACATTCCCCGTTTCCATTTTCCATTCTATATTAAACAATATGCATACCCTCTGCAAACAGAGTTTTTGGGAAAAAGGAATCACCCTGTCTGTCCGTCCGTCTGTTAGGGACAAATTCTTTATGTTTTGCTTGTTACACTTCAAACTGACTGTAGAATAAAAGATCTCACATTTTTAATCTGTTTATTTTACACAGAATTATGCTGCTTCCACCTTTTAGAACCAATCTTTTCTTTCCAATCAATGGTTTATTGCATCTACATGATAAGTATAACAAAAATACTGAAACTTTGTACAGTTAGATTCAAATATGTAAACGTGCATTGATCGAGTTATTTTTAGCTACGCCCCTTTCCACTTCAACATTTTTGCCGAACAGACCCTGTCAAAGCAGCTTCCCCTTAGATTGCAGGAATTATAAAGTCTTACGGGTTAAACGGAACCCTTTACAAATTTTATATTAATTTTATGAAACATACTTTTTCAACTTACTTTCGTGATTATATGCACTTATCAGTTGCTATTCCAATATGGAGTTTCCTCAATTTCGAATCATGTATAAATTATATATGAACTCAATATCTTGTCCAGAAACACAGCTATTGAAACTATAAATGATATTTAAAGGACTACATACATCTAAGAAAACTTCCTATCAAACATTAGAAAGGGTGCAAATTTATATTATCAACCTTATTGAATGCTGTACTTCAGTCACTAACATATTCAAACCTCAATTCACTTCTGTAGTGATAAAATTCCAGCTTAGTGGACAGTTCTATATACAATGCAAAATTGGCAGCTGTGGTATGATTGCAGATGAGGCAACACTGTCCATCTGAGACTTAATATGTGGACGAAGTCCCCATTAACAGTAGAAAATTCAATAAAAAAAAAATTAGAGAAAATTTCCCGAATTTTTCATTGTACTAATGAACTCAAAATCGTTCAAATCTTTTTTTGTCGCCTTTTTGAAATCCCGGACCTGCGCAGAAATCTACAATGTACTTCCTTTTCCGGTTTTGTTTGTATGAATCTTAGAGTAAAATATATATTTATCAGTCTAGTATAAATAGGAAGAAAAACAATACCAATTTCATTTTTAATAATTCCTTGATATGAAAAAACGCTACCTGATGATAGCGTTTCTTTGTTTACATTGCATATGACGTCATAACTTAAATATTACATTGCATATGACGTCATAACTTAAATAACGTCACAACTAATATCCCTAACAACAGAACCAAAATCGGAAACGTTACGGTATTTCCGTTTCTTTTTTTTTTTAACAAATATTTAAGTTACAAAAAAATAATTCATACAGACTTCGTCCCCATTTACATCCTTATATCAATGTAGATGGTATCAACTTGAGGTCAATTTATGGCTTCACAAGATTGTAAACATTTGAAATAAGTGCAAAACGACAGACGAAAAATAAATATTGTAGTTGAATTTACAGGGCCGAAGTTTATATGAAAACGAAACGGTCTCCTTTCGTGTAAGAGAAAAAAATATTACCTTATATCATTCCTTGTTCCTTTTACTGTTTAATTTAGAAATCTATGACAGTAAATACTCGGCTTTGGGCATTCAAATTCGTTTCGTTTTTTTATGTAAGAAGAAATATGTTCAAAACACTTAAGCTCCTCTTGAACGTTCAACAAAGGTGTGAATTACCGGTCACCATATGTCATTTTAACTGTTATACAAACAAATATGTTTACACAGCTTTAATCTCTTATGATAATAATTAGAATGCATAAGAAATACATCTGATTTGAATTGCTATCATGTTATCATAAAGTCTGCATCTTTTGAAATTTCTTACTAAAGTCTTTTGAACTTCGAGACATCAGGGTCAGTTTACATTGATTGATGGGACTATACAGTTTACTCCACTTAACCGTGTATTCGAATCAACCGAGTTCCACTCATCAGAGGTAGATATACATTGATCAACGGGGATGTTACTAGGATCGAGAAATTTCTTCGACTCATCCGAGTTTTCGACCCAACCCGGCAACCGATTTGGACCACAAGAGGTTCGACTGTATAATGCCTCATTAAATTTCTCTTAATTGTTGATCTTTTTTTGTTGATATGTTCGGCTCACCTGGACCAAAGGGCCAAGTGAGCTTTTCTCATCTCTGGGCGTCCATCTTCCGTCTTATAGTTAACTTTTTACATTTTGGACTTTTTCTCGAGAACCAATGAATGGAATGAATGCAAACATGGCATGGATGATCCTTATGAGGTGTTGACCAAGTGTTGTTACTTTGTAGCTGATCCGTCATCCAAGATGGCCACCAGCTGGGGACTTCGTTTTACATAGGATTCTATGGACAATATATACAAACGTCTTCTTTTAGAGAACCACTGAAAGCAATGAAACCAAACATGGCATAAATGTTCCTTATGAGGTGCTGACCAAGTGTTGTAACTTAGTAGGGAATCCATCATCATTTAAGATGGCCACCAGCTGGGCACTTAGTTTAACATAGGACCCTATGGGAAATATATTCAAATGTCTTCTTTAAGAGAACCACTAAATCGAATGAAATTAAACAATGTATGAACGTTCCTTATGAGGTGCTGACCAAGTAACTTTGTAGGCGATTAATCATCCAAGATGGCCACCAGACGGGGGGGGGGGGGGGGGGGGGGGGGGGGGGAGGGATTGTGCCTGATATTCATATGATAAAGACATAATCTTTCAATCAGTGAAATTGAAGTCTGGAGCTGGCATGTCAGTTAACTGCTAGTGGTCTGTTGTTATTTATATATTATTATCATTTTGTTAAGTTTCTTTTGTTACATCTTCTAACATCAGACTCGGATTTCTCTTGAACTGAATTTTAATGCGTGTATTGTTATGCTTTTACTTTTCTACATTGGCTAGATGTATAGGGGGAGGATTGAGGTCTCATAAACATGTTTAACCCCGCCGCAGTTTTGCGCCTGTCCCAAGTCAGGAGCCTCTGGCCTTTGTTAATCTTGTATTATTTTTAACTTTAGTTTCTTGTGTATAATTTGGAGTTTAGTATGGCGTTCATTATCCTTGAACTAGTATATATATTTATTTAGGGGCCAGCTGAAGGACACCTCCGGGTGCGTGAATTTCTCGCTGCATTGAAGACCTATTGGTGACCTTCTGCTGTTGTCTGTTTTCTGGTCGGGTTGTTGTCTCTTTGACACATTCCCCATTTCCATTCTCAATTTTAAATGTCTTCTTTTAGAGAACCACTGAATGGAATCAAACCAAACATGGCATGAATGTTCTTTATGAAATGCTGTCTAAGTGTTGTTAGTTTGTAGCCAATCAATCATCCAAGATGGCTTCAAACAGGGGACTTAGTTTAACAAAGGACCCTATGGAAAATACATACAAGTGTCTTCTTTTGATAAACCACTGAATGGAATGAAACCAAACATGGCATTGATGTTCCTTATGAGGTGCTGACCAAGTGTTGTTAGTTTGTAGCAAATCTATCATCCAAGATGGCTGCCAACAGGGGCCTTAGTTTAACAAAGGACCCTATGGGAAATATATAAAAATGTCTTTTACTAGAAAACCGCTTAATGGATTGAAACCAAACATGGTATGAATGTTTCTTTTGAGGTGCTGACCAAGTGTTGTTACTTTGTAGATGATTTGTCATTGTCCTTATAAAGTAATTTTCTACAATTTCAATGAATTTATTGGTCGTTTCTGTAAACTTTACAAAAGTCTTTTGCTTTTAATTAAATTACAATGCCAATATTAAATTAATTTTGGCCTCAATCATTATTAGGGTATCTGTTATGATTTTAATATATTTATACATGATTTCCAAAACCAAAGTAGAATCAGGTGAGCGATACAGGCTCTTGGGAGCCTCTAGTTTAACTTACCTTTCCAAACGGCCAAGTGAACTTTCTCACCACTTGTCCGTTGTCTACAGTTTTTTTATCCATCGTAATCTGTTAGTTTTTACAAAAAAATTCTTGCCTGAAACTATTTGGCCAAATGAAACCAAACATGAACAACTATAAATGATAGATAAACAATTTTAATTGCGAAAAATGATCAACAAGACAAGATATCCAAATAAATATTTTTTGTTGAAATTGTTTGTAGACCCTTGATAGGAGTGATTGTCCTTACATGACCATTTTGTTTTCCTTTTCTATGTTTTGGGCAAAAAGGTAGTGAGAAACTTAAATTGTTATGTATGCTTCTTTCTTTTATGTCTGTCCCATACTGATTTGTAAAGCTTATTTTGTGTTGCCTAGTTAGTCTACTATCTTTTGTTGGTTATTTATGCTGTTGAGTTCAATTTTAGGTAAACCAAAGCTATTTCTCTTTCAATCCTGTCGTGGACAACAAAAACAAATGAAGGTTGTGGTTCCTGACAGTGATGAGCCATCCGGATCCATAGGAATAGACAGTGACGATGCCCTAGTGAATAAAGTGCCAACAGATGCTGACATTTTAGTAGCACATGCAACAACCCCAGGTAAGATTTTACTTTCTACAACTGCAAGGTAAAATATTAAAATGTTTTGCCGGAATAATAATTGGTAGACCGTTCTTAAAGATATATTCTCTGTAAGTTGAAAAGTCACAATAGGAGCGATCCGAGATAGATTTAGATTTAATAAGAAGGTTACAAAAGTTGCATCACATCTTTATTCTAATTATCAAACAAGGGACTCAAGCAAATTATATGATTTTTTAAAAAATTCAACCTCAATTTTCTATTTTGACCACCTTAGCCAATATATAGTATAGACATCATCCTTTAAATCAAAGGTTTCATGTAAGAAGTGTTGTATTGATCCAAATATTGCATTAATTGTTTTCACTTTATCACATGACTTTTGTGTGTAGAATAAAATGAGAGCACAGCAAAACGGACAATTTCACACCTATACAATGTCCAATGATTATAGAGCAGCAGGAAATCACTTTAGCTTATTTTTGTGTCAATACCAAACTGCACAAAAACATTATTTAATAAACAATGATCATATGGTTGCCTTGAGCACAATATTTCTAAGAAACATTGAGTGCAACCCAGATTTATGAGTGTGTGATACATTTACTAACTTTTTTGGTAGACTCCTGGGTTAAGTTTTACCAAAACAAAATGAAAGGTTCTCTACAAATGTTGATCATTTCGTTTAAAATTGATAAGAAAATTTTCACATGTTGCTATTTGTGACATTAATATGCAAATAGATATAGGAAGATGTGGTGTGCGTGCCAATGAGACAACTCTCCATCCAAATAACAATTTAAAAAGTAAACCAATATAGGTCAAAGTACCGCCTTCAACAAGAGCCTTGGCTCACACCGAACAACAAGCTATAAAGGGCCCCAAAATTACTCGTGTAAAACAATTCAAACGGGAAACCAATGGTCTAATCTGTATAAATGACTATATTAAACAAATGTTCATCTTATGCAGATTTGGTGGTAATCTTTCATTCTGGTTAGCTAGTTTTGTAAAATTTTCCCCTAGCGGCTACATATCAAATATTTAGAAACTTAAGACGATTCAGATTGTCACATAGAGATGATTTTGTGGTAAACAATGAGACAGTGTCTGTTCATAGTTACCATACAATGACTCTGTACTTTAAAAGATCCCGTCAGTATGATATTTGTCTATAATATGTCATTATGATATATTTTCTATTATGAATTACTTGTATACGTTGAACCACAAACGTCAAAATCAATCAATGGCGTAGTGGAATTGACAATTTTTGGATTCTCATAAATTCTATGTAAAACTTTTGAACTAGTTTGAATCTCGGTCTATTTCTGTAATTTATTCTTACATACTTTTGATTTTTTAACTCTGTATGCGTACATTGCCTATGAAATTTTTTTTAAATTGTTTGTATGCACATTGAACAACAAATTTATGTGACGTATATAATTTTTCTAACGTCAGACACTCAAATCAATCCATGTGTTCTTAGACAGTAGATGTTATTGTGTCCTGTTAAATTGTTCCCTTTAAAAAGTTTTGGATTCTCATATATTCTATGTATAATTTTTGGACTAGTTTGAATCTCGGTCTATTTCTGTAATTTATTCTTACATACTTTTGATTTTTTAACCCTGTATGCGTACATTGCCTATGTAAATTTTAAAATTGTTTGTATGCACATTGAACGACAAATTTATGTGACGTATATAATTTTTCTGACGTCGGACACTCAAGTAGATCCATGTGTTCGTGGATAGGTTTTTGTGTCCTGTTAAATTGTTCCTTTTAAAAGTTTTGGATTCTCATAAATTCTATGTATAACTTTTGGACTAGTTCGATTTCTGTAATTTATTCTTACATACTTTTGATTTTTTAACCCTGTCTGCGCTCATTGCCTATGTAAAATTTAAAATTATTTATAATCCAGGTACTTTTGATAACTATTGTATGCACATTGAACGACAAATTTATGTGACGTATATAATTTTTCTGACGTCAGACACTCAAATCAATCCATGTGTTCGTAGATAGTAGATGTTGTTGTGTCCTGTTAAATTGTTATACGATGATGACTGATGTTCCCATATTTTGACTATTTTATTGATTGTGACTGTTTATTTAACGCATCATGTAAATGTAACGGAATTTGATGAGACTGTTATTAAAGTGAGAGGGTTAGCGCTATAGAACCAGGTTTAATCCACCATTTTCTACATTTGAAAATGCCTGTACCAAGTCAGGAATATGACAGTTCTTGTCCATTCGTTTTTGATGCGTTTTGTTTTTTGATTTTGCCATGTGATTATGGACTTTCCAAATTGATTTTCCTCTGAGTTCAGTATTTTTGTGATTTTACTTTTTTTCATAGTTACCATACAATGAAAGCAAGCAGTTTAAAGTAATGTTCATAGTTACCATACATTGAAAGCAGGCAGTTTATAAATATGTTGTTGTCCCCACAGACAAAGCCCCCAATAACATCGTTTTTGTGTGTAAAAGTCATTACATTAACTGCTTGATAAACGAATTATAGGTATTGACAATTCACTTGGAAACTCAACATATACCCTCACGACACTTACCAAAGAGGAAATCCTGGATAATCATAGGTGTGTTCTTTGTTCCTTTGGAATTTCAACCAAAGATGAAGAACTGGATCTTCCATCACTGTATTGGATACCTAAACTACATAAGTGTCCTTACAAACAACGGTATATTGCTCGGTCTTCCAAGGGCTCCACGAAACCTCTTTCTAAATTATTAACATCTATTTTATCAGCAATCAAAGACGGGCTTCAAAGTTATTGTGAAACTGCCTATTCTAGAGGGGGCATGAATCAGATGTGGATACTTAAAAAGTTCAAAGATCTTTTAGAGTACATACAATCTAACTCTATTTCATCTTGTAACAGTATTAAAACATTTGACTTTTCTACTCTTTATACAAGTATTCCACATTCCAAACTAAAAGACAAATTGAAAGAGTTGGTATTGCTTTGCTTCATAAAACATAATGGCCAACGTAGATACAAGTATCTTGCCTTAGGAAGGAATAAACCCTACTTTGTAAAGGATCACTCTGATTCAAACAAAAAATTCTCTGAAACTGATATTATCAAGATGCTTGATTTTTTATTCACAACATATTTGTTAGGTTCGGAGGACGTGTTTTTCAACAGACTGTCCGCATTCCAATGGGAACAAACTGTGCCCCTCTACTTGCCGACTTATTTCGTTATTATTATGAGGCTGACTTTATGCAGGAACTTTCTAGGAAGAAAGATAAGAAGTTAGCGATATCCTTTAACTCTACTTTCCACTATATAGATGATGTTCTTTCACTTAATAATTCAAAATTTGGTGACTATGTGGAACGCATCTATCCCATTGAACTAGAGATAAAGGATACTACAGATACAGTTAAGTCGGCTTCATATCTTGACTTACATCTAGAAATCGACAATGAGTGTCGGTTGAAAACAAAACTTTACGACAAAAGAGATGATTTCAGCTTTCCAATTGTGAACTTTCCATTTCTAAGTAGCAACATTCTAGCAGCACCTGCATACGGGGTATATCTCCCAATTGATACGATATTCCCGTGCTTGCATTTCCTATCATGATTTTCTTAATAGAGGGTTGCTGCTCACAAGGAAGCTATTAAACCAAGAGTTTCAAATGGTGAAGTTGAAATCATCCCTTCGTAAATTTTACGGACGCCATCACCAGTTGGTTGACCGTTATGGAATAACCGTTTCACAAATGATATCGGATATGTTCCTTACGTCGTAACTACAATCCACTTCCCTTTCATGAATGTGACCTACCGAATTAGAGTATTTACCGGATTTGATATCACATAAGCAACACGACGGGTGCCACATGTGGAGCAGGATCTGCCTACCCTTCCAGAGCACCTGAGATCACCCCTAGTTTTTGGTGGGGTTCTTGTTGTTTATTCTTTGGTTTTCTATGTTGTGTCATGTATACTATTGTTTGTCTGTTTGTCTTTTTCTTTTTTAGCCATGGCATTGTCAGTTTATTTTAGATTTATGAATTTGACTGTCCCTTTGGTATCTTTCATCCCTCTTTTATAGTAATGTTTAAAGTTACCATACATTAAAAGCAGGCAGTTTATAGTAATGACCTTGTATGTCTGTCTGTCAGTTTGTTGGTTCCTTCTTTCGTGTTTAGTCTTTCGTCCTGTTTTTGTATCTGCAACTGCTTCTGAACCGTCTGAGAGAAATGTATAAAACTTGCACAGAATCTAACTTGCATGATGTACATGTACTTTTGCACCTCTTGTCTCATATCTTCATCTGAATGATTGTCCGATTGACTTTAGCATGACATTGACTATAGTATGTGCATCCGCTTCTACTTTTAAGCACAAAGACTGAATTAATGAGATATCATACAAAGGGTGATTTGTCCAAAATTGTTTGCTTTCCTCATAATTGTCACTGTTTCACTATAATACACGGCTTTTCTTTTTCTTTTAATTTATTTATTGAATTTTATTTAATCTGATGCATTGCACCAGCAATACAGTTTAATTTTACTTAATGTTTACATCATATTCATATCATTACAGGTTATTATTCGTTTCGCAACAAAACTGATGGCGCACACTTCATTCAAGCATTCTTGTCTATTGCTAAGAAAAAATACAAAGTCTGTCACGTAGAAGAGATGTTAATAGATGTGAGAAGGGAATTGGCCAAAAATCCGGAACATGAAATACAATTTGGACACTTTGCCGGATCATGTCAGACGAGTGTTTCACAGTCAACATATATAAAGAAATTTTTCTTGTAATGTCAATCAAACGTTTAGTAAAGAAGCTGGCTAACAAGATACATCTGACGAACACGTCACTCTTGTATTTAAATGTACGAATATTCTTCTTTAAGCTTATTAAAGATTTATATTTATCGAACAGAAAATAATCTGAAATTTGACAATGAAAATAATTAAAACAAGATTACTTTTTTTAACAGACCAAGTGATCTTTTCTTCTCACCTGGTATCTGTCGTCTATTGTTAACTTTTACAAAAATCTTCTCCGCTGAAACTACTGGCCCAAATTTAACCAAACTTGGCCACAATCATCATTGGGGTATCTAGTCTGCCAACCAACATGGCTAAAAATAGAACATCGGGGTAAAATGCAGTTTTGAGCTTATATCTCTGAAACTAAAGCATTTAGAGTAATCTGACATGGGTAAAGATGTTCACCAGGTTCAGATCCATCTGCACTGAATTTTTCAGACGAATCAGACAACCTGTTGTTAGGTCGCTGTCCCTGAATTGGTAATTTTAAGGAAATTTTGCTGTTTTTGGTTATTATCTTGAGTTTAATTATAGATAGAGATAAATTGTAAAGAGCAATAATGTTCAGCAAAGTAAGATCTACAAATAATTTTTACATGACCAAAATTGTCAGTTGACCCCTTAAGGAGTAATTGCCCTTTATACTTTGCCATATTTAATCACACTTGGCTACAATCAGCATTAAATTAGGATTTTTTTATTCGTTTGTGATGAGTTAAAACTAAAGCAGATAGAGAGAAACTAAACAGGCTAAATGATCAGCAATACAAGATCAACAAAACAGATTTTTCTCATGAATTCTATTCTTGTCTACAATATTGGAAAGTGTCCTTTGTTGAATATGCACATATACCAAGGTGAGCGACACAGGCTCTTAAGGGCCTCTAGTTTAATGTTGCTTTATTTAGTATCTCCTTGAAAACTTGAAGCCAACTGGTAAAAAATTGTTCCTTTATTCTGTGATGTAAAGTTACCCAAGTTACAGGGGTGATGCATTAATATAAAAGTATAATTTTAAGATCAGGCAAAAATCAAGTGGAACTTATATGTGATTCATGATGCATGTACATGATACCAACTGCTGACAATTTATTCCAAAATGTTTTTTTTTATCAATTTTTATCATAGATCATATTTATAGCTTCTAAAATATGTGTTGATGTAGTCGGATTTCAATCGTTCATGTTAATAGTTTAGTAATCACATGAATGTGATTCATCTTAACTTTTATAGAAAGTGGTCTGATTTCGGAACCAGTGGGGAAAATGTTCATGTTTTATTTGTTAAGAAAGTGAATAAATCTTAGCTTCAGCATGTAAGTGTTTTGAATTTTATTTCTATAGTACCAACATGGATTTGTTTGAACATTTTTTTTTTATAGAAATTGTTTAGAATTAAGAACCAGTGTATTCGTTTGAAAATGTATTGTATAGAAAGTTTATATATTTGCCACCAGCATGATAAAGTGTAATGCTTTATTTGTCAGAAAGTGTTAATATTAAACCACCAAAATTAATGTGTTTCATTGTAGTGTTTATATTTTAGCACCATAATTATTGTATCTTATATTTCATTTGTTTGTAAACTGTTTACATTTTTGCACCCACATAAATATTCTTTCATAGATATTTGTATAGAACTTGAATGTGTCCATTGTTATCTGTATATGCAGTGTATAGGATTTAAGCACCAACATGAATTCGAATATGTTTCATGTTTTATATTATATATTTTAGAAAGTGTAACGATTTAAGCTCTATAATATCGTTTTCTGAATGTATCTGTAGTGCATAGTTTATGCAAAGTTTGTGGACAATGTATTGAGGACGAGATCCACTTCATTCTTCTGTGTTCAGCATATAGATATTGCTGGTAAAGATCAAGTGTATATAAACTGATACAGTTACCAAACTGTTAAACATGACTTAATTGGAAAATTAATTAAAATTAAGGACTGTATTTTATAAAAATTCTCTGTCTACATCTTTTTTTGTGAATATAACTGTTATATCTTGTAAACACAGATGAGCGTTAAAACGTAAGGTAATAAAGTGTATATTCTTTTACTGTGACTTGACTATAGGTGTTGCTGTTTACTGTGACTTGACTATAGGTGTTGCTGTTTACCGTAGCCTATTATTCAACCAGATTGCAGAGCTCCAGATAAGCTGCGTATTTGCGTGATCACGCAATACAAATAATAAAAAACCCAATGCAATTGCCCATTGCAGGGTTCAATAACCCAATTAATTCAAAGGAAAACCCAATTATATGCCAAAACCATGAGTTCTCAACCCTTTTGTTGGCTACCATTTGCGTTATTTACTCTTATCTGTTTACAGTCGTTGCGTTTACTATTTTTATAATATTTATAATAGGAAATTTCCTTTCGTTCTAAAAATAGATCCCTGCATCAAGTAGCTGAAATGGGTCCCTGTTAGAGTTTCCGGTTGCTCAATAGGTACACGTATTTTTGAAAACATTTCGATCTTCTCAGCGTTTATCCAATTAGCGTGTGTCATGTAGTCATATTTTTTCCGCATTGCTCAGGATTTATGATATCATACATTGAATTAAAACGATAGTGAATGTCCGGTAAAAATAATATATTGAATAGAAGCATGTTTCCTGCTTCTTTTGAAAGGCTGAGGGAAAGTTATGATGATAACAAGACTCAGCCAGTGTTTTTAGGAAGCGTCCATCGAACACACAGGCGTGTGTGCTTAACTTAAAGAGAACATTGCTAATAAAAATAGGGTTTCCTCAAAAACGAAATCAGTTGGAAAAAGTGAAAGGCCAAATCAATTATGACATGATAAAGCATCATAAAGACAACTAAACCCAGATTTATGAAAATTGGAATAAAACAAAAACATTCAAGTATAATTAGAGTTTAAATACTATTGGTTTTTTTTTTCATTTTACGGTTAATTAATAAACACACACACAGGCACTGGTCTCAGAATTTATTATATAAAGGTATAAGACGAGTGCCTGTGAATACACATATCCGTTTTTTTTTACAGTTTATATGAGAAAATACAAAACTGGCAGAAGGTTTGAAACGGAACCTACAACTGCTTCTCAGTGAATAAACCAAATAAAACAGCTAGCAAATAACCCTGTAGAACACTAACCCTAAACCAAATAAAACAGCTAAACAAAGAAAGAAACATATTCAAGATGGAAAAAAATATGGGGTTGATATTGCCTAAATATTCAATATTATGTTGATGAAAAAACCCAATACATTAAGGAGCTTGGTGGTGTAAAACCCAATTTGATATTAACATGAGGGGTGAATTGGAATTGATAATGCAATTAAAAAACTTTATCACCCAATTATATAAGAAAATGGTGGGTAAAAACCCCAATTTGTGAATTCTTATCTGGAGCTCTGCAGATTGTAAAATTGACATCACAATTGAGACATTGAAATTCACCAGTTTGTATTCTAAGAGTTGAGTCTACATTGCTCTACTTGTTTTTTATTCACCTTACCCAACCTTACAGCATGCTTTTTATACGACCGCAAAAATTTTAATTTTTCGTCGTATATTGCTATCACGTTGGCGTCGTCGTCTGCGTCGTCGTCGTCATAGTCCGAATACTTTTAGTTTTCGCACTCTCACTTTAGTAAAAGTGAATAGAAATATTTGAAATTTTAACAAAAGGTTTATAACCACAAAAGGAAGGTTGGGATTGATTTTGGAAGTTTTGGTCCCAACAGTTTAGGGATTGGGGGCCAAAAAGGGCCCAAATAAGCATTTTCTTGGTTTTCGCACTATAACTTTAGTATATGTAAATAGAAATCTATGAAATGTAAACACAAGGTTTATGATCATAAAGGGAAGGTTGGGTTTGATTTTGGGAGTTTTTGTCCCAACAGTTTAGGAATAAGGGACCCAAAGGGTCCAAAATTGAACTTTGTTTGATTTCAACAAAAATTGAATAATTGGGGTTCTTTGATATGCCGAATCTAACTGTGTATGTAGATTCTTAATTTTTGGTCCCGTTTTCAAATTGGTCTACATTGAGGTCCAAAGGGTCCAAAATTAAACTTAGTTTGATTTTAACAAAAAAATTAATCCTTGGGGTTCTTTGATATGCTGAATCTAAAAATTGGTCCAAATCGGGGTCCAAAATTAAACTTTATCTGATTTCATCAAAAATTGAATAATTGGGGTTCTTTGATATGCCAAATCTAACTGTGTATGTAGATTCTTAATTTTTGGTCCCGTTAACAAATTGGTTTACATTAAAGTCCAAAGGGTCCAAAATTAAACTAAGTTTGATTTTAACAAAAATTGAATTCTTGGGCTTTTTTGATATGCTGAATCTAAACATGTACTACGATTTTTTATTATGGGCCCAGTTTTCAAGTTGGTTCAAATCAGGATCCAAATTGTTATATTAAGTATTGTGCAATAGCAAGAAATTTTTAATTGCACAGTATTCACCAATAGCAAGAAATCTTCAATTGCACAGTATGGTGCAATAGCAAGAAATTTTCAATTGCACAGTATTACACAATAGCAAGAAATCTTCAATTGCACAGTATTGTGCAATAGCAAATATTTTCAATTGCACAGTATTGCGCAATAGCAAGAAATATCTAATTGCAATTTCAATTTGAGTTATCTTTCTTTGTCCAGAATAGTAGTTGAATCAACTTAAATCATTGTTTTTGTCGAGCCTGCAACTTTTGTTGCAGAAAGCTCGACATAGGGATAGTGATCCGGCGGCGGCGGCGTTAGCTAACTTCTTAAAAGGTTTATATTTTAGAAGGTGAAAGACCTGGATGCTTCATACTTTGTATATAGATGCCTCATGTTATGAAGTTTCCGTCAGTCACATGTCCAACGTCCTTGACCTCATTTTCATGGTTCAGTGACCACTTGAAAAAAAAGTTCAGAATTTGTGTAATGTTGAATTCTCCCTTATTATAAGTAATAGGATAACTATATTTGGTATGTGCGTACCTTGCAAGGTCCTCATGCCCGTCAGACAGTTTTCACTTGACCTCGACCTCATTTCATGGATCAGTGAACAAGGTTAAGTTTTGGTGGTCAAGTCCATATCTTAGATACTATAAGCAAAAGGTTTAGTATATTTGGTGTATGGAAGGACTGGAAGGGGTACATGTCCAACTGGCAGGTGTCATCTGACCTTGACCTCATTTGCATGGTTCAGTGGTTATAGTTGAGTTTTTGTGTTTTGGTCTGTTTTTCTCATACTTTTTGCAATAGGTCTACTATATTTGTTGTATGGAATGATTGTAAGGTGTACATGTCTAGCGGGCAGATGTCATCTGACCTTGACCTCATTTTCATGGTTCAGTGATCAAAGTTAAGTTTTTAAGTTTTGGTCTTTTTATCTAATATATGCCAAAGTCAACTATATTTGGTGTATGGAAATATATTATGATCTTTATGTCAGTCCCACAGGTTTTATTTGACCATGACCTCAATTGCACGGTTCATTGTACAGTGTTAAGTTTTTGTGTTTTGGTCTATTTTTCTTAAACTATAAGTAATAGGTCAACTATACTTGTTGTATGGAAGCTTTGTTAGTTGTACATTTCTGCATGGCATGGTTCATCTGAACTTGACCTCATTTTCATGGTTCATTGGTCTTTGTTTAGCCATCTTGGTTAATGTTAAGTTTATGTGACCGTTGTAATAAAGCTTTATACTTAGGACTATCAACATAATATCAATGATTAGTAAAGAAGGCGAGACATTTCAGTGTGTGCACTCTTGTATACAATATATATAATTGATATTTCAATTGGAGTTATCTTTCTTTGTCCAGACTAGTAGTTGAATCAACTTAAATCATTGTTTTATACAATATACAATGTATATTCACTTTTACTACCAACTGATAAATTAAAACAATCTTTACCATTCAGTGATAACAAGCACTATATTTTACATTTAATATTTATGATGTATTTAAATGAGTAGTTATTGTTGCAAACTCCATTAGAAATTTGAATTGAGATCAGTTTTGGAAAAAGGGAAAGGGGGATGTAAAAAAAAATGGGGGGGGGTTAAATTTTTTTCATTTTAGATTTCATAAATAAAAAGAAAATTTCTTCAAAGGATTAATATTCAACAGCATAGTGAATTGCTCAAAGGCAAAAAAAATATTTTAAGTTCATTAGACCACATTCATTCTGTGTCAGAAACCTAGGCTGTGTCAACTATTTAATCACAATCCAAATTTAGAGCTGAATCCAGCTTGAATGTTGTGTCCATACTAGCCCCAACCGTTCAGGGTTCAACCTCTGCGGTCGTATAAAGCTGCGCCCTGCGGAGCATCTGGTTTTCTCAACGTTTCTAAGGAACTGTGAGCTTTTGCCATCACTTGGCGTCCATCATCGTCTATCTAGTGTAAACTATTTAAAACATCTTCTCCTCAAACTACTGAACCAATTCCTTCCAAACTTAAGCTGAATGATCCTTAAGGTATCTAAAATAAGGTTTGTGTTTTATTGTCTCGCCTTGACGGAGTCAAAAAGCGAGACATAGGTATGCTGTTTCTGGCGTCGGCTGCGGAGTCAACACTGTCTTAGTTTGTGATTAAGTCTAATTTATGGTGAACCACAAGTGGTTGGTCATTCATATTTGGTATGCAGTTGTAAAACAATTGACACATCTCATTTCCATGGAGATTATTTGGCTCTGCCCCCTCAGTCATGGTCTGTTGACTTTGAAAATTTTGCTGAGTTAAAATGTATTAGTTTGTGATTAGGTCAGTTCAAGGGGAACCATTAGTGGTAGGCCAATGTTAATTGGTATTTAGTTGTATAAGCACTAGCACATCTTATTTCCATGGAGATTATTTGGCCCTGCCCCCTTAGTCATGGTCTGTCGACTTTGAAACTTTTAGTTATTTTACATGTATTAGTTTGTGATTAGAGCAGTTGAAGATGAACTGCTTATGTGAAGTCAATGATATTTGGTATGCAAATTTATTGGCATTTGCAAGTATCGTTGCAATGGAAATTATATAGCCCCACCCCCTTTATGATTCATTGACTTTGAAACTTTTACATAGTTTACAAGTTAATGTTTGTTTTAAGGTCTGCTTAATTGGGAACGACTTATAATAAGTCAATGGTATTTAGTATGCAGTTGTATTAGCATTGGCACGTCTCATTTACATGGAGATTGTTATGCCATGTACGTCAGTCATGGTTCATTGACTTTGAATATTTGCATAAATGCAGATGTTAAAGTATTGCTATTTTAATTTCAACATTTGCATAATCAAAATTACAAAAAGGGAAGACATATCTCTGATAACAGTTTATTTCTGTTTCGTCAGAAAACACGGCCGCCATGGCTAAAAATAGAACATACATGTAGGGGTAAAATGCAGTTTTTGGCTTATATCTAAGAAAAACCAAAGCATTAAGAGCAAATCTGATATGGCGTTAAAGTGATCATCAGGTGAAGTTCTATCAGCCCTGTAATTTTCAGATGAATATGATAACCTATTGTGGCGATGCTGCCACTAAATTGGTAATTTTGAGGAAATTTTGCAGTTTTTGGTTAGTATTTTGAATATTATTAATGATAAATTAAGATAAACTGTGAACAGCAAAAATGTTCAGAAAAGTAAGATCTACAAATAAGTTAATAAGACTAAAATTGTCAATTGACCCCTTAAGGACTTATTACACTTTAAGGACAATTTTACACAATTTGTTTATCATGTTTTTTAAATTTAAAAAATCTTCTCTAAAACTACTGAACCGATTCCAACCAAACTTAAGCTGAATGATCCTTAGGGTATGTAACATAAAGTTTGTGTTTTATTTTCTGCTTCGTAAAAAAAACTTGGCCGCCATGACTAAAATTCGACGATAAGATTATTTCCGTTTTAACGGATTTAAAACATCGGTAACCCCCCTTTTTTGGGAAGTTTGCTATAGCTGCTATAGCAATACTTTCCTTAGGCGTCGGCCTCAAATTCCGGTTGACAGACAATCGCAAGTGTTCTGCTCCAAGATAATGTAGTACCAGTGTTTGCATACTGATTCCAGGAAGATGATTTTGAAATCATTAGTCCTTTTCAAAAGATAACATCAATAAATAAAAAAGGAATGAATGTTCATCGAAAGTTCAGGTGAATTTAACTTCATTTTTGAAAATTTTCGGAGATAAAATAAAAAAAAAATCTACGCGAGACATCGTTTAATTCATGAATATTTCATGAATGAACATTTTCCCGCTCAATTTTTACTATATCCGAAATTTACAAATGTTTATTATTAAGTATAAAGTAAAAGTCCGAGAGTATCGAAAGAATCCCGTATGTCTGACATTACTGAATGCATCTTGTTTACATTTTGACCAATCCGTCGGATACTCGACAAGTGATCAAAAGTTTGATTGAACAATTACACAGATGACAGAAATACTCGATTATTCATACGGTTTATGTCACAAACCAAGGACGAGACTGTCGAATAAAAGTAAATACCGGCAATGTATAGACTGAAAGTGCATGTTTTTGTCAAACATCGACAATGATCGATTGGAAGGTTTTTAAGCCAAAAACATTTGAAAACTTTTTAATTCTGTTATTTAAATACTAAACATTTCACATTCCAATGCGGATTTAAGGACCATCACTCATCCAGCATGCTCAGTCACGTGGATCAAACAGACAGCTGAAAAACATTGACTCAACGACAGTTCGTATATATCACAGCCACCTCACGATGACAAATTACATTTGTACACAAATCGTTTCAAGGATAAAGCATACAAGTCAGCTTCTACTTAGAATAACTCAGTGTATCAAGACAAGTGTTGTAGCAATTATTTACATGATTAGATAAAAATCTGTCCATGTACACATGTAATAGCAAAATGACTTTCTTACTATTAGTGTGGCTAGTTCAAATAATTGTGACGAACGAAAACTCTCAAATGTTATTGCCTGAAGTCTCAATGCTAAATTTCACAGCATCAACTATAAAATGTGTTACAGGGTCACCTCTATGAATCTAGTGGATATAAACTTTTTATTCCTGTCGTCATACTGTTATTGTTATGTCCCCATCGTATTAAGTTTACTTTACCCTTTTTCTTCTGTAAGTATATACGCCTTTGACTTTTGTCGAAAAAGCGAGATATAGCGATCCTACATTTCGTCGGCAGCGCCCACAAATATTCACTCTGGTTAAAGTTTTTTGAAATTTAGATAAATTTCTTAACTATCTTGGATTTCTATCAAACTTGGACAGAAGTTTTTTTTTATCATACGATAGTATCCAGAAGTAAATTTTGTAAAACAAATCCATTTTTACAGTATTTTACTTATAAATAATTACATTAGATGTATATATGTTTCATTATAATACGTTATTCTGATTGGCCAACTGCACATCTCGTGCTATTCCTGAAACAATTGTATTAGACAATACCATTTATCATTCATGATGACACGAGGTCCCACAATAAAGTGCACAGGTAAATTAAATGAAAACTTGATAAAAATCGTGTTTTCATGATTCTAGCTAAAAAAATGTAATTATAAGTATTGAATGCTTCTTTTTGTAACTTTATAGGGTTGTAAAAGCGTTGACCGTGCGCACATTTTTAGTATGAAGCGCTTCCGCATTACATTTACTCTGTGGTTAAAGTTTTAACAACTTTCTTACATTTAAACTATCCTCGATTTGTACCAAACTTGGACAGAAGCTTATTGATGATCTAAAGCTAGTAACTAGAAGGAAATTTAGTAAAAATTTTGTTCTTGTATTTCCTTATTTTACTTTAATGGACTTAGGCCTTTCTTCCAGTTAACATTACATACAGTCTGCAGTTAATTTTATTTTAAACATTAATTAGATTCATAAACTGTCCTGGAATTTTACCAAACTTGGACAGAAGCTTCTTTCAATCAAATGATAGTATAGAGAGGAATATTTCTATTATTTTTAGCTAACATGGCCCGAAGGGCCAAGTGAGCTTTTCTCATCACTTTGCGTCCGGCGTCCGTCGTCGTTAACTTTTACTAAAATCTTCTCTGAAACTACTGGGCCAAATTAAACCAAACTTGGCCACAATCATCATTGGGGTATCTACTTTAAAAAAAATGTGTCCGGTGACCCGGCCAACCATCCAAGATGGCCGCCATGGCTAAAAATAGAACATAGGGGTAAAATGTATATTTTGGCTTATATCTCTGAAACCAAAGCATTTAGAGCAAATATGACATGGGGGTAAAATTGTTTATCAGGTGAAAATCTATCTGCCCTAAAATTTTCAGATGAATCGGACAACCCGTTCTTGGGTTGCTGCCCCTAAATTTGTAATTTTACGGAAATTTTGTTTTTTTGGGTTATTATCTTGAATATTATTATAGATAGAGGTAAACTGTGAACAGCACAATAATGTTCAGCAAAGTTAGATCTACAAATAAGTCAACATGATCAAAATGGTCAATTGACCCCTTAAGGAGTAATTGCCCTTTTTAGTTAATTTTTAACAATTTTTCGTAAATTTTTGTAATCTTTTACAAAAATCTTCTCTGAAACTACTTTGGCAAATTTAACCAAACTTGTCCACAATAATCATTAGAGTATGTAGTTTAAAAAAGGTGTGTGTTGATCCGGCCAGCCAATCAAGATGGCCGCCATGGCTAAAAATGGAACATAGGGGTAAAATGTAGATTTTGGCTTATAACTCTGAAACCAAAGCATTTAGAGCAAATCTGACAAGGGGTTAAATTGTTTATTAAGTCAATATCTATCTGCTCTGAAATTTGCAGATGAATTGGACAACTGGTTTTTGGGTTGCTGCCCCCCCAATTGGTAATTTGTAAAGAAATTTTGCCGTTTTTGGTTATTATCTTGAATACATTTATAGATAGAGATAAACTGTAAACAGCAATTATGTTCAGCAAAGTGAGATCTACAAATAAGTCAACTGACCAGTTGACGATTTTGGTCAGTTGACCCCTTAAGGAGTTATTGCCCTTTATAGTCAAGTTTTAACAAGTTTTATTAATTTGGTAATTTTTTACAAAATAATTTCCTCTATAACTAAAGGGCCAAGTTTGTTATAAAAAGAGAAAATTGTAAGTAGCAAGAATGTTCAGAAAAGTAAGATCTACAAACACATCACCATCACCAAAGCACAATTTTGTTATGAATCCATCTGTGTCCTTTGTTTAATATGCACATAGACCAAGGTGAGCGACACAGGCTCTTTAGAGCCTCTAGTTTTTCCTTATTTTTGTTTCTGCTTGCAATTAACAGCATAGTAGGCAAGACACTGGGTTTTGCGGAACACTTACGATTTTTTTTTTTAATTCCATGCTCTAACTTAAATGAGCCTCAACCAACAAAACTTATACACAATACTTTTAACCACAAAACCGAGATCAAGTTTGAATGTTGGTGCCGTCATTTTACTGTTATGGTTAGGGTTATGCCCAGTTACAAATGGAAAAAAATACTATAAAATCAAAGACCCTAGATACGGCATGGACATATAAAGAAATTAACAGAAACTTATTGTATATATTTGATTATTTAAGAACAACAGTTTAAGGTTGCAATAAAATTATCAAATTTTTTAAGGGGTTCAATTTTTTTTTCAAAATTCAACTTTTTATAAAGTTTTTATAAAGTTTCAAGAAAAAATCTGTGCAATGGATTTGTAAGACCTTGACATTTGTTTTGTGTCAGAAACCTTTATTATGTAAAAAATTTGATAACAATCCAAATTCAGTCATTAGCAAGTTTGTATATTGTGTCCAAATTGGTCCCAACTGTTCAGGGTTCAACCTGTGCGGATGTTTCAGGCTGCGCTCAGCGAAGCATATAATTGATAATTGCTGAAAAGAAAATGGTTTAGTTAAAACATCAAAGCTGTGATGTAAATACGTATTTGAAATAATACACATCTATAGCCTATTTGAAATAATACACATCTACAGTTGCAAACTTCCCAGAGGTGCTATCCAGCACTTTGATTATTTATGCTTTTAAAATCTTCCCTGAAGCTGCAACTAATGCATAAGTTTGAAGGGGAAAACATTAGTAGATTTTTTTTATTTCAAGAAAAATCTATTTTAATGTCACACATTATTTTGGTACTAAATTTTATATTTCAAACTGTCTAATTATATTGATTTCTATTATGTACATTATGAACTTGTTGTAAAAACAAAAGTGAAGTTCTCAAAGATCTTAATTGTAAAAACACATAAACAAAACCTATAAAAGAAATTCCTCCTATAGTTATTGATGCTATTGCTAGATAACCGTTAGTGTCTGGCCAATTCGAATCAAGTGTTATTTGACCATCGAGTAAAGGTTCTGCTAAATTTTGAAAAATAGTTTCATCCTTTTTAGCTGATTTAGCAATTTTCTTTAAATTTAAGTGGTCTTTAATATCTGACGCTAAAATTGAATTAAACTTATGATTGTAAAATTTAAAATTTGGAATAGATATATTTACTGCAGTTTTGAAATATGTATTGCCAAAATAAGATTTTTACCTTGTCAAAACCAAAAAATGCATGTAATAATGCTAAGTTTATTGGATACAATCTTGTACTTTCTTGTAACTTTTCCTGACAATTTATCAAACGAGGATGATATGTTATTGTAGAAGTTTGTAGAGTACAACTACAAGGAATATTTTGAATGCAAAATTTACATCCTGGTAATGTTAAAGTTTTATTTGAACATTTCAAAGTTACCTCTTTAGCATTTGTCAATAAAATTGATGCTGGTGATAGTTCAAAAATATTTGGTTTTGTCAATTCTGGTAACAATCTGAAATTACATTAGTAAAAAATTACTGATTTGTTATCATGTAGCAATGCAAAAATACAACTTGACGTTTTAATAGTTTGAATGGGTAACGAAACATCACATGTGATGTACCTATCAAATTCACAATTGTACAAGGTTTCGTCATTAAAAGTTGTAAAATGACGATTATTAGGCGTTATTGCAACATAAGTTGGTAAATCAAGTATTTGAGAAGCTTTTGTTGTATTCTTTTGACTGATAGGATGAGGAAAAGACAAAATCTTGTACAATGTTAAAGCTGCTGAAAATGATGAAATTGGAAATTTCATCGTGATATATAACCTTGAATGATGCCTTGTAAAAAAAAACATTTGGCATTCTGATAGAACATAGATGGTTTGTTTTGCAGTAAATGAAATTTAGGATAATCTCTCTGCAAGATATCAAGGATACCGTTTATTGTCTTCTTCAAAACATGTTCTGGTATTAAATGAGGTGTGATTTTACCATTGATGAGAGACTGAATAGAAGAAAGAGTATTTACTAATTGAATTTGAATTTCGTTAGCTTTACTGATTTGTTCGACTGCTACCATCAATATTTCAAATTGTTTATTTGAAGACAAGATTTGATTGGCCAATATATGATTTAGATTCATGCCTTTAACTTGTCAAATCTCATGAATCTATGATTTACTACTTTCATAAAAGATGAAATGTGTGAACCATGTTGTTCCAAAGCATGACTCATTTGTCTATCTCTTTTTATCAATTTATTTGTGTGGTTAGCCAAAAGATTGACATCGTCCATGGTTGCTGTTCCAAAGAAACTTTTACTTAATGAACCAATGAAAGGCAATAAAGCACTAGATTTACGTTTTTGTGGGTTTAAATCTGTTTCTTGAACCATGTCAAAAATTTCCATAAGTGTTCGATGAGTAAATGTCATTGTGTTTTCCTTTAATACATTAACATGAAAAATGATTGAGTTAAATAAATAACAAGTTGATACAGCAGCAGTGCATGAAGGTATGCTTTGAATTGAAATATTACTAGGTAATTCTACTTCAAAAGTGTGAAGCCAATATTCACGTCATAAATATAATGATGGTTGTTTTTGAAAAAGTACACCATAATTTAGTCGGTGTATATCTTCTTCTGCATTGATTGCCTGCACTGTCATGTGTCCTCCGACGATGCTGAGTGGTAGTATGATCATAACTATAAACATTAACATTAGGCTAAATCGACTGGTTACATTTCCTATAAAAAGACAAAAAATAGTGCCAGTCACATAAGTGTTGATCAGACACTTAAATAATTGACAGACACTGAATATTGAAAAATGAACTTTGAGAAAAAAATATATGCCAAATAAAATTCACGACGTCGCTTATGAACCAATCGAGTCCAACCAAGTGTACATGTAAATCGTAAATGTTCTATACTGTTCTGCACTTACCTGCATTAGTCTGCCATCAAGGCTTTAGAGGCAATTATGACACTTACCTTCGTAAGATTTGTTTAATCCTGGGATTGATTGAAATAACGATAATTCTGATTACCTTTTCGTTTGCGTCGTTTACCTTGTTGATACGGGGCGCCGAATGGGACTCTTATGGTTTTGTACAAAATTCAATTTTGTCATAACAAAATCATTTTTGTCTTACAAAACTATGTGCTACAGACTTGTTTTGTGAGAACTTCAATTTTGTGATGACAAAATTCATTTTTGTAGACAAAATTCATATTTGTCATAACAAAAGTCAATTTTGTCTAAAAGGTATGCAAATATAAACATATTTGCATACAAAATTGACTTTTGTTACCTAATATGGAAATTGAATCACAAAAGTCAATTGTGTGAGGTAAGATTCAATTTTGTGAGACAAAATTAACTTTTGTGAGACAAAATTAACTTTTGTGAGACAAAATTCAATTTTGTGAGACTAAATTCAATTTTATCAATTTTCTTGAGACAAAAGTCCATTTTGTTAATTTTGTTGAGACAAAAGTCAATTTTGTCAATTTTGTTGAGACAAAAATCAATTTTGTCAATTTTGTTGAGACAAAAGTCAATTTTGTTAAATTTGTTGAGACAAAAGTCAATTTTGTCAATTTTGTTGAGACAAAAATCAATTTTGTCAATTTTGTTGAGACAAAAGTCAATTTTGTTAATTTTGTTGAGACAAAAGTCAATTTTGTTGAGACAAAAGTCAATTTTGTGACGACAAAATTCATTTTTGTGACGACAAAATTCAATTTTGTAACAACAAAATTGACTTTTATGAGACAAAATTGACTTCCGTGAGACAAAATTGACCCTCGTGAGACAAAAATCAATTTTGTTTTGACAAAATTCAATTTTGTCAATTTTGTTGAGACAAAATTCAATTTTGTCAATTTTGTCAATTTTGTTGAGACAAAAGTCAATTTTGTCTCACATTGGTCAATTTTGTCTCACATTGGTCAATTTTGTTGAGACAAAAGTCAATTTTGTCAACTTTTTTGAGACAAGAGTCAATTTTGTCAATTTTGTTGAGACAAAAGTCAATTTTGTGTAACAAAAGTCAATTTTGTGTAACAAAAGTCGATTTTGTATGCAAATTAGTTCACAGAAACCAAACTAAACTAATTTGAAATACAAAATTCACTTTTGTCGGTCAATTTTCAAATTAGGTAACAAAATTCAAGTCTGTGTAACATAAATGAATTTTGTCATGACAAAAGTGACTTTTGTCCGCTGATAGATAATTTTGTATGACAAAATTTTAAATTAGTAGTATGATACAAATTTTGTTAAACTGAACTCATTTTTGTTGAACAAAAGTCACTTTTGTCCGTACAAAATTGAATTTTGAGTACAAAACCACAAGAGTCCAATTCGGCGCCCCGTAGTTGAGTATACTTAATATGATAATCTTCGATAAGATTTTCCGCAATGTTATCGATTGGTTCCCAGGTTAGAGTTGATCCGTCTTTCCATTTGCATTTGTAATGAACAACTCCGTTCATTGTTTTCTTTCCAAGTAGACATTCAACTTCATACGTTGTTTCGTCTACTATTTCTTTGTCAACTTCATTGTTAACCGATTGTGCGTTATCTGCATTTGGTTGATGATCATCGTTTTCTTCATCATTATTCTGTGGTGTGACGATTATGTCATCTTAAAGTCTAAATATACGTGGGTCGTGATAAATACGTAAATGTTGAGCATTGATCAACGATTTCATTACTTTGTGTGTGTTGCAATATTCATTAAACGATATGTGTGATTTGGTCCCAATTGTGTTATCAAATAAGGTCCGTCTGATTTGTCTTGTAACTTACGAGAAAGTCCTGGGGGGATTTTGTAAACTCGAATTAAAACTTTTTGTCCAACCCTAAAATCTGGTTCCTTTGCCTTTTTGTCATAATGCTGTTTATTCTTTTCTTGGCGACGAGTAACATTGTCTTTAGCTATCTCTTTAGCTATTTTTAATTTTTCGATTACCTCTTGGATATGTTCTTTTGCCTCTTTGCCCATGTTATCTTTTGGTTGTACGTCTACATCGAATGGCAAGTTCATCTCTTTACCAAACAGTAGATAATATGGTATTCTGTTGATTCTGTTGCTGGTGACATTCTAAAATTCATAATTCCTGGTAGTAATTTTGGCCAATTGTTATGATCTTTGCTACAATATGCTCTTAAACATTGTGCTAATGTAGAATTTTGTCTTTCGACTGTTGAGTTTGTTTGTGGGTGATATGAAGAAGTGTAGTGACGTTTAACATGAAAAATTTAACTAAGCGCGCTGACAAGTTTCGACATGAAAGCGGCTCCCGTATCACTTAGCAAAATTTTGGGACAACCAAATCTACAAAATATTTCATGGCACACAGGCACAATAAAAGAAAACAAATATTGCTATCACTTCGAAATTGGAATTTGATAAAGAAGAAATGACGTGTTATATTTTTATCTTACATGTATATGTACTTTCAATTTCAATTTGGTTCTAAATTTAAATTTAGTTTTCCCATAAATTGCGGACGGAATAGAAGACACCTGTTTATTTTCTGCACATGTAGAAAAAGTTGAAAACTGGGAGTTGAATGACATAGTTTTTACTTATTCTGAGATAAATGTTTAGAATGATCGATTTTTAGTTTACTCAGTTTTTTTTTTTGGGGGGGGGGGCTAATTTGTTTATTTTCAGTCTTTGTTCCTCCGACTTTTAAGTGTCGCACTAGTCAGGGGTCAAATTATATTCTCTTGGTATCGTCTTATTTTTTAAATTAAAGGGATATAAATCGTGTCCTAAAATTTTCATTTGCACAAAATACGGACATGTCAACGTTTCTTCAATCTAATAATTAATTTCACATTTCATTCATTAAGTGTTCGTAACCTAAAACTTTCTGTTGAGTACTGTGTGTTTTCGTTCAAAACTGCGGCTTTTAAAACGATATTGTTGGGTCAATTCAGGTTTCATTTTTAATTAATTTGATATCAATAGAAGAAGAATTGTCACATGTTTATTTATTTATAATTCTGTTGTGAGGCGTTTTTATAATCTGTTGATATTAATTTAATATTAGTTTTACACGAAATGCCTTCCATGTCCCCGCGTCTAAAACAAAAAACAGTCAACTGGTATTAAAGTCAGGCGGCACAAAACAATAGAATGTTTTGATTTCTAACTGGAGTAATTCAGATAATTTCTTATATTTGGTTTTGAGACAGCACAGGCGTGCTTGTTGGATTCAAGATAGACCGCACGAAGTCAACTGAGTTTCTCTTTCGTGTGTCCTTTCTTGGAGTAAGGGAGATTACTTGCGTAACTAACGTCGAACGTAATTAATCCCGTATTCCGCTAGGGACGTGCAATTACGTACACTTCGCCTTAAACGAATAAATATGTGCATCTTACAAACAAGTTTAAGAGCTAAGATGCAAAACGGTAAAAAATATTTTTGGAAATATGTTAATAATTTTTAGTTATGATTTATCAATAAGTTGTTGCTTAAAACGTCCAGTGGCAAATATTTAATACATATTCAGAACGAGAAACCATCAGTCCCAAATAGGTTGGCCGGTCGGAATGAAGGACGGGAAACTTGAACCCCTTACGAATTTGTTTAAAGTGTTATTTCAAGTGCAGAGGGCCAACCTACTTTCTCTACACGAAGCATCGATTCTGACCGGATGTGGCAGGGTATTTATACATCCCCGCCCTGTCAAACGGACGCCTCTCTACAACGTTTCTGATACGAGTCTCGTATTCAAACATGTGAATACTATACAATAATGGGGGATACTCTACAACGTTTCTGATACGAGTCTCGTATTTAAACATGTGAATACTATACAATAATGGGGGATACTCTACAACGTTTCTGATACGAGTCTCGTATTCAGGATACAATTTACAAATGTATATTCTAGCTTTTCCGTTATATTTTATCTATATAAATGGGCTCACAAGCAGTATTTGTCGTTGGCGCAATTGAAACTCTGTAACACATAACTTAGTAACAAATTATTTTTCTTAAAATAAATCAGTGTCCGCATTTAACGGACATGCGATTGCAAAAACAGGACATGAGCTATATTGAATTGTCACTGTTATTCCTGCTTCCCTCTGTCAGTCACACAACCGTATAAAAACAACAAATCAACAACTTCATTATATTTTGAATAATTAACAAAAGGATAATTGTATTTCTTTTCGTTTTAATATTTCTTACTAATTCTGTTGCCCAATACTGAGTAATTCGGTTTTCGGACTTTATATACTGTTTGATGTGCCCTTTTCATTTCATCGAGATTTTACACACCAAAAATGTGTTCGATAACTTTACGTACAACATGAGTGACGAGGATGACCAAAGCGATGTTACTAACCGAGATAATGAACCGCCAAATCAAAAACCCAGGTAATCATGTAAGATTTAATCCTGAAGACGTCCTTTCTTTGTTTTCCCGTCAACTGGATACTGCCGACCGTCCGAACCCTTATTACAGGAACTCAGTTGAAGAAAAGGCTACTCCTGATCCTTTTCTTCGCCCTAGCGCAGCATATACAGAAGACTCGTCTAGGAGTAGTAGCACGGCTGGTGGAAAAAACGTTTACACATCAAGCTAGTACTTTGGTGGAACGAAAGGAGCAACCCAATGGAACTACTGCAACGAGAAAGGTCATTGGGCCTATCAATGTCCCAGGCAAGTAGGCAGATTTCCCCAAGAGAAGAAGCAGCAGTGAAACAGTTAAGTACCAGTCATTGGGCCTATCAATGTCCCAGGCAAGTAGGCAGATTTCCCCAAGAGAAGCATTGGGCCTATCAATGTCCCAGGCAAGTAGGCAGATTTCCCCAAGAGAAGCATTGGGCCTATCAATGTCCCAGGCAAGTAGGCAGATTTCCCCAAGAGAAGCATTGGGCCTATCAATGTCCCAGGCAAGTAGGCAGATTTCCCCAAGAGAAGCATTGGGCCTATCAATGTCCCAGGCAAGAAGGCAGATTTCCCCAAGAGAAGAAGCAGCAGTGAAACAGGTAAGTACCAGTTTTATAATTTACACACCAAGATTATGAATATGAAAATTCACTCAAAGATAAAAACCCCATTTTATTTTGGTAGCCTGTACTCGGGCTTTACGAAAATTTTCATTTTGGATAGATATTTTAAAAGCAAACAATTTTGTTCTCAACGTAATTTCTAGTGGTTATTTAATACCTTTCTATGAACAATATTTCTGCTTTTAAACATTCAGTATTCGTTGAGCGTGCTATTAAGGTGGTATGGGTGTCTTTCGCCATCTTGGATTGTAAAAAACAGAGAATCTAAGGTCCATATTTTCTATTAAGTTAGCAAAATTTGATGCAGGAATGCAGATTTTTAATGTGGATTTTCGTTTAAAAGAACCAATTTATAAAAATATAACTTATGAATATTAAAATTTTTACAAGTGTAGATTATTTTTGGTTGTTTTTTTGAATATTTTCAAATTAGCAATTTAAGGGGAGGTAACTCTAAAACAGTGCATTTTCTGAAGGACTCTACATGAAATTTTTCTATTTTGTCTTTTAGACGGGAAAAACGTACGGTGACCCTATCTTTTCTTTGGATATTCTCAAAGCATTGTCTTAAAGCAATCTTTTCCTAATTTAGTTTACAATTCTATCATTTTGTTTAGTTTCTATTCACAAAATGTTGTTTTTTCCTGTATAATCCATACAAAATTTGTCATTTTGTCACAACCTGTAGCTTGAGAAAATGCGCGGTGACCTATTATTTTTATAATATTTTTGAACATGTATCAATAGATACTACATTTTGACAAAGTATGAACAAATTCTATCATTTTTATTTTAGACTCCCATACCACCTTAATAAGCTTTTAGAAACGGGGGCAGCTATTGAATGCAAAGATCACATTCCTTTTTGTTACAGATCATCGGACATATTTAGGATTTTCGTGGAAATTTCAGAACACAACTAAATACTTTAATAATTTTCAGCTCTCCCATTTGGGTTATCTACAGCAGCACGTGTTTTCAAACGTTTTACGTCCTGTTGCCAAGCATTGGCGTTCGCATGGCCTTGAGAGTTATTTTATACCTTGACATTGTTTGTGGAGTAGAGTCTAATGCACAATCTTGTAAAATGTTATCTAATATCTTGCAGTTAGATCTTAAATCCGCAGTTTCTTTTTTTGTTATCCAACAGAAAAGCGCTTGGAAGCCTACTCGAAAATTAACTTGGCTTGGTTTTGAATGGGTTTTGCATAATTTAATTTTGAATCTTCCTTTAGATAAAATTATTCGTTTTTTAAAAAGACATCGATTTGATGCTGTTGGGTTTTCATGCGTTTCAAGCGAGCTTGCAAATATTAAAGCATCCTTTTTATTTTTTCACAAATCTCATCTATATTATGATAAAAAGTAGTAAAACTGATATGTATAGACAGGGCGACACTATTTGTATTGCTAGAACCAACTCGGACTTGTGTCCACTGACAAAGTTAGAAAAATATTTAAAATTATCAAAATAATAATATTTCTTTGATTTCCAGTGAATATGTATTAAGAGCAATTAAAAAGTAAAAACAGTTAAACGTTATGCAAAATTAACAAACCTATATCATAAACTAGAGCAAGAGTTTTCGGACTTTATATACTGTTTTACGCGCCCATTTCCAGTGAATATGTATTAAGAGCAATTAAAAAGTAAAAACAGTTAAACGTTATGCAAAATTAACAAACCTATATCATACACTAGAGCAAGAGTTTTCGGACTTTATATACTGTTTTACGCGCCCTTTTCATTTCATCGAGATTTCACACACCAAACTTTTTCGACAACTTTATTACATTTAGATTGTAATATTGTGCTTTGTATAAATCCTAATTCTTTGTATTTTCTTTTGTAGATATAGTATGAAAAGTTGAGATGAATAATTTGACGCATGATGTAATATGGACTTTGATATTCAATTGGGATATACATGATATATGTATTTTGAAAAATTGCTTAATTAAAACTGTTTGGTGTGTATCTCCTGCCATATTAGTCTTTGTTGTTTCTTTATATAGAATGAGAAATGATTTATGTTCGGACGAGCGAAGCGTGGTAGAAGATAAGTTATGGAATGAAAACTTGAGATTTGTTCAAACAAATTAATTTAAGTATATTAAATGTTTCAAACTGTTTCTACTCTTAAAGCCTGACTGGAGTTTGTTGCCTTGGGTACAAATAAATTGAATGTGATAGTCAATGACCAAACCATGTAAACTTATGCAATTGGTTTTCCAAAACGGTTTTAGTTCCGGATAATGCGGGGTTCACACATTGCCGATTATTGCTCCCGTTTGAGATCAGACAGCAATACGATAAGAAAAGTGAAAAAGTCGGATTGGTATCCTCAATTATCTGGAATGTCCTATCATTGTCTGAACGCATTCGTTTTAGTTCGTAACAGATTCCTACGGATCGGGAAGGGTCCGAATAGTTCGGCAAAGCATCCCGACAGGTAGGTGCGTCAAGTAACATTCGGGGCAACTCAGCCGATTTGTTCTAATCGGATTACAATCGTGGCTATGTCGTGACAGATTCTGCTGTATCGGATTGAATTCCGAACAATGTCTTGTGTATTCTGGACGGTGTCCTGTGGAACGGGAATGATCCGGAGTAATTTTTCATAGCTGTTTTTCTGCCGATTGGGTCCAGATTGCATCCAGATCTTGTCGATTGCGAACCGTTTTTTGCCGAAACCGTTCCGAAACAGTCCCGTTATTAATACGAAATTTGTCAACGATACCCACGTCAGAGTCCCGACAACTACAGAATACAATACGACTGAGACCAGACAAAGCCGTTTGCAATTGCGATAGAGCGGACCGTGATAGGATTACGTTCCGACAGTACATGATCATCCCGAATATGCCGACAGTTTTCGAACAAATAACTTCCGTCAGCGTCGGTTCACAGTCTGGTCACTGTCTGATCTCAGTCGGATTACATTCGGTAGAGTCGGGACGCAGTCGTGACAGACTCGGTCGAATTTTACCTGGCGAAAAATACAAATCAGATTAGAAGCGGATTCAGAACGGGATTATCGGGACTAATTCGCTTAGAAACGGTTGAATATCGGTGCTTCCTGAACACTATCTGATTGTTGTCGTGATCAAATTATTTTTTTTACAAATTTTAATTTAAGTTTGAATTTCCATCCACGATTCACAGGATCTTGATCAGACTTTTAATAAATTTTAATCGGGAATGGTCCTGTCAAGAACGGTAGTAAAAATCGTGAATGTGTGACCCCAGCTTAAGCAAATAAGAATATAGCTTAGGGTTTTGAATGTTTTTGAACTATTTTAAGACCGGCTACGAAAACAAACAATCATGATTCATTTTATTTATCTTCTTCAAAACAAAGACTGTTTTCACATTTCCATGTCGACCTTAGCCAGGAAGCTACCACTTATTTCCAAAACACCAACCCAGAATGGAACATACAGTACGTGGTTGTATCCTATTTGGCATGTCGTAATGCTATCTATAGCAAAAGAGAGGGTTGAGAGCGAGAGAAATGATTTCTTTAACAAGAAAAGTATGCCTAACAATGGACAGCAGATCCATTAAGAATCCGTCAGTTTGTATACATCTTATACAAAAAAAATCAGGTGAAATGTTATGAAAGGATTTAGGACACTCTTAGAATTAATTAGAAATTGAAATAAAATAGAGCTTATTAAAACAAAAATTATATATTTTTAATTTATTAAGTCGGGTAAAAGTAAAAGAGAATATAAATGCCAAATAATTCATTGGCATAAGAAAATATAACAAGAAAAAAATACAAGGAAAAGAGTTAATAATTCATAAGAGTAACAATACATTATGTAAGATTATGTAAGATGTAAGATAAGCAAAAATAGTACAAATCAAGAATCTTAATTAATAGGTTAAGTAGCACGCTTGAGAAGGTTGTTAGGTCGACAGACAGATGCGGGGCGAATTGCTACTACATCCAAGGTTATAACCATATTCACAGAATGTGTAGATAGTGCAGCATCATGAATATTCAATAATACATTAAGGCACACAAGAATGTTCTTAATAACCAATCAAAAAGTTTAGATACGAAGATTGACGTATACAAGATACTAATTAAAATTTAATAAATCTTTTATCAATTATAATAAAGATCAGAAATGGAAATTCTTCCAAAAATAGTATTTCATTTAATTTAAGAAATAGTAATCCTAACGCTTTTCAAAAACAAAAAAAAATACATTTTGCATATTATGAAGCAATAAATGGTTGGGCAACAAATTCATCGTTTGCAAAAGAAGGTAAATCTTGTCTGGGGAACAAGAATGTCGGGTAATGAATAGTGACTATTAAAGCAAATATAAGTCTACTGCCCGTACATTACATTACAATCCTTGTTCCTACCAGCAAATTGAGTTGTCTTATATTTATTTCATTAAAAAGGGTACGAAGGCGACAACTGATTGGAGAAATTCCTGTCACAACAACTGATGGGAGAAATTCCCGGTACAACAACTGATGGGAGAAATTCCCGTCACAACAACTGATGGGAGAAATTCCCGTCACAACAACTGATGGGAGAAATTCCGGGTACAACAACTGATGGAAGAAATTCGCGTCACAACAACTGATGGGAGAAATTCCCGTCACAACAGAAATCATGCATCTTTATATAACAATTATCTGATCTTTAAATTACATACCAAACAGGCATGAAGGTTTTATAGTTGGTTTTGGTGTTGTTTTGGGGTTGGACTAACTCAACTTGGTTTAGCATCTCTCTATAATAAAGGTTCAATATTGTATTTCTTTTTTAAACTAAGCAACTTGATTACATTTTGAAGCTAAAAACGCGGACCTCGACCTCCACCAAAGGCGCTTGGGTACTTGATACAAATTTCATATTAGTAATGTTTTGCTTAAAATATTCTCTATGTTACATGTATATAGGCTGTATTGATCTCTGTTTCAATTGTTTTGTGTATTGAACTAGAATAATTACTTGTAAGATCAATATGAAACTAATATATAAAAATAACTATCTTATCAATAACCCTGTACGTCCGTCCCACAAAGAGTATATGGTTTGTCCGGCTAACTCCTCCTATGTTTACAAGTTTTTGTTGGTGACAGATCAGCTACCTTTGTAAGACCGATATCTCTGTTGGTCAGATGTCTTTGTTGAAGAGATGTCATTGTTGGACAGACTAGATATGTTTGTAAGACAGATGTCTTTCTTGGAAACCTTATTGAACAGATATCTTTGTTGGTCTGATTAGATATTTGTGTTGCACAGATGTCTTTGTTGGAAACGTCTTTGCTCGACAGATGTCTTTGTTGGACAGATATCCGCTTTATTAGACAGATGTCTCAGTTTTTGTTAGTAAGATGTCTTTGTTGGACAGATTTCGTCTTTGTTGGACAGATGTCGTCTTTGTTGGAAATATTCCTTTGAAGATGGCTTTGTTCGACTGGTATCTTTGTTGGTCAGATGTCTCTGTTGGAAAGATTCTTTTCTTGGACAGATGCCTTTAAATTGTTGGACAGATGTCTTTGTTGAGATGAGAATTATTGACCTTTTTCCAGACCATTAAATTTGGAAGGACTTAACTTCCTGTTTACTTAGGAAGTTAATAAAACTGTGCAATCCCATTGGTCACATTTTTTTGGTTTCTGGTAACTAGTATAAATAAACAGGTAACCAGATGAATTCGACCAATCAGATTGCTGTGTTATATTAACTTCCTAAGAAAACAGGAAGTTAAGTCCTTCCAAATTCAATGGTCTGGAAAAAGGTCAACAATTCTCATCTAAGTGTGTTATACTGTTTGAGGGGTATTATCAAGGTACGTGAGAGTTGTTTCATTGTAAAGATAAATCAATTCCCGAGACACTGGTGTAGTTTCGTGAAAGGGGCAAGGGAAAGTAATAAAATATTGGTTGAAGCGAACACATTGAAAATTCCCGTTAGCTACCTTGTGTTTTTTTGTACTGGTATGGATAGTAAACCCCATATTGACAGAAACAAGTGCCTGTGAATAAAACATGTAAAAATTAAAAGTTCAATAGACATGATAAAAATTGTACAATATGAAAATAGAGAAAAGTTAAAATTAATTTTAAAAAGCAACCTCAATCAAGCATGCGCCAGAATGTACGTAATCTTCAAAATATTGATGGTTATCTGTAACCAAAGAAGAAGAAGAACACCACTACAGTAGAAAAAAATAAATATTGGAAACAAAAAAAAACTTATCAGTAATCAGTAATTCATGCCCGAATTAATTTTTTTCTTTCTGGCGATCCCAACATGCCCACTCTTTACATCGCAGTATCATCAATCATGCGTGTATGATGCAAATGATTACTGATGAAAGTATAAGTAAAAGACATGATGAGTATTTTTACAAAATGAAGGAAAGGTCATTATAGGGAAAGACCACCTTTACTGAGAAGAGGCACAAAGGGGGTTTAAAAAAAATCATCTGTGCAAAGAAAAGCAATGAATCAAATGAAGTGGTTGTAAACAATAAAGACAAATTTATTTTATTGTACAACATGTAGGATATATGTATTGTTCAAAATTTTCTTCGAAATTCTTCCTTTGAAAGTTATTCATTTTAGTATAAGCAATAGTATTATAAAGGAAAAAGGTTAATTTTTCTGATTCCAAACTGTTTTTGAAAGAAAAAAAGAAAAAATGAATTTTCTGATAATTTTTAATTACAGTAAGCCATTTCACATATTTAACATACTAAAATGGAAATTATTTTTTTACCACATTATTCGTTTTGGTTGCTGAAGGAGAAATAATTGAATTTTAACTTGAAAAGAAACCATAGTCCGGCAATGTGCTTTTATTATATCTCGTTATAAAAATAAACTGTCATCTTTTCAATGGATTGCTGGATTGCTAAAAATAATGAAAAAAAAGGTGCCAAATTCAGTAGAAATGGTCATTCTCTAAATTTATATTAGCCCATTGCTGTTGTTTTTTAATTTGCTGCAATTACATTTAAACCTTTATTTATTTCCAGAAATAAAGCACAGCAATGAAAGTACAGAGGAAAGGCCTGTTTTTGAGATGTCACTTCCTGTCAATGCACATACTGCATCCAGTACATGTTCCAAAGGTAATTACTACAATATTCAGTTTTGTTGTGTTTTGCTATTCGAATCGAATATCAAAGTCCCGTCAGTGCTGGATACTATCAATGGTTTTATTCATGTTTATATTGTCTAAAGAATACAGACACACAAATATATTGAAGGGTTTTAAAACAAAGTTAAATTTCTATATTAACATGACAATCTTTAACATTAAAATTTTATTATTTAATCTAATGTGTCCTTAAATTACACCCCCCCCCCCCCCCCCCCTTGACTCTATAAAAGTACCTGGAGCTACTTTCTATTTGATTCTAACAAAACACTGTCCGGATTGTGTGAAACCTGTATATGTATATCAACAATTTTGTTTTCCAGATAGTACCATGAAGAATGACGTTATAACAACAGTGACCAGTACTGAAGTAAATACCAGTATGTAATGTATTAAATTAATCTTAACTATATGTCATATTACTTAAGAGTTTTGTAGCACAGATTGAACTGGGTTCTGGTAAAGTGGTACCATAATATCAGAATTGGAAAATATCTGTGAATATAAATTAGAGAATTCCCAGAAAATTTATATAACATGTTTTCGGACCATACCATTCTTTCAACAGAATTTTAAGATACAATATTTAATTCTGGCCTATACAGGTTAAAACCTAAAGACCTTCATTCAGTGCTTGCTATGGCATTTTAGTAATGTTTTTCCTAACATACAAAGGTTAAAAAATACAAGCCACTTATTTTATTGTTCTGCAGGTGTAGGACATTATTCTGTAATTAGTAAAGCAAAAGAAATGGAGGCAGAAATAATGACATTTCTGAAAAATTACAAACATATAAAATCCCTACCAAAGATTAGCAATAGCATACTTAATGAGTATGATGATGTTACTAAAAGCATGTCAGATGATGAGCGAGATGAATTAACAGAGTACTTGTGCACTTTTAAAGAAATCAACCCTACAGCTTTTGATGTGCCCTCCATGGTTCATAACACCATTGCATATATCATAAACTATTCTTCAATAAAAGGTATATAATAACTTAACATATTGATAGACACATAAAGGGAATGGGGCATCCATCCATGACACAAAAACATTACATAGACAATAAACACGTTGATGACTTACAGGCGGGCAGATGGACAGACAGACAGACAACAGTTTTAGAACCATAATATGTCCAGTCAATGGGCATATAGTTTTTTTTGTTTGAATTGTTTCTCATTATCATTTTGGGTCCTACTTTAAATGACTATGGGGTATGGGCTTTGCTCATTGTTGAAGTCAATAGGGTGACTGATAGTTCTTCATTTCTCTGTTATTTTTGTCTTTTGTGGAGAGTTGACTCATTGGCAATCATACCTCATTTTCTTTTTTATATATAATGATAAAACAAGAAGGATAGAAAAGTGCTTTTATTGCTGTTCTTCCTCTTAAATTTATATGGCGGTATACAGAAGTCAACCAATCTATATGTCAGTTGTTTTGCCATGTAAAAATTCCTACTCCAAAACCTTTCTTTGGATTTAACACTATTAAAGATAGTATACAATGAAGATATGCATGAACAAATATCACAAAATATATTTATTCTTAAATTCTCATACCCTCTTAAATAATAAATGTATTATATTTTTAAAAGTTTTATACTTAAATGGACACATACATATATTTGTTTCACTTAATACCTTAGTCCAAACAAAAAAGTATGTGTTTTTAATGTCACATGCTGAAAAAAGTCTGGTAAAAGGTAGGTAGGGATTTATTTATCTATTTCTAATAAATTTACATTGCCTCTATGACTTTAACAGTGCTTAATCAAAAAGTCACACAAAAAATTAGGGTACATGTAGGTATGGCTACTTTTAACTCGCCTACTTTTTTAATTTGGCCTTAGTATGCTTTGGTTAACAAAATTTTAAATCATCTTTTAACAGGTATTGCAAAGTCTAGTGAGAAGTGTACAGAATCAAAAAATCAGGAGGAAACACATGTGATTGAAGATGATGCACTGCCACTACAGAATATGGCCCAGATATGAAAAAAGAAAAGTTGTTGAGGACTACCAGATCAAATGCTTAAAACAGGAGCACATCAAACTTAAAAATGAGAACATTAAATTATTAAGTGAAATTGATCTAATGAAAGAAAAGAAAGTAATCACAGTTTTAAAGAAGAAGTTAATTAAACTGCAGTTAAAAAAGATGAGACTGGACATGAAAGTTGAGAATGAGTGTTAAACATTTTAGTGATTCAAAATTATATTTATTTCTGGAGAAAACATCTTGAATGACAGTTGAAAGAATTTTAAGTGTACAAAATTATTTATTTATTTATTACATAAATTTATTTATTAATTAATTACATAAATTTATTTATTTATTTACAAGATTGATCGTTTATATAAATATACAGTGTTAATTTCCATTGTTAAACCCAAGCGTACATTTTAGATAAATAAATTGAATGAAAACTACGGTTCCTAACTGATCCTAATTTGTTCATAGGGATTAAAAATTCGATATGTATCATTACTTTCTTCTGTTTACAACTCTGTCTTGTATTGTTCTGGTCGTACTATTTCAAATATTCAATTTCATGACTGTATCATGTGTTTCCATAAGTTTACCATAGTACTATCATATGGTTGGGTTAAAAATTAATGGTCAACCCTAGATTTTAGTGTTTTAATGTCCAGTCTTACCGTTTTAATTTATTGACATAACTGCACGACTCGTTTCTAAATTATATGTGGTAAGATAATCGTTGCAAAGAATCCTGCTCAAACTTTAGTGAAAGACGGGTTTAACTTTGCATTGTTGCGAGAGTTTATATTCTTTGTTGAAGGCAATTGTAGTGGTCTGGAATACAAGTACTTTTCAATTGAGTTTAGTTATATGTCTTGTGTTTCTGTTTCTGCCCTAGGTTTTCTATATTTTGCATGTGTAGTGCATCATGACATAAAATATTGTTACGTGTACCATGATGAGCTTTCGTGCAAGACTGCTGTGTACATATTTATTGCATGGAACATTTGATCAGACTTTGACTTTTTGACTCCTGACCTACATGCATGTATGCACGTTGGGTGTGTCATCATGTTGCAGCGTGTTCCTCGGTATATTACCTTGACCTCAAAATATATTTTTTTAATTGACCTTGCTTCTGAATTATGGCATGTAGATGTATTGTCATAAGTTGATGAGTATTGGCACAAGAAACTTCGTGTGAGCTTGACCTTCGCCCTCAATGTAAAACTTGTATATTTTGTTTGAATTAAATGGATAATTAACTGTATGATTGGCACTCGTACCACATCTTCTAAGATATATTAGATATATAAATATATTGTTATTTGTGTACCACGATGACCCTTTTCTCAAAATCCGCTTTGTGTCTTTTTTTACAAGGTTCTCTTGTCCAGACTATGGCTTTTTGACTCTTGACATTTGCATATTGGATGTGACTCCTGGTATGATTACCTTGACGGCAAGTCAGATGTCTCTGGTGTTTGTTAGTTTTGTATGTTTTTAATTGTCAGTTTATTTTATTATTTGGAGTTTGAACTGGAACACATTTTGCTAAGTGCCATCTGAAGCCCGCCTCTTGGCGAGGGATTTTCTCGCTTTGTTGAAGATATAAAAAAGGAGATGTGGTATGATTGCCAATGAGACAACTATCCACAAAATACCAAAATGACACAAAATGACACAGACATTAACAAATACAGGTCACCGTACGGCCTTCAACAATGAGCAAAGCCCATACTGCATAGTCAGCTATGAGGAAAAAATAGTGGCCTTTGACTGCTTTCTGTTCTGTTGACATGGTAACTGTCTCTTTTACACATTCCACATTTCCATTCTCAATTTGTAAGAATGTTTGGTTCAGATGAAACTAGATCCTTTGATTTCCGTGAATATCAAGTAAGAAAATTTACTGCTTAAGTAGCATTGTGTGCTGCCATGCAGTTGTGATAGATAATGCAAAATGTTTCAATCATTTTACCTTAGATTTAATAGCATGGACATGTACATGAAGGTATGGATAGTCTGCTTTTACATCATAAAAATTCACACAGACGATATACGCATATCAATAAACTGAACTCAATGCTAAGAACCTTTAAAGTACACTTAGACAAAGAGCTCAATCTAGTGAAACACTTTGTTAAGTTGGTCACATTTAACTTGAAATATCACTGTATGACCAAACTGCACCGAGATCCTGAAAAAAATTTGCAAGTTAAGTCAATTTAAAGAAGAATCATTGGAAGTAAATACGTTGATTACTGAAATAAATGTAAAATATGTCTATTAACCACAGATACCCCTGCTTGTGAAAAAAATGAGTAAACTTCCACATATAGATACAGGATTCGCGTAATTTTGACCGTTTTGTGACCATACGCATTGTAAATAAGTTTCAAAACATTTGGTTGAGGCAAATTAAAGTTAAAAAAAACGGAAACAATAGATTTAGCAGCTTTCCTATCTCAAGGCTCCGCGTTGACATTTGTATCATTGGTACTCGGACCACAACTTTTAACATCTAAAAACTCATGAACAACAGTGACGCCATCGGGACCCAATATCGAACCTATAGTGGAGCGGCGGAGAGGACAATTTCAGAAATTTAAATTACCTAAATACCTCATGGGATTTTAATAGCTCATTGGAAAGCTGAAATCCTGTACTTTTTGAAAATATGTGTCGTCAATATCAAATCTGGTACAATATCGAAAATCAAGGTCAAAGGTCATCACTTAAAAAAATCCTATTTTCATCTAGAGAAACAATACCATTGATATTATTCAAAATCAATAATCTATTCAATAAATTATACGAGTAGTATTATGTAGAAAAACGTTAGTTCATACAAAATCTTTTTCATATTTGCACATGACGTCAGAACGACGTTTTATTTAACTTTTTTGAAGGTAGTCCATGGTACATACAAATAATGCCTTATGAAGAACAAGAACATATTAACATTGATAATTTACATCGACAAATAGCATTTCTTGAATGCTTTAATAGTTAAAAAGTTTTCAAAGAGTATCTGAAATGCATAGCTAATAAATCAAACCAAATATGCAGCCATGAAAAAAATCGTTTCAGTTTTCAAGGACTCGACGTGTCACTGAGTTTTCTTAAAATGAATTCAAACTATCTCAATACAAGATACCTTTTTATTTAATATAGTTATTGGAGTTTGATATATTACTCAATTAGTGCAAGCGTGTTGTAGAATAAATTCCTAAAATTAAGACATGATCGTTATGGTATCTATGATGAGTTTGTTTTCATTCCAAATGAAACGTCGAAAACATTATAGCAAATTAAAATAAAGTTACCAAATATTACATTACAAGAACTGTTTTCATGATTTTTCATTTCAACTACCTACATTTTTACAAAAAGCATAAATCACTACAAGGAAGACCTCCTTGCAAACACGTGCTGCCTAGCATGTTTTCCCCCTTACATGAACTAATTAGATCTTGTAGAAAGTCCGATGCCATTTGTCCCTCAAAGAAAACTGGCTCTAACTTGTCATGTTGCGCAGTTTTCCAACAAAGGCACATGGGGAGCCTTTACTTCGGTTGGCTAGATCTGCCGACAACCAAACTTTGCCTTGCCACATTGTACGTAGTACGTGATGCTTAAATACGAATTCACATGCCGATCGATTTTCGTTTGAATTGTTTTACACTGTCTTATCTGGGCCTTTTATAGCTGACTGCGGTATGGCCAATTTGGCTTTGCTCATTGTTGAAGGCCGTAATGTGACCTAAGGCTACAAGATTACCGAAACGGCTTGGTTGTTTTGTCCTAAAGAGGTTGAATACCGACTTTTAACCGATTCCAAAAAAAAACTTGAAGTGAAGTCACATCCACCCAGAGCATGAACGACCGGCATAATAAGACTTTAAATGGAGTAATTATGTTATAACAATTTGACAGCAGGCACTCTGCGAGATTAGCACATTTCCTCCGAATGTCATGCGAAATATTCATTGATACTGAAGAATTTTTTTTTAAAAGAAATTGGCAAGAGACAAGTAACAAAACTTATCAAACAGGTTGACAACATTGCTTCTGATATTTCAAACGATATGATTTGTACTTGGTTATTTGCACGATAATAATCCCTAGATATATAAACATTTTCCATTTTTTGTCATAAAATTGAGGCTGCATCATAAAGTACATGCATACCGATTTGTCATTGGTTTTGGTGGAGCTACATGTACTTAAGTCGGCTTTTATCTCAACCTTTTTAAATTATGCTTTGATGTTGTTCGCTGTCTTAACAGCTAACAGCGTCTCCAATGGAAATATCGCTAGCAAATACAATGCTAGATTTATATTGTCCTTGTTGAGCAAAAAAGTCAATGGCATCCCTGTAGCACCTCTCAAGTTAAGCCTTATGTTTAGAGGAATTACAGTATGTCTTACTTATTTTATCAGGTAAAAAAGACTGATACCTTGTCAAAAGTGATGATAAAACAAGAGACTTTTTGTCAAGAATAAGGTCTCTGTATGCCAAATCATACGCAAATTGATCAGTGGATTTTGATCTATATGCCAAGTTTACGGTCAGACATGCTGCGTGATACACTGCATTATTGAGCAAATTATCTTGCTCTATTCGATTAATCATTTCACCGTCGCATGCTCTAAAAGCAGCATCTATAAGATTGACTAACCTTTCAGCAAATGAAATTGTATGTAATGTTTTCACCCTTTTATGAGATTTCTTTGCAAATAATACACTTTTATGTATTGTGATCATTTTTTCAGGCACCAAACAATTCATAGATAAATCGGAATCTATATCTGGTGATTCCTTTTCAGCTGATACTGATTTAAATTCTGCTTACTTGTGTAGCTTTTATAACATAACCTATGATACCTAAATACGGGTAATTATAATGCATTTGCCAACACAAACTTCCACTTTCCTTTTTTTTTGGCATCTAGCGGGACCAGTTTTAACGAGATTGTTAAATTGTCCATGTGATAGAATAAAAAAACAAATCAAACACACCTGAAAACCAAACGAACCCTAAAATGAAATTCACTTTCCCAGTTCAATTCAACAAAAACGAGTATACAACAATACCAAACAACATAAATTAATCACAAGGCTTTGGAAATTATAAAATGAACAAGCAATATGCTTAAAAATGACCACAAATGACCTTCGCTAAATCGCTGAATGTGTGACATAACTAGAAACCACAACAATGTCGGTAAATCTGTGACAAATATTCGGACTTGAAATCTGGATAAAAAGCAGATATTTAGTCAAATATTTGTATTATTAGGAATTAACTTCAAAAAGTAAATCGGGTCGATTGAAGTATTATACGGCGGCTTCATTGTTGTGCCTTTAAAATACACCTATACTGCATGTGCAAATAATGCTAGATGAAAAACGATGATTTTTACAGTGTTATTTTCAACCATTTTCAGATGCATTAAGCATTAAATTTAGGACTATTTGGAAATGCCCTTACATTGTATGAAGTTCACGAATAACTATATGTACCAATTTCATTCAAAAATTATTTTTTAGAACGGGTTTGTTGTGAAATTTGACTACCGAATCGGCAGTGGGGTATTCGATGCAAGTTGGGTAACGTCAGTAAACGCTATTTTTAACGTCATTTGTACCACATTTGATATTGACGACAAATATTTTTCTAAAGCTGAATAATCGATAAACATTTTAGGACCTTAAAATTCCATGAGGTATTTAGGTAATTTAAAATCGTTAACTAAGCGACTTTTTCAACATTCGCCGCTCCACTACTAATAGATCTGTGTTATGGGGTAATGTGCATCGCGTACATGTATTAGGTTTCTAACATTTTATTGAGTCAGACTTATTTGAGTGAAAGGAAACGAAAAAGTCAGCACTTACGTTTTTAAAGGGACATGATAACTCTTGAACGGTAAAAGTGACACTTAAAAAGTTCAAATTTGATTTTGTGTTGAGGTGGGGATCCCGCTTACATGTTCGACCCCGCCTTATTCGGTATGTATGTGACTGTGGTAAGTCAGGAGCCTGTAAATCAATGAATGTCGTTTTTTGTGTGTTACATACTTGTTTTTCGTTCATTATTTAGTACATAAATTTGTTCGTTTATTTTCTCGTTTGAATATTGTTTTACAATGTCATTTTAGTGCCTTTTATTGCTGACTATATGCAGTATTGACTTTGATCATTGTTGAAAGCTGTATATGACCTATAGTTGTTAGTGTTTGTGTCATCTGGTCTTTTGTGGCGAGTTCTCATTGGCACTCATACCACATAAGGGGGAGGGTTGGGATCTCGCTAACATGTTTAACCCCGCCTTATTCTATATGCACGTGCCTATCTTGTTTTTCGTTTATTTTTTGTACATAAATTATACCGTTTGTTTTGTCGTTTGAATTGTTTTATATTGGCATGTCGGTGCCTTTAATAGCTGACTTTGCGGTATGAATCTTGTTCATTGTTGAAGACCGTGTGGTGACCTAGGCAATATTGTATAATTGTTAATTTCTGTGTCATTAAGTCTCTTGTGGAGAGTTCTCATTGACACTCATGCACAAGCTTCTTTTATTTATTGTGTAAACGTTTTGTAGTATTTGGTTGAGGCAAGCTAAAGTTGGGAGAGCGGGACACGTTTTTATGGGACGTTCGGGACAGACGGACTAGTGTAACTCTTTATGCCCCTAAATCATGGCGCCAACGCAGAAGTTCTGACTATTGTGTTGGTGATACACACCCAATAGCACATGTACATATAATTTAATTATAAAAATAATCAATCTTAATTTTAATTTCTTTTTTTTTTTTGACCGAATGATCATATGCATGCCCTTCACAATGACTGAATGAGTATCAAATTTGACAAATTTATTGTACATAATTATACATTTTATTATATTTTATAACTTTTTTTCCAACTAATTGAAGCTTAACAACTTATTGATCATCACCATCCGTTATTTGTCTTTAACATTCTGTTTGAACAAAAAGATTTGTATAACAGTTACATAATTATACTTCACCTGATCACATGTATTTCTTTCAAATCTGACATTATTAAAAAGTCCCTACCATGTACTGGTTACCGAAATTACACAAAAAAACATTTAAATTCCGTTTCATCTCCGCTTCGAGTAAGTGTTCTACTACTAATCTATCAGTGCTTCTAACCACCTCCCTTACTACTATCAAAGAACTGGTTATTAACTTTTGTAATAAAGCTTATGAAAATAATGGTATTAATTATTTTTGGAGTGTTAAAAATTCTTTAGAGGTTTTAGGTAAAATACATGCTTTCAATGGTCCTTACAATTCTGTTGACAGTTATGATTTTTCTACTCTGTACACTACACTTCCACACAATCTTATAAAGAAAAAGTTTTTGTACTTGATAAAATGGTCTTTCGAAAAATCTCATTGTAATTTTATTTGCTGTAACTCGTTTAAGGCCTTTTTCTGTAACGAAAAGGGAAAGTATGCTAGATACACTTACTGGAAATGTGAGGATATGATTGAAGCTTTAAACTTTCTGCTTGATAACATTTATTTACGTTTCGGCGATAAAGTGTATCGTCAGGTAGTAGGTATCCCTATGGGCACCAACTATGCCCCTTTAATAGCAGATTTATTTCTATATTGCTATGAATCTCAGTTTATGACCAAACTCAGTAAAGACCCATCATTGTTACATTTGGTTGATACATTCAAAAATACCTACCGTTATCTGGATGATATTTTTTCGTTGAATAATCCAGAGTTCTCTAAATATACCTCAGAAATTTACCCAAACGAACTTACTTTAACTAAATCTAACATAAACAGCAGCAGTTGTCCTTTTCTAGATTTAGACATTTCAATTTCAAACGGGAAACTTCACACTAAAATTTACGACAAAAGAGACGATTTTTCATTTCCTATTGTTAACTTTCCTTTTTTAGATGGCGATGTGCCTTTGGCTCCATCATACGGTGTTTATTATCGCAACTCGTTCGGTTTGCCCGTGTGTGTTCTGATGTCATAGATTTTAACGAACGTAACCAATGCATCACTGGTAAATTGTTGTGTCAGGGATTTCGATACCATAAATTACTTAAAACTTTTACTAAATTCTTTCATAGATACAAAGATTTGATTAGTAAATTTGGCTATATCTGTAGAAAGCTTATTAAAAATGGTATTTCACATCCTAAATTTTATGGTAATATTGTACTTAAAGCGAGGAAATCACTATGTGATCCTTGTAAACTCATCGAACCTTTAAACAAACTTATAAGTAAGGGTTATCGTACCAATATTGTAATTAGATCTCTGATTATAGTTCACATTGGCACTAATATTGATTTTGTCATTAGCAAATTAAAACATAACTAAATTTCATTATCTTTTGAGGTTCTTAAAACTGAGAAAAATCACAAAAATACAAAATTGACAGCATGGTAAATTTTACACAAAAATGCGTCAAAATATGAAAAAACTTTCTTATATAATAACACCTACCTATATTTTTTTAAGTAAAATTTATTCAGATTGATCCACTACATCTTTATAGAAAGTATGAAAAAAAGTTTAATTGTGGAACTGTGATTTTTTTCACGATTATAGCCAAAAAATAGGTAAAAATCTATGAAAAATGGGAAAATAACTAAAATTGGACATTTTCAAAGGGCCGTAGCAAAAAAAGAAGTGCACCACCATATTGTTGTTGTTATTGGTTTTGGAAGGCGGCTTACTTATGTAGTAATTGCGCCTTAAATTCATATAACATAATTTAAGATATTATGTATATAATTATACTTTCAGTCTTTAATTTATTTTTAGTATTTAACGTTTTGGCGAGTAATCTTATGAAACTTTGACGAACATGGTTGCTGAATTACTAGAAAATATATATATGTTGAGAGACAAAAAAAAAAAAAAAAAAACACATATCAGAAGGTACATGTACTATGAAAATGAAAAAAAAAATCAAGAGCAAATGATAGTCCCTAATGAAATGTACATTATTAATTGATAGGTGTCATAAAATTGTTCAGAAAATTTATATGGTTGTTCACCTTTGTGTCGTCTGTGATATACTTATATACATGTATATAAAAAAAAGTATATTTAGAAACCGGTAACAAGACATGTGCTAGTTATATGCTACCAATGTAAGGACGTCTCCCTCGATTGGTGTAGCAAATAAAGAATCCTTAAGAAAGGATTGATTGTAGTTTTTCCTTTTCCATAATGGTAAGTTGCATCAATTTTTTCCAAATAAATTGCCAAAGACATACTGGTATTTTGTGATTCCTCATTCCCTGACAAGAAAAAACACTTCTGTCATTGAACGAGAAATCATCCCTACCTATGCCCTTAATCGCCTATTTAGATTTATATATATATACAGTGTATAATATATAAATGGAGCAAAAATAGAAAAATATGAAAAAATTTCATACCAGTATATTATTTAAACAATGACATTGTTTGATTTTAGTTTTTTAGTACAGAGAATGCCAGCGAAACAGAAGTGCTGGGATGTGCATATACATAATTATACAATAATCTGTGTGTGTTTGTCTAACTGACATCCTCTAGTACAAATTTTAGAATTTGTCATTTTATTATTATAGAAAAGGATTCAACTCTAAGACTTGTTTCTATTCTACTAATGTATGAGCGTAGTGATTCTGTATGTTTATTTTTCTTAATTTCTATCAATAAGAGTATGACTATAGTTGTCAGTTTATGAAAATCTGAGAGGACATATTGTATTTTTGTTTAAGCTTTAAAGACTTTTAACATATAACGTTAAATAATTAAGATAAATGTTAGTGGTACTTTCATATAAAAAAGGCCTGTAACAAATGTTTCTATTGTTAATTATCTGAGCATAGTGCGATGTGTTTGTTGTTTTCATATCTTTAAAAAAAATATGACTGAAATTGTCCATTGTAGAGAATCTTAATGTGATGTTGTATTTTCCCTTACCATGTACTGTTAACTTATCTAGTATAACAATCTTCAATAGATCAGAGTGATTAAATTGAATGTCGATACTTGTTAAATTTAAATGCGTGCATTTCATGGTCAATTAGTACTGGTGTTTGAAAGGTGAATGATTTACTGATGTATGACACAGGTAGAAAAAGTCTGTTTGATTACGCTCAAAGGACTGACACAAAGGTGAAGTGTGCATTGCACTTGTGACTTGCTTATGCTAGTTCTAAATAAATTTATAAAAAGGAAATTATTTCAAATTCGGGTAAGTTTTTCATTTATCTTTTATCTTGCTGGTTGTATACTGAATTGATGAAATATTTTAACTTAGCGACCATCTGAAAAATAATTCATATACACTTGTTCCACATACATAATTATCTGTATTATGATCTCTAGACTAAAGCTAAATGGCACTTATACATATAGTTGAGAGTCTTCCTATTTCCTTATAAGTATATTAGTTTCCCGTAGATAGTTATGCACGGGACTGAAAGTGTGTGTGTATCCGGATAGAAGGTGTTTCAACGAAAGATCTACGACTCCGTTATTTTTAAGCATATCAAACATCTGTTTACGTTGCACATCATATTTTGAGCATACTAATAGGAAGTGTACTACATCGTCTGTGACTTTGCAGTTTTCACAAATTTCACTCGGACTTTTCCCTATTTTGTGTAGATATTTATTGACATTAATAGAGCCAGATCTTAATCTGAATATTATTCGTTCATTTTCTCTATTCATTTGTGGTATAGTAATCTTAAATGATACATTATTTTGGAAGGAGTGTAGTAATCTACCCTTTGGGTTGTCTGACCACTGTTTTTGCCAAATTTGTTTTAAAATGTTTTTTGTTAAACATTTGATGTCTTCTTTATATAGGGGAATATGACAATCTATTGTATCTTTACTAAGAGCCACTTTGGCAGTCTGGTCTGCAATTTCGTTTCCTAAAATTCCGACGTGGCTTGGGATCCACTCAAATATTATGTTGCTACCTAGTTTGACTAACTGGTTGTATAAAAATATAATGTCGTATAATAAATAATTTTTTACCTTAAATAAATTACTCTTTAAGGCTTGGAGAGCTGATAGAGAGTCGACAAACACAACGACATTATTTGGTTTAAATTCTTCTAACCACATAAGAGACAGAAATATTGCCATAAGCTCACAAGTGAAAATTGACATATTCTTAGGCAGTTTGAAACCTTTTTTTATTCCCATTTCAGGTATTGCGAATGCACATGAGGTTTTATAAGAATTTGGATCTTTAGATCCGTCCGTATATATTTTTAAGAACTGGCGGTACTGCGTATCAATCATGAAGTTACTTTCACTTCGAATTAAGTGTGGATTATCCTTTTTCGAGATGAGACTTGAGAGTTGTGTACATACACGGGGTTTAGTCAAATGCCAAGGGGGTGTCGGGAATTGTTTGTATTTATATATTTGATTAATATCAACATCATGTTGATTAATCATATCTTTTGAAACAATAAAATATGGTTTTTTATTCTGTTTTATTTCCCTGGAGTAGCAGAGAAATGTTGCCTTTTTTGCTAAACTTTCCTTAGTTGGATGGTTGTCTTCATGACTAGATATATTTAAAAAAGATTTTGTAATAAGGCACTGCCTACGTTCTTCGTAGGGTGGGTCACCCATTTCTACTTGTAGTCCACTTGTGGCTACATTTTTATATGCACCTGTACAAATTCGAAGTGCTTGACTTTGCACCCGGTCCAGTATTTTCTTTACAGAATGTGAGGCAGAATTATATACCTCACATCCGTAGTCTATTTTAGATCTTATAAGAGCAATGTATATGTTTCTAAGAGAATGGCTGTTTGCTCCCCACTTAGTACCTGTTAGAAGTTTCATGCAATTTAGGACTTTACTGCATTTTGCCTCTATATATTGAATATGTTTTAACCAAGTCAATTTACTATCAATAATTATACCTAAAAATTTCACCTCATTGACTACTTGTAATAGACTGTTACCTAACGTTAATAATAACTTCTCAGACTTTTTCTTTCTACTAAAGACAATAGCTACAGTTTTAGAGGGGGAAATGAGAAATCCCCATTTATCACACCATGATTTTATATTGTCAAGATCTTTCTGTATTCTCCTTTGAATATAACCAATATTTTTACCACACAGCCATATTGCACTATCGTCTGCAAATTGGGAAATAGAACAATTATTAATACATGAAGGGAGATCGTTTACCATAATATTGAATAGTGTCGGGCTGATGCAACTTCCTTGAGGGGTACCATTTTGGATCGTGAGAATATCAGAAAGAGTGTTATTTATTTTGACCTGTATTGTTCTGTTAGTCAGAAAACTATTAACCCAACCGAGCATGTTACCCTTTATCCCAATTTTAACCATTTTGTTTAGAAGTCCATACTTCCATATCATATCAAATGCTTTCTGAAAGTCAATAAATACTCCAATTAAATATTCTTTCTTTAAAAATGATTTTTGTATATCGTTATCAAGTCTAATTATTTGTTCCATCATACTTCTATTTTGACGAAATCCACTCTGATAAGGTGAGTAAATATGGTTTTTCTCAAGGTACCACCTCAGTCTGTTATTAATCATCTTTTCCATAATTTTTACAAAATTAGATGTTAAAGCTATTGGTCTATATGCATGTGGGTCACTTGAATCTTTCCCCTTTTTAAAGCTTGGAATTATTATTGAATGTTTCCAAGCCAGAGGAAGATCTTGTGAGAACCAAATTCTGTTATATAATAAAAGAAGTACACCAAGTGATTTATTACTAAAACTTTCAAACATACTATAGGTAACTTTATCTTTACCAGGAGATGTATCTGTTGTATCAGCAATAGCATCCTGTAATTCATTAAGGGTAAATGGTTCATTATAACTCTGAGAGTTTTCAGAAAAATATTGTTTCAAGTTTTCAGCTTCTTTAGACTCAATACGTTCTTTATGTGATATAAATTCTTCTGAATAGTTACTTGAACTACTTACATTGGCAAATGCTTCAGCTAATATATTAGCCTTTTCTTTAGTAGATTCATACACTTTATTTTTATAAATCAAAGTAGGCAAAATTAGAGAATTAATAGTTTTGCCCATCATTCTCTTGATTGTATTCCATACTTGCCCTACTGCAGAAGGTTTCCCAATATTGTTGCTGTGTTAATTTAATAGTATTTCTACATTCTTTTTCTTTTTCTTTGTATAATAAATAATCATGTCCACCCCCCGTATGTCTGGCCTTGTTACGAGCTTTATTGCGTTCTTTTACCACCAATGTACAGTTTTCATTCCACCAGGGTACTTCTGGTTTATTATTTTTCCTTCTTTTCTTAGAAGGGATGTGCTCACCAGCAATTTTAATGATAGTGTTAGTGAGATGAGTACATGATTCATTAATATTGTCAGTAACCATGTTCTCACTAAGTTGTTTATGACATGAGCTGGCGAACCCATCCCAATCAGCTTTTTTATAGTTCCAAATCAACTCTTGTTCGCTGTTTGAACAAGACGAGGTTTGATTCAATGTTAATTGTATTACAAAATGGTCACTACCATATAAAGATTTATTATCTACTGTCCACGTTATTTGATGTGCTAACTGTACACTAGACATTGATATATCAATACATGACAATTGTAGATCGGAGGGGTTTTGTCTAGTACCTGATCCATCATTTAAAACTATAATATTATTGGTACTAATAGCATTGTGCAATGAGTTACCTTTAGTGTCAGTTTTATTACTACCCCATAGATAATGATGAGCATTAAAGTCACCACAGATAATAAATTTACCATCAATTTGATTCAAGAGATTTATATAATCATCTTCTTTTGTGTCTGTTGATGCATCATAAAGGCTAATAATGGTGACCATATCACTGTTTATTAATATTTGAATTACAGAAGTTTCAAATTTTGAGTTTATTTCTTTCTTAGAGTATGGGATGTCTACTTTGACATATATAGCAGTGCCACCCCCCTTTATACCGTCTCTAACTGAGAAATCTGCAACTGTGTAACCGTTAATTTCAATAAGATCAGTTTCACTTTTAAACCAAGTTTCTTGTAGACATATTACATCTGGATAAGTAGAGGAATTTGATAAATTCCATATATATTCTGGACCATTGCTATGAAAGCTATGGCAATTCCACTGATGTATGACAAATGAACTAGTCATTATTGTTAATAATATAGTTATAAAATACATAATGTTAGTAATGATGTTCTTCAAATTAATACTCTTTAATATATATATATACATATTATTTTGAATTTTATATTCTGATGGACTGGCTTTTCTCAATATAATGATTCATTTGATCTGTGTCAACATTAGACAAGTTTAGAGTTTTGGCCACTTCACTGATGTACTTTACTACATTCTCAACTGTAATTCTCTCTTTTGGAGCATTAATTATATGAGTTATTGCAATAGTCATTATAGATACCATTTGTGAAGCAGTAATATTTGCTTCACCCAATATGGTTTTTTTGTGGGTTTTTGTTTTACTGATATGTTGCTTATTTAATTCTTTCTCAGCAATAAAGGTCTTGGTGTCTTCACCTTTTACAATTTTAGTGGCTTCACCAACTGATATCTTTAATTCTTTGCTCTTTTTGAGAGCTTTTTGTTTTTCCACTCTTTTAGGGCAATCTTTGGAGTTAGACTGATGAGGACCTTTACAGTTTACACACACTGCTGTATCAGAATTACACTGACCTTCATGTCTTAAACTACACTTTACACATGCTTTTTCCCTTTTACAATTTGTGGCCACATGGCCAAACTGTTGGCAATTATAGCACTGGATTGGCTTGGGTACAAAAAGTTTGACTCTGTACTTTAGAAACCCAATGCATACAGATGTTGGCATTTGTGGTGTGCTAAAGAACAATTTTATAGTTCTAGATGGTGCTCTTTTGGCTTGTTCTTTGTCATAATATGTAAGCCTTATGGCTTTTGTGACCCCATATTCATTTAATGCATATCTAATGTCTTCCTCAGAATATTCCTGAGGTACATTATATATGCATCCTTGTGAGCTCAGAAGACTTTGTGGTTTAGAGCACTTGACTTGCCATTCACCTAGCTGAGTCGCTTTCATCAGTTGTTTTAGTTGCATACCATCCATACAGTTTACAATAATGTTACCAGATCTTATTGGTCTAATATTTTTAACAATTCCATACTCCTTTGAAATATTTTTTTGAATTTTGATGGGATTTTCTTCTGCTAGGCGAACACCTCTAGCACTGATAATAATATGCTGGTTATCGGGGACAGAGGGTCGAGGGGCATTGCGTAAAGGTCTATATCGGACTGTGGCTGGGGTTTGGATTGCATGTGCATAACTTTTATTTGGACTAGGGGTTGCAAATTTGCGTTTCTTGCTCTCTCTTTCTATAGAATTATCAGACATACCTCTTGTGGAGAAGTCAGATTCATAGCCTCTGCCTACTGAAGAGCTTTCTTCAACAGATTCAAAACAGTCGGACTCCGCCATTTTGTTTGTACTCACAGTATACAAACAAGAAAAAAAAATCAAAGTTTTTACGACTAATGTAGTAAAAAACTTACAAAAAATAGCGATACTCTACAGAATAATTGTCTAAGGAAGACGTACAATCTATTTCATAAATAAATACCTCAATAGACTATCAATAAATTGATTTCAAAACAGATTCTTCTCTCAGTGAAAAAAAAACCGCCGATTGATCCGGGACTCGCCGACCCGAATGATATGCACCACCATATGATTTTTTCTTCACCAATTATTTCGTTACAGTCTTCGTAACCCAAAAATCAGGTTAAGAAAAAAAGTTTAATTCTAGAAATTTTTGGCTCCTCAGAGGTGTACATGTACATCCTTAATTGGTTTTGGCTTTTAACTAGCTGTCAGTAACTGCGAGTACTCTCAAATCGTATTTTCTTGTTAATTCGACCTGTTGATACTGTTTATAATGCTTTTTTGTTATTTTGTATTTATATGGATCTTGTCTGTACACTAGCTTTAATTATTTGTAATATCTTCAATTTTTCACTTATTCTTTCAACATTTGTATAAACTTCTAGATTATAAAAAAACGTTTTTGTTTTCTAAAGTGAACATTGATTGGTTAAATATTTCTCAGTGATGTCCTGTGTTTGAATTTGTTTGTTAGCTTTTTGGTCATGAATGTTTGTCTCTAATATTTAATTAACTGTGCATTTGTATTCAGATATCGCAGATAAAATTTATTCGTTCATTGTGTAATCATCCTGCCAATTGATATTTTATCGTATGTTTTTCTATGTTGTGTGATGTTATGCTATTGTTTCAGAAAAAAGGAGAAGGTTTGGATCCATTAAAACGTTTAATCCCGCTGCAAATGTTTGCACCTGTCCTAAGTCAGGAATCTGTTGTACAGTAGTTGTCGTTTGTTTATGTAATATATACGTGTTTCTCGTTTCTCGTTTTGTTTATATAGATTAGACCGTTGGTTTTCCCGTTTGAATGGTTTTACACTAGTAATTTTGGGGCCCTTTATAGCTTGTTGTTCGGTGTGAGCCAAGGCTCCGTGTTGAAGGCCGTACTTTAACCTATAATGGTTTACTTTTTAAATTGTTATTTGGATGGAGATTTGTCTCATTGGCACTCACACCACATCTTCCTATATCTATTAAATAAAATTCAGTCGAACTTGATGATAAATGTACAATCAAAGATATATGCAAGTTGTCAACTGGTCAAGTGGCTAGATGCACATATCGTTAGCCATATAAACAACATGTCTTACTTGGGTGGTTTTAAAACTTCTAGCATAGGTGGATCCAGAGGGGAGTCCCCCCTCCCCTTTCGTGGGAAAAATTTGGTTGATTATAAATGGAATCATTGCAGCATGACTGGAGCGCCTCCCTTCAGGAAAAGTTCTGGATCCGCCACTGTCTAGACATATTTACGTAAATACGGGATGAGTACAGGAAAAAAAAGAAAACAAACGACTGAATTTAATAAAGGGATGTTCGATGTACTGTATACTTCGGTTTGTTTTAAAAATCTATACGATGCTTTATTTTTATCTTGTTTCCTCATCAAAATAATTAAAAAGAGAAGATAAATACCTTATAGCTTCCTTTACCGTCGATGCTTAAATGTTTAATGTTACAAATTAATTATAGCGTCTTTGACCTAGTTTACCTTTTTATTCGGAGACTTGCGGTTATCTTCTGTTATGTTAAACGGGAACAGTAGAATGATCTAGAATAGAACCCAGATGGAACCAAGAAGTCGGGTTGCCCTAACCAAACAACCCGGATGTTGAACCAGTTACCATGGTTTCGAACCAGAGAACCAAGGTTCAGAACCAGAAAACCCAGATGAAACCAAGGTTTAGAACCAGAGTGCCCGGATATAACCTAATTGCATTCGGAATTCTCATGACTTTTTATATCTTCAATTTATTTTCCAAATCATTTATTTATTTAGTATATATATAATATAATTACATAAATTTATTTATTTATTTATTACATAAATTTATCTATTTATTAATTTATACATAAAATGTATATATCATAAAATGAAATAAAAATTATAAGACAAATGAAGTGATTTCAGTTATTTTCTTTAAACTCTTTAACTATATTAAGAGAAGTATGTCTGTGTGATATGTTCCCGTACTTGACGCCTCTCATCAACATGATTCCCAAAAATAGGGACATCATTCACTTCTTGATTGTCATCTTCCATTGGTTCCCTTAATTTTAAAGCAATGTTATGAAGCACTGCAAAAGCAGTGATGATTTTTACTGCTTTTTCTGGTTTTGTTCTAATCTCTCCATGTAGGATGTTAAACCTCCTCTTCCACCATCCAAAACACCTTTCTACAATAGCCCTTGTCTTTACATGTGCTCTGTTGTATCGGACTTGTGATCTGTAAAAAAGAAATTGATATTCACATAATCCCAGGGTAATGGTTGTTATTAATTTCTGTGTTTTTTTTTGTCTCTTGTGGAGAGTTGTCTCATTTGCAATCAAACTACACCTTTTTTTTTTTAACTAGAACTGTTTTGGATAATATGCATGTATATATATATCAGAGGCGGATTTAGGGGGGGGGGGGGGGGGGGGGTCCAGGGAAAGAAATTGGTGCTTATATAGGGAATCACTGAAGCATGACGGGAGCAGGCCCCTCTTAGGTCTGTCAATGCATACGCAAAAACTATTAATGTTGTTTTAACATTGTTGTTGTTGCAATAGTTCACAAAATTTAGGGTAGCTCAAAAGCAATAAAAAATATGGGCATGTATGGACACAACATTTAAGTTTTAATTTAGCTCTGAATTCGGTTTGTGAAAAACTATTTGATATGGCAAAGATTTCTGACACACAATTATAAATGTAAAATAGTGAAAGAACTAAAATTTGATTGTAAGCACGGACCATTTGATTTTCTTATGGTGGCCTGGGATCATTTACATGTGAACCAAGCAAAATTTAGACACGTTTTCAACTGGATTTTTGTGACAAAAAATTGGGTTATTGTTTTGGGGATGTAAGGCGGGCGGGCGGCTGGGCTGTCGTGCAGGCGGGCGGCAATTAAATGTTGTCCTTGCATTAACTCATGAACCGTCTAACCAAAGCTTTTATATTTTAATATGTTATAACTGACAACTAAATGAAGGTCAAGTTCAATAATAGCGGTTTTGACTTTTACCATTCAAGAGTTATGGTTTTTGAAATTGAAAGAATGAAAAATGGAGTTTCCAGTCGTGTCCGTGTATTTATGCATGACCTGTTCTACCAAAGCTTTTGAAATTTTTATATGTTGTTACTGATGACAAAATGGAGGTCAAGTTAAATAATGACGATTTTGACTTTTATCGTTCAGGAGTAATGGTTCTTGAAAGATCGTAAAATGGGGTTTCCATTCACGTTGTTGCATTTACTTATGAACCATTCAATCTAAGCTTTTCAAATTTTTTAAAATATGTTGATACTGACTACAAAATGGAGGTCAAATTTGATATTGACGATTTTCACTTTCACTATTCATCAGTAATGGTTCTTGTGATATTGCCAGGGCACAAAGAAATGTGAATAAATCTGGTTTGCTGTCGTTGTGACAGCCTCTTGTTATACATTTAATGCTAAATAATTTTGTTGAATTTTTTTATTTCTTATAGCAAAGTAGTTGGTATAATTATTTTCAACTCATTTGCGACAAGAATTGTTTTAAAGGTAAAATCGGTGCTTGATTTTTTTCTCTAAAATATCTCAGACCCAACCCCCAGAAAATCAAATGGTTCGTAACTTAGACTTTTGATCTATCTGAAGATTACAGCGGACCGTGTATTAAAGGGCTGTATAGCCAGTGAAGCTCGTTAGAAACTTCAATCTGTTGACTAAAGATCATTATTCAGTAATGTTATTACTTGCTGTGGCTTGTTGGTTTAAACATAGGTAAATACTGAAGCTGTTAAAAAAAATCTTCATGTGAGTGAATCAAGTATAACCTCCAGTTGGGTGGAATTGTTAAAGTCAATACATCCTTGTCCCTTTATAATGTGTTACTGTAGTTTGAATTTCAAAAGGACTGGGTGACGTTCTGGTCAACTCCACGGTAGAGAATGCATCATGACTGACATAATCAATAATATATTACAGACTTGCACAGAAATACGAGCGAATAATATCTTTTTAAAAGTAACGAATTATCGCATAAAATATATGCGAACTGTAAGGTAAATGGAAAAGTGAACGAAATCTAGTCTGATAAATCATTTTACAGTCTTATTTAAAAAAAAAATGCAAGTAAAAGGAGGCATATGCCCTCTCTGAATCCGCCACTGCGTTAAATAATAACAATGAATTTCTGTCTGGTATTTTGTATAACTAGCAATTTTCATGGGATGCAGATTTTAAGCTATTACAGCTAACTTCCTAATGCTTGTAGAGTAAAACTTTGGTTGGCTTGCTTGCTTTGTTTGTAAAAATGTTTATTCAAGCTGTGTAATTAAGATTGACTTCTTCTAACAATATATTCATAGGCATATTTTATTTGTACATGTCATATTTAAATTTAATTGGAAGTTATCTAAATACAATTTTACAATATACAAACAAAGCAATCAAGCTAACCAAAGTCTTGCTCTGCATGCATTAGGAAATTAGCTGTAAGGGAAACAGTTAATAAACTAATCATAGATACCAGGACTAAATTTAGTATATACGCCAGACGCGCGTTTCGACTAAAAAAACTCATCAGTGACGCTCGAATCCAAAAAAGTTTAAAATGCCAAATAAAGTACAAAGTTGAAGAACATTGAGGGCCAAAATTCCTAAAAGTTTTACCAAATACAGCTTTTTAAAGGTAATCTATGCCTGAGGAAGAAAAGCCTTAGACGTCGCGTACGGTGTTGGTGTTAGTTTTGGTAACGTTAGTTTGACGTTATTTTTCATGCATTGTATAAATAACGTCGTACGTTTTTTCATTTCGTACAGCTCAATCATACAGCATAATTTATATGAGCGGTTTGCTTGACTTGCTACGTATAGAACCGAAATGCAAAAGCGGCACATATTTTTTTTAAGTACTGTTAAATTAAAACCGAAAAATAATATTCATTTGAATAAGTATCCCCTTGGAGCAAATATATTTTCTCTTTCTTTTGATTGTAACAGGATATTTATAGGTTTCATAACGAGTGAGAATTAGATATCGCTTGATATCAACTCGAGTTATTTAATTTCAATATAATAATAAACGAGCCTGTGGCGAGTTTGTTATTACTATTTAAATTAAATAAAGAGAGTTGATATCAAACGATATCTAATTCTCCCGAGTTGTGAAACCTATTTCTCTTATGGTAAACATGCTTTTTGTGCTTAATAAAAAAAATCCGCGAAACGTCGACCCAGTCGCTTGAACATAACTGCATTGTGACGTCATATGTCCTGTTCGTCGTCAATCTTCAACATAAGACTTTTTTAAACATTTTGTACGCTTCAGAATGTAATAATATTTGAATAAGAATATATAAAAAGATGAAAAGTGTGCGTATTTTCTATATTATTGAAGAAATCGCTTATCTCCGTTGCAATGGAGGAAATGTACATCATTGTGACCTTTAACTGTCAACAATGACCTAAAGAATAGCCAATGAAAATGCCGCAATATCGTTTCAGGAGGTTTCGTTGGCCAATCAAATTAACGCATTTTTCGTATCACTTTTTCGTATCACACTCCGGACAGTGTGATACGAGAATTATCTATTCATGCGAGAAATAGATAACAGGCCCCAACCATAAGAGAATTATAATTAATCCGTTTCAACTTTGAGGGTGCGAGTGCTTCCTTGTAGCCTTAGTCTGCTCTTTTTAAAATCTAAAAGGGTGACTTTTATGTGCAAGAGATATTGCTCTCTCTTAACACGGTTCAGTCATTTATCACCCCCTTCAGACAGACTATCATGGTTTCACAAGACCATCATACTCGTAAATGTTGTCAAGGGCTTATTCTTTTATCCGCTTTTGATAATTTCCGAATAAAGATTTTATAAGTTGAATCGTTTGTTTCGTCGCCTGTATTAAATGTCAAAAGAATCAACAGTTAAAAGCAAATTCAAAATTAACCACAATAAAATTAATTTAATCAAATTTGCCAATTTCATAAACAAAAGGAAATTTAATCTCAACTATGAACAAGAAAACAGATGGGCGCGGATAATTTTAGCGAAAAACTACTAGGGGACATTTTAGCGCAGACATTAGAGCCCATTCTAGCGCGGGATTAATCCGTTCAGCTGTATTTTCGAAAGCCCATTTTTAATAGCAAAAACTTTCCTAGTTGAATAATACTAAAACCACGAGCATTAATTTATGCTGGCTTAATATCAAAGTTGTATGTATATTTATATGTTCACTTTGGTTCATCGTGGAAATAAAAGTAATTCTATAGTTGTCAGTAAGCTATTTACGTTTTTCTTGATACTATCATCAAATTGCAAACAACAACATATATAAAAATACAATGTATAGGTGAATGTGCACAACAATCTATTATAGCTGACTATGTGGAAATGGCTTTGGTCATTGGTGAAGGCCGTACGGTGACCTATAGTTGTTAATGTCTTTGTAATTTTGGTCTTTGTGGATAGTTGTTTCATTGGCAATCATATCACATCTTCTTTTTATATAGACAAGATAAAGAGAAAAATCAGTTCCTACTGCAACTTTATGAACAGTAAGGAAATATATTTTGTACAGGGGATATACACAGAGCCCATTACGTACGTTCTCTGGAATATAAATTCCAGGCTAGAACGGACTTTTAAAATTTGATATATCAGATCCCTTTTGCACTGATTGTGCATGGGTTTTCTCTATTAAATCTCGCGCACGGGTCTTTGTTTTTAATAAAAAGTGTGTAAACAAAATAAATATTGAAACAAATATATAGGAAGGATGAACTTAATGATGAGTTATTAATCCTTGTATGTGCCCGTCGAAATTGATAAAGAAGCATGCCAGAATTTGTTTATCCTTGCATGTTCCTATGTCCCTAGAAACACACTATCCATTCTTTCTGATTTGAAAATGTGCAATATAAATTGATCCTTTTTCTATTATAATCGTTCGTTCTGAAGACACCAGATCCCATGTACTGAAAACAAATAACGTTCAAACTAGTTCCGCAAACTGCCTCAAATAATAGATAAAAGGTGAGGAAGAGGGTTTCAGAAACATTTAACCTGTTAAGAAAGTTTTGAATAAACATTCAATGACATATTTGTCGCTGGACGTCAGATAAACAATGAATTAATACACAAACAAATGCGCAAATTTGGGTTACGCAATGTTTCAATCAATCTCATTATTATAATTAAATGATACTATTGGTAGAGAAATTCACAATTTGTTACATCAAATTGACTATTTGTTATCTCTAATTGATATTAAATTGTTATATCAAATTGATACTCTGTTATATCAAATTGACAATTTGATAAATTGTTATATCAAATTCATAATTCGTTATATCAAATTGGAAAAAGTTAATAAGCATGACACGTAAAGGCTTCCGCAATTATCGACGTTAGGCACTACATGTCAAGTTTTACAGAACGTAACGTCAAAACAAGTAAAAAAGCATGGTGTGACATTATGACTAGACAAGAGTACTCGCTGACTTTGTCATTAATACTTCCGACATGTGATCGAAAATGGGTTCAAAAAAATCCCTGAACAATAGATTTTAATGTTATATAGTATTTTTTGTGCTATTATTATTTCAAATGTTCCTCCCTCCAAAACTGTAAAATATGACTTATCATACTTGTAACAAAAATGTAAAAAACGGCGTTTTGTGACATTTTGACTAGACAAAAACAAAAAGATCGCGTTTATTTGTCACAATTTTTTTTATACACTTAAAAAAAAAGTTTTCTCGTTTGAATAAAATTTCATATCGTAGAAAAGACTGCAACTGCCTATTACTTTTCATAAGACACTTAACAAATACGCCAAAACGTCAGAAAACGGCGAGTGTGACATTTCAACGGATTTAATAAAATGAACAATTTAGGACATAATTTAAACAATACTTACTAATTGAAGACATAGCAAGTAGTATATTTATTGTATAATTTTGACACAGGAAGGATGGATATGTAAATTGTGGTTTGGATCTGCAGCATTCGTTCGAATTTTGAAAAACTCCAAAAAATATGCGAGATTTGGGTTTTGTGACAGAAAAACAAATTTCAAAAAATCATTAATTCTGCCACGATCTTTTGAAATGTTGTGACAAAACTTTTTATTTTTTTTCCTTATTATATACGGAATAAATAGATATATCATTTTCGGAATAATTTATTTGAGTTACCTTTTAAAATCACTTTTAACTTCACCCCTATCCATATTTTTTTTCGATTTTCGGCTTGACTACAAAACAAAGTGAACTTTTCGTCCTGGTCAGACGCGTCCAGTTAACGATAACGTCATAAATAAAACATACACCATTAAAACCAAAGACTGCTCTTTCTAGGAGTACATTTTTTTTAATGAGTTCAAAAAATTACAAGAATAACTTCAAAGCAACGCTGATCATATGTCGCGGTGTTACTTGTCTACACGCTCAGAATCAGTGTTATTAGGGATCATTCGAGTAACAAAATGAATAAAAGTATTGATTTGAAGGCATATTCCATTTCTACTTTTAATTACGCACATTTTGATATATACATTTATATAGTTATCAATTCCGAAACTTCCAACAAATGCAATAAAGGCGAACTGGAGAGCAAAACCCGTATTATCACCAACACCGTACGCGACGTCTTAGTATTTAAAAAAATCAAAATTTGATTAACAGTTAATATATAACTATAACCATATCAATGATAATTCATGTCACCACAAAAGTTCTGACTAACGGGCTTGTGATACCCTCGGGGAAATAAGATATACATAATTACTTACTCAGAATTTGGACGTAAGTAAGGTGTTACAATATATCTCTTGCACGGGTAACCACTGTCACCTAGTAGATAATTTTAGATTTTTGACGTACGTAATACGTAACATACCTTAACATTTAGAAAAATGCTCATTGTTATCTCCCGTTGGCCATTTAACTTATAAATTAAACAAAAATCATATACTTTGACGTACGTAATACACCTTAACTTGGTCGTTGTAAAATTGTGTTTGTCTCCCTTTTTCCATTTAGTTCAAATCAATTTAAAATAGCGTTTTATACGACCGAACGTTTACACTAGTAATATATCCGAACGTAAGAAAATGCCAACTTTGTTCGCAAGGGAGTCGGGACACAGGTATATTTTGAATGATATGCAGTTAACAATGTTTCCTTTTTTCGTACTAAAAGAGTTTTTTTCAACTAATTTGTGAATATCCCGTGCCGTGTTGAGAGAGTATACGAAAAAAGTAGTTTTTGAACATATTTATTCTAAAAAGGATAAAGTTGATCAAAGATGAAGGACATTGTTCAAGTTCAGTAATTTAGGTAAATATATATACATGTAGGTTGTAGTGTTTTTTTTCTAAAATTAAGGCATATTGAAATACCCGGATTATTTTATCATTAGATCGTTTTGGTGTTATTTTATTTGATTGCCATTAACATGGCTTTTGTTAATATTTGTAAAAATACCAAGGATTTGTATAACTATACAAATCCTTGAAAATACCAAACATATTTTTTTTGTCTTATGATTCAGTTTTTATCTATTTTTTGTATTAATAATCTGTGTCGTGTGTGCCACAATCTATCAAAAAAAAATTTACCTAGAAAATTCATTATGGTAAGTGAAGAAAACAACATATCGCGGTGTTTAGGATCCTTTGAAGGATGCAGATTCGAGAGTGTCAACAGGTTTGTTACGAACAGACAAACCTACGGACCGACAGCGCGATTGAAGATAGCATTGTGTTACTATTACCCTTCGAAGCATCCCTGGTGAAAGGTAATTACTCTAGAAAAAAGAAAGCTGTCGCGGGATAAGAAAAGGTCGGCGTTTCGAATTAAAAATCCAAAACGCGAGATACGGTATCAAATGGTGCAGAATGGGTTATAATATCTCAACCATTTATGTCAACGAAGCGTGACTTGATGCTAAGATTATTGGACCTTTTTACGACAATCAGCGTATAAACTTAAGAAATTGACTGTCACAGGCAATGTTGTACTGTCTTAGCTGTCGATCAAAACAATACATTACCACAATAGGTGAACCATGCCGAGTAGGGTTTTCCGAAATAGTGATCTTTATAATTTTTTTCCTGTTGCATTGCCTAAGCCACAACGTAAGCTCAATGGAGCAGCATATTTGATTCCTTTAAAATTTCTTTCGTTTCAGTTTGGGAAGCTATCAGATCATACCTGCTTAATGATAAAAGAGGGACGAAATATACCAGAGGGACAGTCAACTTCATAGATTGAAAATAAACTGACAACGCAATGGCTTAAAACATCAGGAATAATAGTACAGAATACATAACATAGAAAACTAAAGAATAAACAACACGAACCCCACCAAAAACTGGGGTGATCTCAGGTGCTCTGGAAGGGTAAGAGATCTGTTCCACATGTGGCACCTATCGTGTTGCTTATGTTATAAAAAATCCGGTAAAAAGTTTAATTCGGTAATTCACATTCGTGAAACGATGACCCTGAGCTTTGCCTTTTTTAGTTTTCAGGTTGATTTTCTTTTCTGAGTCATTATCTTATTATTTTTTTTTACTAATATATCATTTTTGTTCAGTATAACATGTTTATTTTAAATTAAACTTGATGCACACACATGTTTATGAAGTGACGACGTTAAACTTGCCACTAGATACCAATAATCAGACTGAAAAGTCTTTAAAATGTTAAATGACTGAGAAACAAAAAATGTTTAGAATTTTCAGTTTTTAAAAATCCAATTTTCAGATCACAGCCCGTGCTGTAATGTATATCAGTTGAGTCTGTTCAAATCTCACTCACCTACAGGAGTTGGTATAAAAACTAGAGGCTCTAAAGAGCCTGTGTCGCTTACCGTGGTCTATGTGAATATTAAACAAGGGAAGCAGATGGATTCATTACAAATTGTGATTTGGTGATTGTGATGTGTTTGTACATCTTACTTTACTGAACATTCTTGATGCCTACATTTATTCCTAACTATAATGAACCTGGCCCAGTAGTTTCAGTGGAAAATTGTTAAAAAATAACTATAAAGGACAATTAATAATTTCTAAGGGGTGTCAACTGACCATTTCGGTCATGTTGACGTATTTGTAAATCTTACTTTGCTGAACATTATTGCTGTTCACAGTTTATCTCTATTTATAATGATATTCAAGATAATAACCAAAAACAGCAAAATTTCCTTAAAATTACCAATTCAGGGGCAGCAACCCAACAACGAGTTGTCCGGTTCATTTGAAAATTAAAGGGCAGATAGATCTTGACCTGATAAACAATTTAATTCTGTCAGATTTGCTCTAAATGCTTTGTTTTTTTAGTTTTAAGCCAAAAACTGCATTTCACCAATATGTTCTATTTTTAGCCATGGCGGCCATCTTGGTCAATTGGGCAAATCGCGCCACACTTTATTTAAACTAGATACCCCAATGATGATTGTGGCCAAGTTTGGTTTAATTTGGCCCAATAGTTTCAGAGGAGAAGATTTTTATAAAAGTTACGACGACGGACGACGGACGACGGACGCAAAATGATGGGAAAAGCTAACTTGGCCCTTCGGGTCAGGTGAGCTAAAAATGAAAAGGAATCGTACTTTCTTATTTTACCGCTAGGACTGTAGTTTGAATAATTGACTGAAAATGTTTTTAAATATTGACAATTTTATTTTGTAAAAACGAAATAAAAACAAATCTTTCATGGCCTCATTCTGCAACCTTAGGAGCAGCTTGTTCTTCACTAAGATTATTTATAAATTCTGCCCTTCTCTTTGCAAGTCCAACACATCATTTACAATACACGAGAGTTAACCTTTACACTCGTCAACCTGTCGACCTATGCATTTACCGATTTTCAACATGACGACCTGTCAATCTGTTAACATTGAGCCTGCACACTTATCAACTGGTCGACCTGTTAACCTTTTAACCTTTACACTTGTCAACCGGTCAACCTATCATGCATTTGTCGATTTTTCAACCTGTCGGTCTGTTAACCTTTTAACCTTTACACTTGTCATCTGGTCAACCTATCATGCATTTGTCGTCTTTACAACAGGTCGACCTGTCAACCTGTCGACCTTAACACTTGTCAACCTTTTAGACCTTTCTAGGGTCAACTTGTCAACCTTTCTAGTGGAAACATGTCGACCTTTTACTCTGTAAACTTATGTACAAACATGACTACACCTATTTACTTCTTTAATAAAACCGATGGAACTACAGTACCGTTTATCTGAATTGACTCGACTTTCAATGATGAGGTATAGTCAAATAGTTGAACTCCTTTCCGTCAGTTCGATAGAATGCTTACCATGCAGACTTATTTGTATTCTGGTATAGTGAGGTCGATAATTTGCTCAATCTTGAGAAGAAGGATGACGGACAAAATGAAAATATTGACATTCAAATACCAAAAACGTTTGTGGTAAATTATTTTTCTGTAAATGTGTTATTTTTTTATTTTTTGTACACCTTTTACTTTCGTCCATTGTTTTTGATAAGTATGCAACCCCGTTTTTTTAGGGGAGGGGTGCATAGATAAACTTTTAAGACAAAAATTTTATTGAGCCTATTTTGTCCAAGCTTGCCAACCTATGTTTTTTTTTCTATATTCCAATCATCTTGTTTTGCGGCCATTTTTTGGTTCTGCCCTTTGATTTTGTAAATACTTTTCCAAACTTGATGTCATCATAAATACGAGGGTTCTGCCTTTTTATTTCAAATTTGATCTAGCCCCCTACCAAATAGATATGATTGTATGAAAAGAACCTTATGTTTAACGCATAAATATAGAATAATCATACATTGTCTCGAAATATCAATGCGTAGAAACAGCATCGCTTTCTTCCTGTTTTTAAGCCTGTACAAATAACATTGATATTTCAAGACAATGTATGGTTATTCTGTATTTAATTTGTAATTAAGTCATCGATCATTTAGATAAAAAAAAATATTGGGGAGGGGGACACTCTGTCTGACGTGGAAATTTTGTTTTGAATATTATCTAATGGGCAGAAATATCTTGATTTTAAATTCCCAGCAACCCCGACCCCCTCCCCATCCGGCCCCACCGCAAAAAAAATCGAAGGGTCCGTGCCTGTTACATGAATATTATTTTAGAATTAAAACAAAATTATACCTATACAGAACCGGCGAAGGGAGACAACCACAATTTATATTATGTCTTATAAGTCCGTATAATTGTTAGCCTAAGTTTCTTGCGTTAACGTACGTAAGTTTCGTTTGAAACGTAAAATTCTCTAGTAGAACGCCATCCATATCTTAACCTCTATGTCTAGTTTCCATGTATCTACCAAGATTGGATGTCTTAAAAATGAAACTGTCATGACAAGAACCTGGCCTTTGGTGATATCTTTCTTCGACAGAAGTCTTTGTTAACATATATCTTTGTTAAACAGATGTCTTTGTAGGAACTATCCTTTTGTTGGTTAGATGTCTCTAGTGGACAGATGTCTTTGTTGGACATATGTCTTTGTTGGACAGGTGTCTTTGTTGGACAGGTGTCTTTGTTGGTCAGATGTCTCTGGTTGACAGATGTCTTCTTTGGACAGATGTGTTTGTTGGACAGATATTTTACATTACATAATGCACTGGATACGTCCCTTACAGCTCTTGATACACTGGATATGTGGTACCCCATTGTGTCCCCTATTACCCTCATTGGGCTTCCACTAGCAAAATATCAAGTGCTAGTTGTACTTGAGTGAAAGCTGGTATAGCATGTGATCTCAAGGTTGGTCTGCATAAGTTTGGTTCAATTAAATCAGTAATAAACTGCAAACTGTTCTTAGAAAATCTAAATCTGTCCTTGAACTCTTTATCATCATATTCTGGTTCCATATGTCGATACACTCGCTCTTTTTCATGTCGTCTGCCAACATTGTATATCAATCGCAAAGCCATTTTTATCCAATGGCTAAAACTTAACCAGTCAAAAAGGACCGGCTATATTTATCCAGCGGATAGAACGTTTTAGCCACTGGATAACTTTTAAGCAATAGAAGTTATCCATTGTTTAAAAGTTAGCCACTGGTTAACACAATCCAACGTTTTGAGCAACCCTGTCTTTGGTGATATCTTTCTTCGACAGAAGTCTTTGTTAACATATATCTTTGTTAAACAGATGTCTTTGTAGGAACTATCCGACTTGTGAATAATACCGGTGAAGTAATAGAAGCAGCCACTAACAAATTACTCCTAACTGCGGTTGCAGTAGTCCTTGGTACTTTAACCGGTACCACACCATCTGCTAGGCGTTCCATAAGCTGCCTCTTCTTAGTCGAGCCAAACACTGGCAGAGGTTTAGTTGGCTTCCTCACTGGTGCCAGCTCCGGACTGGTTGCGACCTCTGGAGTGACTGACGTTATATCAACGCAAGATGACCCAGTCGGTCTCTGGCTAAATGGAATTTCATCGGAGTCATTATCACTTTCAGCTACTGTAGATTTCTGGTGTTTTCTCTTGCTGTGCCTCCTAAGATCTCTTTCCAGGAGGGCTGCATAGGTGCACGCCGGTTCTTTGCAGATGAAAGATGTTGATACCCGCTTTTCCTCACAACATGTAATTATATGGTCACTCCACTCTTTGGCAGTGGGAAACCTATCACCACAGACAGGACATCTGTAAATCTCCTGTGAGGATTGTCGTGGCGTTGTCTTTGTGTTAACCATATTTCAAATTTAGATCTAAATAATAAAACATATTCAATATCAAAAATACATATTTACATTGTCTATTTACATCTCAAAACACACAGCCTAACGTTCGTAGTCCTTCATCCACGATGGAGGTTTTCTAAACCTCCTTGGCCGATCATTGTCTACATCCTCATGATCATCTAGATCTAATAAGGGCAAAGAGTCAATGATAACTTCTTCGTCATGAATCTCTGATTCTAGTTCTCCTGTTTTCTCAGGACTTTGTTCTTCAACAAATTCTCCCCTTAGTATTTGTTGGGGACAAGGGCGCATCCTATCAACATGTATTACTTGACCCGCTCCTTTGCGCCCACAATTGACGGTGTATGTGACACTTGAGTTTATCTTAATCACCTTATATGGACCACGCCATTGGTTAGTGAACTTTGGTGACAAACCCGGGGTTCTAAGGGGGAAGTATACATAAACCATGTTGCCAGGTTCAAATTTAGCCCAACTGACATTTTTGTCATGGTTTTTCTTTTGCCTTAACATTTGACCAGAGACATGTCTCTGAACAATCTGATGTGCCTCTTCCATGTGTTCTTGTAATTCCCATGCCCACTGATTTTGAGGTATTGCCTTAACTTGGGATGGCAACTTATATATTAAGTCTAGGGGGGTAGACACTTCCCTCCCCAACATTAATCTATTGGGAGTGTAACCAGTGGTCTCATGTTGAGAGGACCTATAAGCCATCATGACATAAGGTAGTAATACGTCCCAATTGAAGTGATATTCATTTACATACCCCGTGAGCATGGTAGCAAGAGTTTTATTGAATCATTCAACCATCCCGTCAGATTTCGGGTGATAAGGAGTCGTCCGGGTCTTTTCTATCTGAAGCAACTTGCACATCTCCTTAAACAAATGGCTCTCGAATTGACTACCTTGATCAGAATGGATAATAGTTGGTACCCCGAACCTAGAAATAACCTCAGTCATAAGAATATTTGCAACTGTAGTTGCCTCCATGTTGGGCATGGGATGACTCTCTGTCCACTTAGTATAATAGTCACTTATAACTAAGATATATTTGTTGCCTTTTTCACTTGCTGGGAGTTCCCCAATGATATCCATAGCAATTCTCTCCATGGGATACCCTGACTCTTTAACTTGCATTGGGGCTTTTCTCTTAGGAATTGGTTTCTTTCTCTTATTACATATTGAACAACCAGCAATGTAACTCCAAGTATCACCTCCAACACCTGGCCAATGAAATTTTTCCTTAATCCTAGCCAAAGTTTTCTTAATGCCCAAATGAGCAGCTGTCTTATTATCATGAGCAAACTCAAGAATTTTACGTCTTTCCTTCATTGGTATGACAACTTGTTTTAAACTAGTTTCCGGGTCTTCCCAAACAATATACCATCTTGAACCTTCACAACATTCCATTGGGACCAAAGGGACTTAATAACATAACTGTGTTTGCCGGTTTGTGAATATGAAGGTTTTGAGCCAGTAGTCAACCATCCTATGACAGTCTGCAAGTCCTTGTCTGTTTCTTGCAACTGTCTTATATCTAGCTCAAGATCACTGTCCTGGCCCCCCTGAAATTGTACCATATTGACTAAGCCAACTGCTTCCCAGTTCTCAACAAAACCACACTGCTTACAAGGGATACGACTCAAAGCATCGGCATTGCGATGTTGAGTACCTGGTCTATGTTTAATAACCATATCGTATGAACTTATAACTTCCAGCCAACGGGCTAGTTGACCCTCTGGATTTTTGAATCTAATGAGCCATTGTAATGAGCTGTGATCTGTCCTTATAATAAACCGCCTACCGTATAAGAAATGCCGAAAATGTTTAACAAAATGGACCACGGCTAGCAGTTCCTGCCTTGTAACACAATACCAGCGCTCTGTTTTTGAAAGGGTCCTACTCCCATACACAATAACATGTTCCTCACCATCAATAACCTGTGATAAAACACCACCTATCGCTCTGTTACTTGCATCCGTATCAAGAATAAATGTTTGGGAGAAGTCGGGATGACTGAGGACTGGGGCACTGACTAATTTGCCTTTCAGCTTTTCAAAGTCCTCCTGACTATCATTTGTCCACAAAAATTCGCGACCCTTTTCGGTCATTTGGTGTAAGCTCTTAGCCGTATCTGAGAAATTTATTATGTACCGGCGATAATAACCACACAAACCCAAGAAGGATCTGAGCTCTGTCACGTTCTGGGGAATTGGCCATTCCTTTATACACTTGATTTTATCGGGGTCGGTAGCAACACCCGATTCTGAAACAACATGTCCGAGAAAAGTAACCTTTTTAGCAAATAAATGACACTTTTTGGGTTTGAGTTTAAGCCCTGCCCCTTGTAACTTTACAAAAACCTTGCGTAAATTATGTATCATTTCGTCAAAATTCTTAGCCATAACTATGATGTCATCTAGATATATGAGACAAATGTCCCATTGGAGCCCTGCCATAACATTCTCCATTAGACGCTCAAAAGTGGCAGGGGCGTTTACCAGACCAAATGGCATACAGCGAAACTGATACAGACCCTTTCGTGTGGCAAAGGCTCTTTTAGGGCGATCTGATGGCTCTACTTCTACCTGCCAATATCCAGAACATAAATCTAAAGTTGAAAACCACTTGTTTCCTGACAACTGCTCCAGCGAATCATCAATTCGGGGCAAAGGATACGCGTCTTTGATAGTACATGCGTTTAACTGTCTATAGAAGAGGGACGAAAGACACCAAAGGGACAGTCAAACTCGTAAATCTAAAACAAACTGACAACGCCATGGCTAAAAATGAAAAAGACAAACAGAAAAACAATAGTACACATGACACAACATAGAAAACTAAAGAATAAACAACACGAACCCCACCAAAAACTAGGGGTGATCTCAGGTGCTCCGGAAGGGTAAGCAGATCCTGCTCCACATGCGGCACCCGTCGTGTTGCTTATGTGATTACAAATCCGGTAAATAGTCTAATTCGGTATGTCAAATTCATGAAAGGGAAGGGGATTGTAGTTACGACGTAAGGAACATATCCGATATCATTTGTGAAACGGTCATTCCATAACGGTCAACCAACTCGTGATGGCGTCCGTAAAATTTACGAAGGGATGATTTCAACTTCACCATTTGGAACTCTTTGGTTTAATAGCTTCCTTGTGAGCAGTAACCCTCTATCAAGAATAGTCTACGCAAAACATAGTGGTCCCATCTTTCTTTCTCACCAAAACTATGCCGGAGGACCATGGTCCTTCCGAGGGTTCAATAATGTTTCTTTCCAACATATCGTTAATATGTTGATCTACCTCTTCCCTAAGACCTATTGGGGTGCGCCGTGGTGGCTGCTTGATTGGCCTTGCAGCACCAGTGTCAATCCTGTGTTTCACAATATTTGTTTGTCCAAGATCCGAATCTGAAGCGGCAAAAAGATGCTTAAATTCCAATAACAACTCTGTGACCTTGTCTTTTTGACCATGTCCAAGATTCTCACTAGACCTATTTAATAATTTTTCCAATTCATTATTAAGAGCATAATCCTTGTGATTGTCTACCTGACTAACCACTTCCGCTCCACTGAGATTTCCGACCACAGTACCGACATTTAATACTTGGACACTGTCACTTATATTCAACAGCCTAACAGGAACTGTTTTATCAGACATTACAACAGACTTTCCTACAAGAGCCTTTCCTCTATCAAGAAATTCTTCACTGGGTTCAATAATGCCAGTCACTTGAACAGCTGAATCATAGTTCAGTACTTTACCTTGGATAACTACCTCGGACCTTGGGGCTATTCTAACTTTGTCTTTGACTGCCACCCGATAAACACCTAACTTTCCCTGTAGTAACAAGGGTATATGTTGATTATCCCTTTCCATTACTTTATTGCCTAAATCAACTTTACAACCGTTTGTTTGCAGAAAATCTAGTCCAAGAATACCTTCCACTGACAAACCTGCTATAACACCTTCAATGACAGTGTGAAAACTACCAAGCTTAAGAGAAAACAGTGCCTTACCAATGATTTTTAAAGACTCTCCATTGGCTGCTATTATTTCCTGGGTGACCTGCAGTACACTTGGCCTATCACGGGACTTCAATTTCTCAAATAGAGTATCAGAGACCAAACTAACTGTAGCCCCTGTATCAATAAGAAACTTGGCAGGGATTCCATTTATAAATAACTCTACATAGAGCCCTGCCTCATCATTAAGAGTGTTTGAGCCAAGGTACAAAGATTTATGTTTCCGTTTACCACTACGGTGGTTCGTACGCCTAACCGAGGGTCCTGGTGATCCTTGGTTGTTCTGTCTCCTATTTCTAGGAGCATTACAATTTCTAGCCATGTGGCCGGGTTTACCACAATTATAGCAAAGAAATTTTGACCTATCGACTGGCCCAGACATGTTGGCTTTGTTCTTAAATTCATCTAACTCTTTACGCATATTTGCCAATTGATCATTAAATGCTGCTAACATGCCCTCTATTTTATCTGACAACCTATCATGAGACTCAGACTCTCTAACCACATGTTCATTATTGTCTACAACTCTTAAATGGGCTTTCCCTACTTCAAATTGCTTCTCTGCCTTGTAAAATGTTTCTAACTCTACAGCTAAACATATAGCGGAATTAAGGTCAGGGGGCCGTGATTGTTTTATTTTTATACGCATTTCCGTATTAATCAATGCATCCAAAAAGTGTTCTTTAGCCAATGTTTCTTTGACTTCTCCTGGGGCAGTGGGGGGTACGCCTTATTCACAAGCCGGCGTATCGTTTGTCCTAACTCAGGAAGCGTCTCTGAAGCCCTCTGCTTCCTTTCTTTCAATTGTACCCGGTACATCTCTGACTAATTTGGGGGAGCAAACCTCTCTTCTAGAGATTGAACCAACTGGTCAAAATGACTTTTCTTGTCATCTGATAAATCCCCAAGAACACCTTGAGCCTGACCTCTAAGGGAAGCCGCTAAGTACAACCCTTTCTCTAGATTATTCCAACCGTTAATAGAGGAACAAGCCTCAAAATGTGACCGGTAGTCATTCCAATCACCTGACCCATCGTACGTTGCAACCTTAATATCTCTACGCTTACTCATGCTTGCCCCTGGGGCTTTCCCGGGTGACTTCTTATCGGACAAGCTGACGGGGTTTTCCTTAACAATTTGAATATCATGAAGTTTCAACTGATTTGGGACTTCTATATCTTTGAAGACCTTTGGTCTTCCGCCAATACCTATATGAGGTGGACCAACTGGGGTACTGTGAATCGGGGTTGTTTTGTCAACATACGTTTTGTCATAACGCTGTGTAGTAATAATCCCTGAGTCACTTGCAAACCCGTGAATGGGTGTAGAATGTGAATGACGACTTCTTGACAAGGTGTCCTGAAGACCTTTTCAAGCCCAGACAATTGGGCAGATAAATTTTCAGCTTTATCCATATTTATCAAAAAAAAAAAAAAAGGATGTTCGACTCTACTGACTGATATATCCAACTAACCAACTATACAGCGAACAAATCCCACCGCTGCCACCAAATTCTGTAACGTGCAGGGGGTCCTACACGCCAGATGGTACTTTATGTACCTGTAGATCCGTACCAGGGTTACTTCCCTGGGTTTGTTGTGTATGGTTGGCTAACCCTGACAAATGGTAACGTGTTTCCTGAACCAATTAACCTTAGATATAAAAGTCTATCAACAATTAACAAAAGATTACTTCCGGTAAGTATACAAAATGAAACCCTTAATCTAACAAAGGAATACTACACAAGGAACGCTAAATTGGTGCTATAACTTAACCTTACTTCAAAAGTATATGATATATGAATATAAACCTATTTGCCTTACAGTACTTTAGTTCTTTGATTAAAAGGTAATATGGAATTATGGTTTCCAGTGCACCCCTGGTCCTTATTCAGGGCCAAGGTGTCACTGGTCCAAAGGGACAGTATCACGTTGTCACCTTACTTATATACCACAGGACAATATGTCACCACCTTATTCAGATAGTACAATTGGCTCTTGCTTTTAAAAGTTTAACCAAAGGTCCTTGGTAAGCTACTCCTTATTCAGAAATAGTTATAATTACCTTTTCTTTAGTCTTCACTCTGGGAGCTCTGACGATCGAACTGATTAACGTTGCGAGAAACTCTACTTATATACTAGAATAATCTCTAACCAAAATGTATATAATCTCTAAACAGAAATAAATATATTCCGTATTACTGTTACGTTTTAATATAACGCCTATAGTAATTTAATATCAAGCACTTACTTTTCAACTATATAGGATCGGAACCAGTACCAAAACTTCGGAAATCGTTTTCCGTATTACCACCGTAATTAACGTAAGATTTGCCGACTTCCTAACAGATTAACTTAGAACTTCTTCACATAATTAAGGTACCTGAATAATATTCGTCACAGAACGTTGTTTGGTTGCTTCTCGTTGGTGTATTCTCCTTACGTATAAACTGTATAGTTATTTTTGCAACGAAGGTCATTAAAAAGGCTAAGCTATTGACATAATCTTATGATTTCTGTGTTACTATCAAATATCGTCTAAAGAGCTGTTAGTTTTAAATAATTTAATCGAATCCGATTATTTATTGTTTAATGTTGATAGTAATTATATTGAGACTTTTGTATCGATTGCAGACATTTCAAAGTTACTGTTTAATGTATTTACATTTAAAAGTTACTGTTTAATGTATTTACATTTAAAAGATACTGTTTAATGTATTTACATTTAAAAGATACTGTTTAATGTATTCACATTTCAAAGTTACTGTTTAATGTATTCACATTTCAAAGTTACTGTTTAATGTATTCACATTTAAAAGATACTGTTTAATGTATTCACATTTAAAAGATACTGTTTAATGTATTTACATTTAAAAGATACTGTTTAATGTATTTACATTTAAAAGTTACTGTTTAATGTATTTACATTTAAAAGATACTGTTTAATGTATTTACATTTAAAAGATACTGTTTAATGTATTTACATTTAAAAGATACTGTTTAATGTATTCACATTTCAAAGTTACTGTTTAATGTATTCACATTTCAAAGTTACTGTTTAATGTATTCACATTTAAAAGATACTGTTTAATGTATTCACATTTAAAAGATACTGTTTAATGTATTTACATTTAAAAGATACTGTTTAATGTATTTACATTTAAAAGTTACTGTTTAATGTATTTACATTTAAAAGATACTGTTTAATGTATTTACATTTAAAAGATACTGTTTAATGTATTCACATTTCAAAGTTACTGTTTAATGTATTCACATTTAAAAGATACTGTTTAATGTATTCACATTTAAAAGATACTGTTTAATGTATTCACATTTAAAAGATACTGTTTAATGTATTCACATTTAAAAGATACTGTTTAATGTATTCACATTTAAAAGATACTGTTTAATGTATTTACATTTAAAAGATACTGTTTAATGTATTCACATTTAAAAGATACTGTTTAATGTATTCACATTTAAAAGATACTGTTTAATGTATTCACATTTAAAAGATACTGTTTAATGTATTCACATTTAAAAGATACTGTTTAATGTATTCACATTTAAAAGATACTGTTTAATGTATTCACATTTAAAAGATACTGTTTAATGTATTCACATTTAAAAGATACTGTTTAATGTATTCACATTTAAAAGATACTGTTTAATGTATTCACATTTAAAAGATACTGTTTAATGTATTCACATTTAAAAGATACTGTTTAATGTATTCACATTTAAAAGATACTGTTTAATGTATTCACATTTAAAAGATACTGTTTAATGTATTCACATTTAAAAGATACTGTTTAATGTATTCACATTTAAAAGATACTGTTTAATGTATTCACATTTAAAAGATACTGTTTAATGTATTCACATTTAAAAGATACTGTTTAATGTATTCACATTTAAAAGATACTGTTTAATGTATTCACATTTAAAAGATACTGTTTAATGTATTCACATTTAAAAGATACTGTTTAATGTATTCACATTTAAAAGATACTGTTTAATGTATTCACATTTAAAAGATACTGTTTAATGTATTCACATTTAAAAGATACTGTTTAATGTATTTACATTTAAAAGATACTGTTTAATGTATTCACATTTAAAAGATACTGTTTAATATTCACATTTCAAAGTTACTGTTTAATGTATTCACATTTCTAAGACTGTACGGCATAGAGCAAGATACTGTTTAATGTATCCACATTACTTAGACTGTACGACATAGAGCAAGTTACTGTTTAATGTATTCACATTACTAAGACTGTACGACATAGAGCAAGTTACTGTTTAATGTATTCACATTACTAAGACTGTACGACATAGAGCAAGTTACTGTTTAATGTATTCACATTTCTTAGACTGTACGACATAGAGCAAGTTACTGTTTAATGTATTCACATTACTAAGACTGTACGACATAGAGCAAGTTACTGTTTAATGTATCCACATTACTTAGACTGTACGACATAGAGCAAGATACTGTTTAATGTATTCACATTACTAAGACTGTACGACATAGAGCAAGTTACTGTTTAATGTATTCACATTTCTTAGACTGTACGACATAGAGCAAGTTACTGTTTAATGTATCCACATTACTTAGACTGTACGACATAGAGCAAGTTACTGTTTAATGTATTCACATTTCTTAGACTGTACGACATAGAGCAAGTTACTGTTTAATGTATTCACATTTCTTAGACTGTACGGCATAGAGCAAGATACTGTTTAATGTATTCACATTACTTAGACTGTACGACATAGAGCAAGTTACTGTTTAATGTATTCACATTTCTTAGACTGTACGACATAGAGCAAGTTACTGTTTAATGTATTCACATTTCTTAGACTGTACGGCATAGAGCAAGATACTGTTTAATGTATTCACATTTCTTAGACTGTACGACATAGAGCAAGTTACTGTTCAATGTATTCACATTTCTTAGACTGTACGACATAGAGCAAGTTACTGTTCAATGTATTCACATTTCAAAGTTACTGTTTAATGTATTCACATTTCTTAGACTGTACGACATAGAGCAAGTTACTGTTTAATGTATTCACATTTCAAAGTTACTGTTTAATGTATTCACATTTCTTAGACTGTAGGATATAGAGAAATATTGTTAAGTTTCCCGTCTTTTGTTGATTGATTGATTGATTTCTTATAACGTCCAGTGACAAACATTTCAAGCAGATTTAGGACGGTAACAAATTAACTATAGTTGGTAGGTTCTGCAGAATAGATCGAACAGGATGAAGGCTAAACACTGTGTCTGTGTCCAGGAATGAGGCCAAACACTGTGTCTGTGTCCAGAAATGATTGCAAAACACTAGTGTGTCTGTGGACATGGATGAAGGCTAAACACTATGCCTGTGGCTAAGGATGAAGTCTAAACACTGTGTCTGTGGCTAGGGATGAAGGCTAAACACTGTGTCTGTGGCCAGAAATGAAGACTAAACACTGTGTCTGTGGCCAGGGATGAAGGCTAAACACTGTGTCTGTGGCCAGGAATGAAGACTAAACACTGTGTCTGTGGCCAGGGATGAAGGCTAAACACTGTGTCTGTGGCCAGGGATGACGGCTTAACACTGTGTCTGTGACCAGGGATGAAGGCTTAACACTGTGTCTGTGGCCAGGGATGAAGGCTAAACACTGTGTCTGTGGCCAGCGATGAAGGCTAAACATTGTGTCTGTGGCCAGAGATGAAGGCTAAACACTGTGTCTGTGGCCAGGGATGAAGGCTAAACACTGTGTCTGTGGCCAGGGATGAAAACTAAACACTGTGTCTGTGGCTAGGGATGAAGGCTAAACACTGTCTGTGTCCAGATATGATTGCAAAACACTGTGTCTGTGGACATGGATGAAGGCTAAACACTGTGTCTGTGGCCAGGGATGCAGGTTAAACACTGTGTCTGTGGCCAGGGATGAAGGCTAAACACTGTGTCTGTGGCCAGAGATGACGGCTTAACACTGTGTCTGTGACCAGGGATGAAGGCTTAACACTATTCTGTGGCCAGGGATGAAGACTAAACACTGTGTCTGTGGCCAGCGATGAAGGCTAAACATTGTGTCTGTGGCCAGAGATGAAGGCTAAACACTGTGTCTGTGGCCAGGGATGAAGGCTAAACACTGTGTCTGTGGCCAGGGATGAAGGTTAAACACTGTGTCTGTGGCCAGGGATGAAAACTAAACACTGTGTCTGTGGCTAGATATGAAGGCTAAACACTGTGTCTGTGTCCAGATATGATTGCAAAACACTGTGTCTGTGGACATGGATGAAGGCTAAACACTGTGTCTGTGGCCAGGGATGCAGGTTAAACACTGTGTCTGTGGCCAGGGATGAAGGCTAAACACTGTGTCTGTGCCCATGGATGAAGGCTAAACACTGTGTCTGTGGCCAGGGATGAAGGCTAAACACTGAGTCTGTGGCAAAGGATGAAGGCTAAACACTGTGTCTGTGGCCGGGGATGAAGACTAAACACTGTGTCTGTAGCCAGAGATGGAGGCTAAACACTGTATATGTGGCCAGGGATGAATGAAAACACTGTGGCCAGGGATGAATGAAAACACTGTGGCCAGGGATGAAGCTAAACACTGTGTATATAGCGAGGGATGAAGGCTAAACACTGTGTCTGTGGTCAGGGATGATTGCAAAACACTGTACGTTGCTCACTAACAGAACGATTGCTAAACAGTGTCATTGCCAACTAACAGGAGGATTGCTAGACACTGTATGTTGGCCGCTAACTGGAGAATTGATAGACACCGTATGTTGCCCACTAACAGAATGATTGCTAGACACCGTATGTTGCCCACTAACAGGAGGATTGCTAGACACCGTATGTTGGCCGCTAACTGGAGAATTGATAGACACCGTATGTTGCCCACTAACAGGAGGATTGCTAGACACCGTATGTTGGCCGCTAACTGGAGAATTGATAGACACCGTATGTTGCCCACTAACAGAATGATTGCTAGACACCGTATGTTGCCCACTAACAGGAGGATTGCTAGACACAGTATGTTGCCCACTAACAGGAGGATTGCTAGACACAGAATGTTGCCCACTAACAGGAGGATTGCTAGACACCGTATGTTGCCCACTATCTGGATGATTGCTAGACATCGTATGTTGTCCACTAACAGGAAGATTGCTAGACACCGTATGTTGCCCACTAACAAATGATTGCTAGGCACCGTATGTTTTCACTAACAGGAGGATTGCTAGACACCATACGTTGTCCACTAACAGAAGGATTTCTAGACACCGTATGTTGACCACTAACTGGAGAATTGCTAGACACCGTATGTTGTCAACTAACAGGAGGATTGATAGACACCGTATGTTGCCCACTTACAGAAGTATTGCTAGACACTGTATGTTGCCCACTTACAGAAGTATTGCTAGACACTGTATGTTGCCCACTTACAGAAGTATTGCTAGACACCGTATGTTGCCCACTTACAGAAGGATTGCTAGACACCGTATGTTGCCCACTAAAAGAAAGATTGCTAGACACCGTATGTTGCCCACTAACAGGATGATTGCTTAAAACCGTTTGTTGCCGACTAACATGATGATTGCTAGACACCGTATGTTGCCGACTAACATGATGATTGCCCACATGTTGTGTTGTTGGATTGTTGTCTCATTGACGTTTATCCCACATCTCCTTTCACTCGTACGTTGTGTGTTGTCCACTAGATGTATATTGGTTATTTGTGTTGTTGGATTGTTGTCTCATTGACATATATCCCACACCTCATTTTACTCGTACGTAATGTGTTGTCCACTAGATGTATTTTAGTAATTTTTGTTGTTGGATTGTTGTCTCATTGACATATATCCCACATCTCCTTTTACTCGTACGTTGTATGTTGTCCACTAGATGTCTATTGGTTATTTGTGTTGTTGGATAGTTGTCTCATTGACATATATCCCACACCTAATTTTACTCGTACGTTGTGTGTTGTCCACAAGATGTCTATTAGTTATTTGTGTTGTTAGATTGTTGCCCCATTGACGTTTATCCCACACTTCCTTTTACTCGTACGCTGTGTGTTGTCCACTAGATGTCTATTGGTTATTTGTGTTGTTTGATTGTTATCTCATTGACGTATATCCCACATCTTTACTAATACGTTGTGTGTTGTCCACTAGATGTCTATTGGTTATTTGTGTTGTTTGATTGTTGTCTCATTGACGTAAATCCTTTGTATATCCCACACCTACTTTTACTCGTACGTTGTGTGTTGTCCACTAGATGTCTATTGGTTATTTATGTTGTTGGATTGTTGACTCATTGACGTAAATCCTTTGTATGTCCCACATTTTCTTTAATCGTACGTTGTGTGTTGTCCACTAGATATCCTTTTCTTATTTGTGTTGTTGGATTGTTGTGTCATTGACGTATATCCCACACCTCCGTTTACTCGTACGTTGTGTGTTGTCCAATAGACGTCCCTTGGTTATTTGTGTTGTTAGGTTATTGTCTCATTGACGTATATCCTTTGTATATATATAGCCCACATCTCCTTTCACTCGTACGTTGTGTGTTCTCCGCTAGATGTCTATTGTTTATTTGTCTTGTTGGATGGTTGACTCATTGACGTATATCCCACACCTCCTTTTACTCGTACGTTGTGTGTTTTCCACTAGATGTCTATTGGTTATTTGTGTTGTTAGCTAGATTATTGTCTCATTGACGTATATCCTTTGTATATCCCACATCTCCTTTCACTCGTACGTTGTGTGTTCTCCGCTAGATGTCTATTGTTTATTTGTGTTGTTGGATGGTTGACTCATTGACGTATATCCCACACCTCCTTTTACTCGTACGTTGTGTGTTTTCCACTAGATGTCTATTGGTTATTTGTGTTGTTGGATTGTTGACTCATTGACGTATATCCTACACCTCCTTTTACTCGTACGTTGTGTGTTTTCCACTAAATGTCTATTGGTTATTTGTGTAGTTGGATTGTTGACTCATTGACGTATATCTCACACCTCCTTTTACTCGTACGTTGTGTGTTGTCCACTAGGTGTGTATTGGTTATTTGTGTTGTTGGATTGTTGTCTCATTGACGTTTATACCACATCTACTTTTATTCGTACGTTGTGTTTTGTCCAGATGTCTATTGGTTATTTGTGTTGTTGGATTGTTGTCTCATTGACGTTTAGCCCATACGTCCTTTTATTCGTACGTTGTGTGTTGTCCACTAGATGTCTATTGGTTATTTGTGTTGTTGGATTGTTGTCTCATTGACGTATATCCCACATCTCCGTTTACTCATACGTTGTGTGTTGTCCACTAGATGTCTATTGGTTATTTGTGTTGTTAGTTATAGATTATTGTCTCATTGACGTATATCCTTTGTATATCCCACATCTCCTTTCACTCGTACGTTGTGTGTTCTCCGCTAGATGTCTATTGTTTATTTGTGTTGTTGGATGGTTGACTCATTGACGTATATCCAACACCTCCTTTAACTCGTACGTTGTGTGTTTTCCACTAGATGTCTATTGGTTATTTGTTTTGTTGGATTGTTGACTCATTGACGTATATCCCACACCTCCTTTTACTCGTACGTTGTGTGTTGTCCACTAGATGTCTATTGGTTATTTGTTTTGTTGGATTGTTGACTCATTGACGTATATCCCACACCTCCTTTTACTCGTACGTTGTGTGTTGTCCACTAGATGTCTATTGGTTATTTGTGTTGTTGGATTGTTGACTCATTGACGTATATGTCACACCTCCTTTTACTCGTACGTTGTGTGTTGTTCACTAGATGTGTATTGGTTATTTGTGTTGTTGGATTGTTGTCTCATTGACGTTTATACCACATCTCCTTTTACTCGTACGTTGTGTTTTGTCCAGATGTCTATTGGTTATTTATGTTGTTGGATTGTTGTCTCATTGACGTTTAGCCCATACCTCCTTTTATTCGTACGTTGTGTGTTGTCCACTAGATGTCTATTAGTTAGTTGTGTTGTTGGATTGTTGTCTCATTGACGTATATCCCACATCTCCGTTTACTCATACGTTGTGTGTTGTCCACTAGATGTCTATTGGTTATTTGTGTTGTTTGATTGTTGTCTCATTGACGTAAATCCTTTGTATATCCCACACCTCCTTTTACTCGTACGTTGTGTGTTGTCCACTAGATGTCTATTGGTTATTTGTGTAGTTTAATTGTTGTGTCATTGACGTTTATCCCACACCTCCTTTTACTTGTACGTTGTGTGTTGTCCACTAGATGTCTATTTGTTATTTGTGTTGTTAGATTGTTGCCTCATTGACGTTTATCCCACACTTCCTTTTACTCGTACGCTGTGTGTTGTCCACTAGATGTCTATTGGTTATTTGTGTCGTTTGATTGTTATCTCATTGACGTATATCCCACATCTCCGTTTACTCATACGTTGTGTGTTGTCCACTAGATGTCTATTGGTTATTTGTGTTGTTTGATTGTTGTCTCATTGACGTAAATCCTTTGTATATCCCACACCTCCTTTTACTCGTACGTTGTGTGTTGTTCACTAGATGTCCTTTTCTTATTTGTGTTGTTGGATTGTTGTGTCATTGACGTATATCCCACACCTCCGTTTACTCGTACGTTGTGTGTTGTCCAATAGACGTGTTTTGGTTATTTGTGTTGTTAGGTTATTGTCTCATTGACGTATATCCTTTGTATATATATAGCCCACATCTCCTTTCACTCGTACGTTGTGTGTTCTCCGCTAGATGTCTATTGTTTATTTGTCTTGTTGGATGGTTGACTCATTGGCGTATATCCTACACCTCCTTTTACTCGTACGTTGTGTGTTTTCCACTAGATGTCTATTGGTTATTTGTGTTGTTAGATTATTGTCTCATTGACGTATATCCTTTGTATATCCCACATCTCCTTTCACTCGTACGTTGTGTGTTCTCCGCTAGATATCTATTGTTTATTTGTGTTGTTGGATGGTTGACTCATTGACGTATATCCCACACCTCCTTTTACTCGTACGTTGTGTGTTTTCCACTAGATGTCTATTGGTTATTTGTGTTGTTGGATTGTTGACTCATTGACGTATATCCTACACCTCCTTTTACTCGTACGTTGTGTGTTTTCCACTAAATGTCTATTGGTTATTTGTGTAGTTGGATTGTTGACTCATTGACGTATATCTCACACCTCCTTTTACTCGTACGTTGTGTGTTGTCCACTAGGTGTGTATTGGTTATTTGTGTTGTTGGATTGTTGTCTCATTGACGTTTATACCACATCTACTTTTATTCGCGATCGGACGTTGTGTTTTGTCTAGATGTCTATTGGTTATTTGTGTTGTTGGATTGTTGTCTCATTGACGTTTAGCCCATACCTCCTTTTATTCGTACGTTGTGGGTTGTTCACTAGATGTCTATTGGTTATTTGTGTTGTTGGATTGTTGTCTCATTGACGTATATCCCACATCTCCGTTTACTCATACGTTGTGTGTTGTCCACTAGATGTCTATTGGTTATTTGTGTTGTTAGATTATTGTCTCATTGACGTATATCCTTTGTATATCCCACATCTCTTTTCACTCGTACGTTGTGTGTTCTCCGCTAGATGTCTATTGTTTATTTGTGTTGTTGGATGGTTGACTCATTGACGTATATCCCACACCTCCTTTTACTCGTACGTTGTGTGTTTTCCATTAGATGTCTATTGGTTATTTGTTTTGTTGGATTGTTGACTCATTGACGTATATCCCACACCTCCTTTTACTCGTACGTTGTGTGTTGTCCACTAGATGTCTATTGGTTATTTGTTTTGTTGGATTGTTGACTCATTGACGTATATCCCACACCTCCTTTTACTCGTACGTTGTGTGTTGTCCACTAGATGTCTATTGGTTATTTGTGTTGTTGGATTGTTGACTCATTGACGTATATGTTACACCTCCTTTTACTCGTACGTTGTGTGTTGTTCACTAGATGTGTATTGGTTATTTGTGTTGTTGGATTGTTGTCTCATTGACGTTTATACCACATCTCCTTTTACTCGTACGTTGTGTTTTGTCCAGATGTCTATTGGTTATTTATGTTGTTGGATTGTTGTCTCATTGACGTTTAGCCCATACCTCCTTTTATTCGTACGTTGTGTGTTGTCCACTAGATGTCTATTAGTTAGTTGTGTTGTTGGATTGTTGTCTCATTGACGTATATCCCACATCTCCGTTTACTCATACGTTGTGTGTTGTCCACTAGATGTCTATTGGTTATTTGTGTTGTTTGATTGTTGTCTCAGTGACGTAAATCCTTTGTATATCCCACACCTCCTTTTACTCGTACGTTGTGTGTTGTCCACTAGATGTCTATTGGTTATTTGTGTAGTTGGATTGTTGTGTCATTGACGTTTATCCCACACCTCCTTTTACTTGTACGTTGTGTGTTGTCCACTAGATGTCTATTTGTTATTTGTGTTGTTAGATTGTTGCCTCATTGACGTTTATCCCACACTTCCTTTTACTCGTACGCTGTGTGTTGTCCACTAGATGTCTATTGGTTATTTGTGTCGTTTGATTGTTATCTCATTGACGTATATCCCACATCTCCGTTTACTCATACGTTGTGTGTTGTCCACTAGATGTCTATTGGTTATTTGTGTTGTTTGATTGTTGTCTCAATGACGTAAATCCTTTGTATATCCCACACCTCCTTTTACTCGTACGTTGTGTGTTGTCCACTAGATGTCCTTTTCTTATTTGTGTTGTTGGATTGTTGTGTCATTGACGTATATCCCACACCTCCGTTTACTCGTACGTTGTGTGTTGTCCAATAGACGTCTTTTGGTTATTTGTGTTGTTAGGTTATTGTCTCATTGACGTATATCCTTTGTATATATATATCCCACATCTCCTTTCACTCGTACGTTGTGTGTTCTCCGCTAGATGTCTATTGTTTATTTGTCTTGTTGGATGGTTGACTCATTGGCGTATATCCCACACCTCCTTTTACTCGTACGTTGTGTGTTTTCCACTAGATGTCTATTGGTTATTTGTGTTGTTAGATTATTGTCTCATTGACGTATATCCTTTGTATATCCCACATCTCCTTTCACTCGTACGTTGTGTGTTCTCCGCTAGATATCTATTGTATATTTGTGTTGTTGGATGGTTGACTCATTGACGTATATCCCACACCTCCTTTTACTCGTACGTTGTGTGTTTTCCACTAGATGTCTATTGGTTATTTGTGTTGTTGGATTGTTGACTCATTGACGTATATCCTACACCTCCTTTTACTCGTACGTTGTGTGTTTTCCACTAAATGTCTATTGGTTATTTGTGTAGTTGGATTGTTGACTCATTGACGTATATCTCACACCTCCTTTTACACGTACGTTGTGTGTTGTCCACTAGGTGTGTATTGGTTATTTGTGTTGTTGGATTGTTGTCTCATTGACGTTTATACCACATCTACTTTTATTCGTACGTTGTGTTTTGTCCAGATGTCTATTGGTTATTTGTGTTGTTGGATTGTTGTGACATTGACGTTTAGCCCATACCTCCTTTTATTCGTACGTTGTGTGTTGTCCACTAGATGTCTATTGGTTATTTGTGTTGTTAGATTATTGTCTCATTGACGTATATCCTTTGTATATCCCACATCTCCTTTCACTCGTACGTTGTGTGTTCTCCGCTAGATGTCTATTGTTTATTTGTGTTGTTGGATGGTTGACTCATTGACGTATATCCCACACCTCCTTTTACTCGTACGTTGTGTGTTGTCCACTAGATGTCTATTGGTTATTTGTGTAGTTGGATTGTTGTGTCATTGACGTTTATCCCACACCTCCTTTTACTTGTACGTTGTGTGTTGTCCACTAGATGTCTATTTGTTATTTGTGTTGTTAGATTGTTGCCTCATTGACGTTTATCCCACACTTCCTTTTACTCGTACGCTGTGTGTTGTCCACTAGATGTCTATTGGTTATTTGTGTCGTTTGATTGTTATCTCATTGACGTATATCCCACATCTCCGTTTACTCATACGTTGTGTGTTGTCCACTAGATGTCTATTGGTTATTTGTGTTGTTTGATTGTTGTCTCAATGACGTAAATCCTTTGTATATCCCACACCTCCTTTTACTCGTACGTTGTGTGTTGTCCACTAGATGTCCTTTTCTTATTTGTGTTGTTGGATTGTTGTGTCATTGACGTATATCCCACACCTCCGTTTACTCGTACGTTGTGTGTTGTCCAATAGACGTCTTTTGGTTATTTGTGTTGTTAGGTTATTGTCTCATTGACGTATATCCTTTGTATATATATATCCCACATCTCCTTTCACTCGTACGTTGTGTGTTCTCCGCTAGATGTCTATTGTTTATTTGTCTTGTTGGATGGTTGACTCATTGGCGTATATCCCACACCTCCTTTTACTCGTACGTTGTGTGTTTTCCACTAGATGTCTATTGGTTATTTGTGTTGTTAGATTATTGTCTCATTGACGTATATCCTTTGTATATCCCACATCTCCTTTCACTCGTACGTTGTGTGTTCTCCGCTAGATATCTATTGTATATTTGTGTTGTTGGATGGTTGACTCATTGACGTATATCCCACACCTCCTTTTACTCGTACGTTGTGTGTTTTCCACTAGATGTCTATTGGTTATTTGTGTTGTTGGATTGTTGACTCATTGACGTATATCCTACACCTCCTTTTACTCGTACGTTGTGTGTTTTCCACTAAATGTCTATTGGTTATTTGTGTAGTTGGATTGTTGACTCATTGACGTATATCTCACACCTCCTTTTACACGTACGTTGTGTGTTGTCCACTAGGTGTGTATTGGTTATTTGTGTTGTTGGATTGTTGTCTCATTGACGTTTATACCACATCTACTTTTATTCGTACGTTGTGTTTTGTCCAGATGTCTATTGGTTATTTGTGTTGTTGGATTGTTGTGACATTGACGTTTAGCCCATACCTCCTTTTATTCGTACGTTGTGTGTTGTCCACTAGATGTCTATTGGTTATTTGTGTTGTTAGATTATTGTCTCATTGACGTATATCCTTTGTATATCCCACATCTCCTTTCACTCGTACGTTGTGTGTTCTCCGCTAGATGTCTATTGTTTATTTGTGTTGTTGGATGGTTGACTCATTGACGTATATCCCACACCTCCTTTTACTCGTACGTTGTGTGTTGTCCACTAGATGTCTATTGGTTATTTGTTTTGTTGGATTGTTGACTCATTGACGTATATCCCACACCTCCTTTTACTCGTACGTTGTGTGTTGTCCACTAGATGTCTATTGGTTATTTGTGTTGTTGGATTGTTGACTCATTGACGTATATGTCACACCTCCTTTTACTCGTACGTTGTGTGTTGTTCACTAGATGTGTATTGGTTATTTGTTTTGTTGGATTGTTGACTCATTGACGTATATCCCACACCTCCTTTTACTCGTACGTTGTGTGTTGTCCAATAGATGTCTATTGGTTATTTGTGATGTTGGATTGTTGACTCATTGACGTATATGTCACACCTCCTTTTACTCGTACGTTGTGTGTTGTTCACTAGATGTGTATTGGTTATTTGTGTTGTTGGATTGTTGTCTCATTGACGTTTATACCACATCTCCTTTTACTCGTACGTTGTGTTTTGTCCAGATGTCTATTGGTTATTTATGTTGTTGGATTGTTGTCTCATTGACGTTTAGCCCATACCTCCTTTTATTCGTACGTTGTGTGTTGTCCACTAGATGTCTATTAGTTAGTTGTGTTGTTGGATTGTTGTCTCATTGACGTATATCCCACATCTCCGTTTACTCATACGTTGTGTGTTGTCCACTAGATGTCTATTGGTTATGTATGTTGTTTGATTGTTGTCTCATTGACGTAAATCCTTTGTATATCCCACACCTCCTTTTACTCGTACGTTGTGTGTTGTCCACTAGATGTCTATTGGTTATTTGTGTAGTTGGATTGTTGTGTCATTGACGTTTATCCCACACCTCCTTTTACTTGTACGTTGTGTGTTGTCCACTAGATGTCTATTGGTTATTTGTGTTGTTAGATTGTTGCCTCATTGACGTTTATCCCACACTTCCTTTTACTCGTACGCTGTGTGTTGTCCACTAGATGTCTATTGGTTATTTGAGTTGTTTGATTGTTATCTCATTGACGTATATCCCACATCTCCGTTTACTCATACGTTGTGTGTTGTCCACTAGATGTCTATTGGTAATTTGTGTTGTTTGATTGTTGTCTCATTGACGTAAATCCTTTGTATATCCCACACCTCCTTTTACTCGTACGTTGTGTGTTGTCCACTAGATGTCTTTTGGTTATTTGTGTTGTTGGATTGTTGACTCATTGACGTAAATCCTTTGTATGTCCCACACCTCCGTTTACTCGTACGTTGTGTGTTGTCCAATAGACGTCCTTTGGTTATTTGTGTTGTTAGGTTATTGTCTCATTGACGTATATCCTTTGTATATATATATCCCACATCTCCTTTCACTCGTATGTTGTGTGTTCTCCGCTAGATGTCTATTGTTTATTTGTCTTGTTGGATGGTTGACTCATTGGCGTATATCCCACACCTCCTTTTACTCGTACGTTGTGTGTTTTCCACTAGATGTCTATTGGTTATTTGTGTTGTTAGATTATTGTCTCATTGACGTATATCCTTTGTATATCCCACATCTCCTTTCACTCGTACGTTGTGTGTTCTCCGCTAGATGTCTATTGTTTATTGGTGTTGTTGGATGGTTGACTCATTGACGTATATCCCACACCTCCTTTTACTCGTACATTGTGTGTTTTCCACTAGATGTCTATTGGTTATTTGTGTTGTTGGATTGTTGACTCATTGACGTATATCCTACACCTCCTTTTACTCGTACGTTGTGTGTTGTCCACTAGGTGTGTATTGGTTATTTGTGTTGTTGGATTGTTGTCTCATTGACGTTTATACCACATTACTTTTATTCGTACGTTGTGTTTTGTCCAGATGTCTATTGGTTATTTGTGTTGTTGGATTGTTGTCTCATTGACGTTTAGCCCATACCTCCTTTTATTCGTACGTTGTGTGTTGTCCACTAGATGTCTATTGGTTATTTGTGTTGTTGGATTGTTGTCTCATTGACGTATATCCCACATCTCCGTTTACTCATACGTTGTGTGTTGTCCACTAGATGTCTATTGGTTATTTGTGTTGTAAGATTATTGTCTCATTGACGTATATCCTTTGTATATCCCACATCTCCTTTCACTCGTACGTCGTGTGTTCTCCGCTAGATGTCTATTGTTTATTTGTGTTGTTGGATGGTTGACTCATTGACGTATATCCCACACCTCCTTTTACTCGTACGTTGTGTGTTTTCCACTAGATGTCTATTGGTTATTTGTTTTGTTGGATTGTTGACTCATTGACGTATATCCCACACCTCCTTTTACTCGTACGTTGTGTGTTGTCCACTAGATGTCTATTGGTTATTTGTTTTGTTGGATTGTTGTCTCATTGACGTTTAGCCCATACCTCCTTTTATTCGTACGTTGTGGGTTGTCCACTAGATGTCTATTGGTTATTTGTGTTGTTGGATTGTTGTCTCATTGACGTATATCCCACATCTCCGTTTACTCATACGTTGTGTGTTGTCCACTAGATGTCTATTGGTTATTTGTGTTGTTAGATTATTGTCTCATTGACGTATATCCTTTGTATATCCCACATCTCTTTTCACTCGTACGTTGTGTGTTCTCCGCTAGATGTCTATTGTTTATTTGTGTTGTTGGATGGTTGACTCATTGACGTATATCCCACACCTCCTTTTACTCGTACGTTGTGTGTTTTCCACTAGATGTCTATTGGTTATTTGTTTTGTTGGATTGTTGACTCATTGACGTATATCCCACACCTCCTTTTACTCGTACGTTGTGTGTTGTCCACTAGATGTCTATTGGTTATTTGTTTTGTTGGATTGTTGACTCATTGACGTATATCCCACACCTCCTTTTACTCGTACGTTGTGTGTTGTCCACTAGATGTCTATTGGTTATTTGTGTTGTTGGATTGTTGACTCATTGACGTATATGTTACACCTCCTTTTACTCGTACGTTGTGTGTTGTTCACTAGATGTGTATTGGTTATTTGTGTTGTTGGATTGTTGTCTCATTGACGTTTATACCACATCTCCTTTTACTCGTACGTTGTGTTTTGTCCAGATGTCTATTGGTTATTTATGTTGTTGGATTGTTGTCTCATTGACGTTTAGCCCATACCTCCTTTTATTCGTACGTTGTGTGTTGTCCACTAGATGTCTATTAGTTAGTTGTGTTGTTGGATTGTTGTCTCATTGACGTATATCCCACATCTCCGTTTACTCATACGTTGTGTGTTGTCCACTAGATGTCTATTGGTTATTTGTGTTGTTTGATTGTTGTCTCATTGACGTAAATCCTTTGTATATCCCACACCTCCTTTTACTCGTACGTTGTGTGTTGTCCACTAGATGTCTATTGGTTATTTGTGTAGTTGGATTGTTGTGTCATTGACGTTTATCCCACACCTCCTTTTACTTGTACGTTGTGTGTTGTCCACTAGATGTCTATTTGTTATTTGTGTTGTTAGATTGTTGCCTCATTGACGTTTATCCCACACTTCCTTTTACTCGTACGCTGTGTGTTGTCCACTAGATGTCTATTGGTTATTTGTGTCGTTTGATTGTTATCTCATTGACGTATATCCCACATCTCCGTTTACTCATACGTTGTGTGTTGTCCACTAGATGTCTATTGGTTATTTGTGTTGTTTGATTGTTGTCTCAATGACGTAAATCCTTTGTATATCCCACACCTCCTTTTACTCGTACGTTGTGTGTTGTCCACTAGATGTCCTTTTCTTATTTGTGTTGTTGGATTGTTGTGTCATTGACGTATATCCCACACCTCCGTTTACTCGTACGTTGTGTGTTGTCCAATAGACGTCTTTTGGTTATTTGTGTTGTTAGGTTATTGTCTCATTGACGTATATCCTTTGTATATATATATCCCACATCTCCTTTCACTCGTACGTTGTGTGTTCTCCGCTAGATGTCTATTGTTTATTTGTCTTGTTGGATGGTTGACTCATTGGCGTATATCCCACACCTCCTTTTACTCGTACGTTGTGTGTTTTCCACTAGATGTCTATTGGTTATTTGTGTTGTTAGATTATTGTCTCATTGACGTATATCCTTTGTATATCCCACATCTCCTTTCACTCGTACGTTGTGTGTTCTCCGCTAGATATCTATTGTATATTTGTGTTGTTGGATGGTTGACTCATTGACGTATATCCCACACCTCCTTTTACTCGTACGTTGTGTGTTTTCCACTAGATGTCTATTGGTTATTTGTGTTGTTGGATTGTTGACTCATTGACGTATATCCTACACCTCCTTTTACTCGTACGTTGTGTGTTTTCCACTAAATGTCTATTTGTTATTTGTGTAGTTGGATTGTTGACTCATTGACGTATATCTCACACCTCCTTTTACACGTACGTTGTGTGTTGTCCACTAGGTGTGTATTGGTTATTTGTGTTGTTGGATTGTTGTCTCATTGACGTTTATACCACATCTACTTTTATTCGTACGTTGTGTTTTGTCCAGATGTCTATTGGTTATTTGTGTTGTTGGATTGTTGTGACATTGACGTTTAGCCCATACCTCCTTTTATTCGTACGTTGTGTGTTGTCCACTAGATGTCTATTGGTTATTTGTGTTGTTAGATTATTGTCTCATTGACGTATATCCTTTGTATATCCCACATCTCCTTTCACTCGTACGTTGTGTGTTCTCCGCTAGATGTCTATTGTTTATTTTTGTTGTTGGATGGTTGACTCATTGACGTATATCCCACACCTCCTTTTACTCGTACGTTGTGTGTTGTCCACTAGATGTCTATTGGTTATTTGTTTTGTTGGATTGTTGACTCATTGACGTATATCCCACACCTCCTTTTACTCGTACGTTGTGTGTTGTCCACTAGATGTCTATTGGTTATTTGTGTTGTTGGATTGTTGACTCATTGACGTATATGTCACACCTCCTTTTACTCGTACGTTGTGTGTTGTTCACTAGATGTGTATTGGTTATTTGTTTTGTTGGATTGTTGACTCATTGACGTATATCCCACACCTCCTTTTACTCGTACGTTGTGTGTTGTCCAATAGATGTCTATTGGTTATTTGTGATGTTGGATTGTTGACTCATTGACGTATATGTCACACCTCCTTTTACTCGTACGTTGTGTGTTGTTCACTAGATGTGTATTGGTTATTTGTGTTGTTGGATTGTTGTCTCATTGACGTTTATACCACATCTCCTTTTACTCGTACGTTGTGTTTTGTCCAGATGTCTATTGGTTATTTATGTTGTTGGATTGTTGTCTCATTGACGTTTAGCCCATACCTCCTTTTATTCGTACGTTGTGTGTTGTCCACTAGATGTCTATTAGTTAGTTGTGTTGTTGGATTGTTGTCTCATTGACGTATATCCCACATCTCCGTTTACTCATACGTTGTGTGTTGTCCACTAGATGTCTATTGGTTATGTATGTTGTTTGATTGTTGTCTCATTGACGTAAATCCTTTGTATATCCCACACCTCCTTTTACTCGTACGTTGTGTGTTGTCCACTAGATGTCTATTGGTTATTTGTGTAGTTGGATTGTTGTGTCATTGACGTTTATCCCACACCTCCTTTTACTTGTACGTTGTGTGTTGTCCACTAGATGTCTATTGGTTATTTGTGTTGTTAGATTGTTGCCTCATTGACGTTTATCCCACACTTCCTTTTACTCGTACGCTGTGTGTTGTCCACTAGATGTCTATTGGTTATTTGAGTTGTTTGATTGTTATCTCATTGACGTATATCCCACATCTCCGTTTACTCATACGTTGTGTGTTGTCCACTAGATGTCTATTGGTAATTTGTGTTGTTTGATTGTTGTCTCATTGACGTAAATCCTTTGTATATCCCACACCTCCTTTTACTCGTACGTTGTGTGTTGTCCACTAGATGTCTTTTGGTTATTTGTGTTGTTGGATTGTTGACTCATTGACGTAAATCCTTTGTATGTCCCACACCTCCGTTTACTCGTACGTTGTGTGTTGTCCAATAGACGTCCTTTGGTTATTTGTGTTGTTAGGTTATTGTCTCATTGACGTATATCCTTTGTATATATATATCCCACATCTCCTTTCACTCGTATGTTGTGTGTTCTCCGCTAGATGTCTATTGTTTATTTGTCTTGTTGGATGGTTGACTCATTGGCGTATATCCCACACCTCCTTTTACTCGTACGTTGTGTGTTTTCCACTAGATGTCTATTGGTTATTTGTGTTGTTAGATTATTGTCTCATTGACGTATATCCTTTGTATATCCCACATCTCCTTTCACTCGTACGTTGTGTGTTCTCCGCTAGATGTCTATTGTTTATTGGTGTTGTTGGATGGTTGACTCATTGACGTATATCCCACACCTCCTTTTACTCGTACATTGTGTGTTTTCCACTAGATGTCTATTGGTTATTTGTGTTGTTGGATTGTTGACTCATTGACGTATATCCTACACCTCCTTTTACTCGTACGTTGTGTGTTGTCCACTAGGTGTGTATTGGTTATTTGTGTTGTTGGATTGTTGTCTCATTGACGTTTATACCACATTACTTTTATTCGTACGTTGTGTTTTGTCCAGATGTCTATTGGTTATTTGTGTTGTTGGATTGTTGTCTCATTGACGTTTAGCCCATACCTCCTTTTATTCGTACGTTGTGTGTTGTCCACTAGATGTCTATTGGTTATTTGTGTTGTTGGATTGTTGTCTCATTGACGTATATCCCACATCTCCGTTTACTCATACGTTGTGTGTTGTCCACTAGATGTCTATTGGTTATTTGTGTTGTAAGATTATTGTCTCATTGACGTATATCCTTTGTATATCCCACATCTCCTTTCACTCGTACGTCGTGTGTTCTCCGCTAGATGTCTATTGTTTATTTGTGTTGTTGGATGGTTGACTCATTGACGTATATCCCACACCTCCTTTTACTCGTACGTTGTGTGTTTTCCACTAGATGTCTATTGGTTATTTGTTTTGTTGGATTGTTGACTCATTGACGTATATCCCACACCTCCTTTTACTCGTACGTTGTGTGTTGTCCACTAGATGTCTATTGGTTATTTGTTTTGTTGGATTGTTGTCTCATTGACGTTTAGCCCATACCTCCTTTTATTCGTACGTTGTGGGTTGTCCACTAGATGTCTATTGGTTATTTGTGTTGTTGGATTGTTGTCTCATTGACGTATATCCCACATCTCCGTTTACTCATACGTTGTGTGTTGTCCACTAGATGTCTATTGGTTATTTGTGTTGTTAGATTATTGTCTCATTGACGTATATCCTTTGTATATCCCACATCTCTTTTCACTCGTACGTTGTGTGTTCTCCGCTAGATGTCTATTGTTTATTTGTGTTGTTGGATGGTTGACTCATTGACGTATATCCCACACCTCCTTTTACTCGTACGTTGTGTGTTTTCCACTAGATGTCTATTGGTTATTTGTTTTGTTGGATTGTTGACTCATTGACGTATATCCCACACCTCCTTTTACTCGTACGTTGTGTGTTGTCCACTAGATGTCTATTGGTTATTTGTTTTGTTGGATTGTTGACTCATTGACGTATATCCCACACCTCCTTTTACTCGTACGTTGTGTGTTGTCCACTAGATGTCTATTGGTTATTTGTGTTGTTGGATTGTTGACTCATTGACGTATATGTTACACCTCCTTTTACTCGTACGTTGTGTGTTGTTCACTAGATGTGTATTGGTTATTTGTGTTGTTGGATTGTTGTCTCATTGACGTTTATACCACATCTCCTTTTACTCGTACGTTGTGTTTTGTCCAGATGTCTATTGGTTATTTATGTTGTTGGATTGTTGTCTCATTGACGTTTAGCCCATACCTCCTTTTATTCGTACGTTGTGTGTTGTCCACTAGATGTCTATTAGTTAGTTGTGTTGTTGGATTGTTGTCTCATTGACGTATATCCCACATCTCCGTTTACTCATACGTTGTGTGTTGTCCACTAGATGTCTATTGGTTATTTGTGTTGTTTGATTGTTGTCTCATTGACGTAAATCCTTTGTATATCCCACACCTCCTTTTACTCGTACGTTGTGTGTTGTCCACTAGATGTCTATTGGTTATTTGTGTAGTTGGATTGTTGTGTCATTGACGTTTATCCCACACCTCCTTTTACTTGTACGTTGTGTGTTGTCCACTAGATGTCTATTTGTTATTTGTGTTGTTAGATTGTTGCCTCATTGACGTTTATCCCACACTTCCTTTTACTCGTACGCTGTGTGTTGTCCACTAGATGTCTATTGGTTATTTGTGTCGTTTGATTGTTATCTCATTGACGTATATCCCACATCTCCGTTTACTCATACGTTGTGTGTTGTCCACTAGATGTCTATTGGTTATTTGTGTTGTTTGATTGTTGTCTCAATGACGTAAATCCTTTGTATATCCCACACCTCCTTTTACTCGTACGTTGTGTGTTGTCCACTAGATGTCCTTTTCTTATTTGTGTTGTTGGATTGTTGTGTCATTGACGTATATCCCACACCTCCGTTTACTCGTACGTTGTGTGTTGTCCAATAGACGTCTTTTGGTTATTTGTGTTGTTAGGTTATTGTCTCATTGACGTATATCCTTTGTATATATATATCCCACATCTCCTTTCACTCGTACGTTGTGTGTTCTCCGCTAGATGTCTATTGTTTATTTGTCTTGTTGGATGGTTGACTCATTGGCGTATATCCCACACCTCCTTTTACTCGTACGTTGTGTGTTTTCCACTAGATGTCTATTGGTTATTTGTGTTGTTAGATTATTGTCTCATTGACGTATATCCTTTGTATATCCCACATCTCCTTTCACTCGTACGTTGTGTGTTCTCCGCTAGATATCTATTGTATATTTGTGTTGTTGGATGGTTGACTCATTGACGTATATCCCACACCTCCTTTTACTCGTACGTTGTGTGTTTTCCACTAGATGTCTATTGGTTATTTGTGTTGTTGGATTGTTGACTCATTGACGTATATCCTACACCTCCTTTTACTCGTACGTTGTGTGTTTTCCACTAAATGTCTATTTGTTATTTGTGTAGTTGGATTGTTGACTCATTGACGTATATCTCACACCTCCTTTTACACGTACGTTGTGTGTTGTCCACTAGGTGTGTATTGGTTATTTGTGTTGTTGGATTGTTGTCTCATTGACGTTTATACCACATCTACTTTTATTCGTACGTTGTGTTTTGTCCAGATGTCTATTGGTTATTTGTGTTGTTGGATTGTTGTGACATTGACGTTTAGCCCATACCTCCTTTTATTCGTACGTTGTGTGTTGTCCACTAGATGTCTATTGGTTATTTGTGTTGTTAGATTATTGTCTCATTGACGTATATCCTTTGTATATCCCACATCTCCTTTCACTCGTACGTTGTGTGTTCTCCGCTAGATGTCTATTGTTTATTTTTGTTGTTGGATGGTTGACTCATTGACGTATATCCCACACCTCCTTTTACTCGTACGTTGTGTGTTGTCCACTAGATGTCTATTGGTTATTTGTTTTGTTGGATTGTTGACTCATTGACGTATATCCCACACCTCCTTTTACTCGTACGTTGTGTGTTGTCCACTAGATGTCTATTGGTTATTTGTGTTGTTGGATTGTTGACTCATTGACGTATATGTCACACCTCCTTTTACTCGTACGTTGTGTGTTGTTCACTAGATGTGTATTGGTTATTTGTTTTGTTGGATTGTTGACTCATTGACGTATATCCCACAGCTCCTTTTACTCGTACGTTGTGTGTTGTCCACTAGATGTCTATTGGTTATTTGTGATGTTGGATTGTTGACTCATTGACGTATATGTCACACCTCCTTTTACTCGTACGTTGTGTGTTGTTCACTAGATGTGTATTGGTTATTTGTGTTGTTGGATTGTTGTCTCATTGACGTTTATACCACATCTCCTTTTACTCGTACGTTGTGTTTTGTCCAGATGTCTATTGGTTATTTATGTTGTTGGATTGTTGTCTCATTGACGTTTAGCCCATACCTCCTTTTATTCGTACGTTGTGTGTTGTCCACTAGATGTCTATTAGTTAGTTGTGTTGTTGGATTGTTGTCTCATTGACGTATATCCCACATCTCCGTTTACTCATACGTTGTGTGTTGTCCACTAGATGTCTATTGGTTATGTATGTTGTTTGATTGTTGTCTCATTGACGTAAATCCTTTGTATATCCCACACCTCCTTTTACTCGTACGTTGTGTGTTGTCCACTAGATGTCTATTGGTTATTTGTGTAGTTGGATTGTTGTGTCATTGACGTTTATCCCACACCTCCTTTTACTTGTACGTTGTGTGTTGTCCACTAGATGTCTATTGGTTATTTGTGTTGTTAGATTGTTGCCTCATTGACGTTTATCCCACACTTCCTTTTACTCGTACGCTGTGTGTTGTCCACTAGATGTCTATTGGTTATTTGAGTTGTTTGATTGTTATCTCATTGACGTATATCCCACATCTCCGTTTACTCATACGTTGTGTGTTGTCCACTAGATGTCTATTGGTAATTTGTGTTGTTTGATTGTTGTCTCATTGACGTAAATCCTTTGTATATCCCACACCTCCTTTTACTCGTACGTTGTGTGTTGTCCACTAGATGTCTTTTGGTTATTTGTGTTGTTGGATTGTTGACTCATTGACGTAAATCCTTTGTATGTCCCACACCTCCGTTTACTCGTACGTTGTGTGTTGTCCAATAGACGTCCTTTGGTTATTTGTGTTGTTAGGTTATTGTCTCATTGACGTATATCCTTTGTATATATATATCCCACATCTCCTTTCACTCGTATGTTGTGTGTTCTCCGCTAGATGTCTATTGTTTATTTGTCTTGTTGGATGGTTGACTCATTGGCGTATATCCCACACCTCCTTTTACTCGTACGTTGTGTGTTTTCCACTAGATGTCTATTGGTTATTTGTGTTGTTAGATTATTGTCTCATTGACGTATATCCTTTGTATATCCCACATCTCCTTTCACTCGTACGTTGTGTGTTCTCCGCTAGATGTCTATTGTTTATTGGTGTTGTTGGATGGTTGACTCATTGACGTATATCCCACACCTCCTTTTACTCGTACATTGTGTGTTTTCCACTAGATGTCTATTGGTTATTTGTGTTGTTGGATTGTTGACTCATTGACGTATATCCTACACCTCCTTTTACTCGTACGTTGTGTGTTGTCCACTAGGTGTGTATTGGTTATTTGTGTTGTTGGATTGTTGTCTCATTGACGTTTATACCACATTACTTTTATTCGTACGTTGTGTTTTGTCCAGATGTCTATTGGTTATTTGTGTTGTTGGATTGTTGTCTCATTGACGTTTAGCCCATACCTCCTTTTATTCGTACGTTGTGTGTTGTCCACTAGATGTCTATTGGTTATTTGTGTTGTTGGATTGTTGTCTCATTGACGTATATCCCACATCTCCGTTTACTCATACGTTGTGTGTTGTCCACTAGATGTCTATTGGTTATTTGTGTTGTAAGATTATTGTCTCATTGACGTATATCCTTTGTATATCCCACATCTCCTTTCACTCGTACGTCGTGTGTTCTCCGCTAGATGTCTATTGTTTATTTGTGTTGTTGGATGGTTGACTCATTGACGTATATCCCACACCTCCTTTTACTCGTACGTTGTGTGTTTTCCACTAGATGTCTATTGGTTATTTGTTTTGTTGGATTGTTGACTCATTGACGTATATCCCACACCTCCTTTTACTCGTACGTTGTGTGTTGTCCACTAGATGTCTATTGGTTATTTGTTTTGTTGGATTGTTGACTCATTGACGTTTATCCCACACCTCCTTTTACTCGTACGTTGTGTGTTGTCCACTAGATGTCTATTGGTTATTTGTGTTGTTGGATTGTTGACTTATTGACGTATATCTCACACCTCCTTTTACTCGTACTTTGTGTGTTGTTCACTAGATTTGTATTGGTTATTTGTGTTGTTGGATTGTTGTCTCATTGACGTTTATACCACATCTCCTTTTACTCGTACGTTGTGTTTTGTCCAGATGTCTATTGGTTATTTGTGTTGTTGGATTGTTGTCTCATTGACGTTTAGCCCATACCTCCTTTTATTCGTACGTTGTGTGTTGTCCACTAGATGTCTATTGGTTAGTTGTGTTGTTGGATTGTTGTCTCATTGACGTATATCCCACATCTCCGTTTAGTCATACGTTGTGTGTTGTCCACTAGATGTCTATTGGTTATTAGTGTTGTTTGATTGTTGTCTCATTGACGTATATCCCATACCTCCTTTTACTCGTACGTTGTGTGTTGTTCACTAGATGTCTATTGGTAATTTGTGTTGTTGGATTGTTGACTCATTGACGTAAATCCTTTGTAAGACCCACATTTTCTTTAATCGTACGTTGTGTGTTGTCCACTAGATGTCCTTTTGTTATTGTGTTGTTGGATTGTTGTGTCATTGACGTATATCCCACACCTCCCTTTATTCGTACATAACTTTGCAATACTGAAGGAAATTAACAGATATAGTAAATATTTATCAGTGACAGCAATAAGTATCTTTTTACTCCCACATCTCCTTTTACTCGTACGTTGTGTTTTGTCCACTCGATGTCTATTGGTTATTTTTGTTGTTGGATTGTGGTCTCATCGACGTTTACCCCTATTCTCCTTTATTCGTACGTTGTATGTTGTCCACTAGATGTCTATTGGTTATTTGTGTTGTTTGATTGTTGTCTCTTTGACGTTTATCCGACACATCCTTTTACTCGTACGCTGTGTGTTGTCAACTAGATGTCTATTGGTTATTTGTGTTGTTGGATTGTTGTATAATTAACGTGTATCCCACACCTCCTTTTACTCATACGTTGTGTGTTGTCCACAAAATGTGTATTGGTTATTTATGTTATTGGATCGTTGTCTCATTGACGTTTATCCCACACCTCTTTATACTCGTACGTTGTGTGTTGTCCACTAGATGTCTTTTGGTTATTTGTGTAGTTGGATCGTTGTCTCATTGACGTTTATCCCACACCTCTTTATACTCGTACGTTGTGTGTTGTCCACAAGATGTCTATTGGTTATTTGTGTTTTTGGATCGTTGTCTTATTGACGTTTATCCCACACCTCTTTATACTCGTACGTTGTTTGTTGTCTACTAGATGTCTATTGGTTATTTGTGTTGTTGGATTGTTGTCTCTTTGACGTATATCCCACACCTCTTTTTACTCGTACGTTGTGTGTTGTCCACTAGATGTCTATTGGTTATTTGTGTTGTTGGATTGTTGTCTCTTTGACGTATATCCCACACCTCCTTTTACTTGTACGCTGTGTGTTGTCCACTAAACGTCTATTGGTTATTTGTGTTGATGGATTGTTATCTCATTGACGTATATCCCAGTTCTCATTTTACTCGTACGATGTGTGTTGTCCACTAGACGTCCCTTGGTTATTCGTGTAGTTGGATTGTTGTCTCATTGACGTACATCCCACATCTTATTCGTACATAACTTTGCAATACTGAAGGAAATTAACAGATATAGTTAATATTTATCAGTGACAGCAATAATTATCTTTTTTATTTTTGAATTATGTATCATTTGAAAATTTTGGACTGTAGATACATTATCAGAAAGTTTTTTCACTTTTTAATTGTACCAAATGAAATATTCTCAAACTTATCATTTACGGAACTAATGGTTAAAACTATTCTACAAAAGATTTATTTGCTTCTTTTCGAGCAGATCCTCCGTCTTCCATCTTAGGTAAACAAAATATTACAAAAGTAAAAATCATGTAATTTCTTAAGTAAAATTCGACCTAATAGGTATAAGTAATTTCTTAAGTAAAATTCGACCTAATAGGTATAAGTAATTTTTAAAGTAAAATTCGACCTAATAGGTATAAGTAATTAATTCAGAGTAGGATAGCCGACCATATACATACTCTTACTGGTAGATTTTTATGTCTGAGGTAACAGAACTAAAAACCAAACATATTTCGGAAATTCTTTTGGAAATATAAAAAAAAGAAGAAAAAAAGTAATTTTTAAGAGGGCATTTCAACTTTAGTCATACGAATGTCCTGATATCTGAACTTTAGTCATAGGAACGTCCTGACCTTATCATTTAATAACAAATATAAACATCTCATAAAGTTTAACAGGAAAAATTAATAGTTAAAAATTGGTATCAAACTGTATGTCATATTTTCATTGTCCTTGACCTCTTTTTCGTGGTTCAGCTTAAACATGAGTGCTCACACTGAATTGTTTTTTTTTCTGATCGTGATTGAATTTATGTTAAAAGTCTGTAACATAAAAGTTTTACTGCAAGCACAGGTATCACATGAACTTAACATTATCAGTGATCGATGCGAATGAGGTCAAGGTCTGATGGACCCTACCAGACAGACATGTTTTACAATAATACCATACACCATACAAGTTTCTGTATCTTTTGGGGACTTTTGTATATGAAGGACACATATAATAACGAATTAGATAGTTTTTGTTGTAATATTTTGCACTCAAATAAAAATAACGTCTGCTACCCTCATCGACAAGAAAAAGAGAGAGAGTTAAGATCAGTCCGGATACGAAATAACCCTTAATAACTTAATATGCAGCGAACAAACGACATTACTGAGTTATTGGCTCCTGACTTCGGACAGGCACATACAAAATGTGGAGGGATTAAACATGTTAGCGGGTGTCTTCCCCCCTTTTAACCTCGGACAGTGGTGGATCAGCACAACACAAGAACAAACTGTACAAAACAATATTTGGAACAGGCAAATATAGAATGTGGCGAGATTAAACATGTTTGTGGGCGCCAAACCCTCACATAACCTGGTACAGTGGTGTTATAGCACAGCATAAGAACAAACTCTTAAAATCAGTTCAAAAAAGCTTAACTAATCAAATCTATACAAGCACTAAAACAACTAACAAAAAAGCTAAAGATACAAAGTTAAGATTTGACTAATAAAAAAACATATATCGAAAGGAAAAATATCTAGCAGTACACATCCAACATCTACTAATAGATTTAGTGTAAATAAGAGACGAGAAAAAAACATGATCTTGTGAAATGCTAACATATAGATATCGTTAGAATCCTCTCATTTTCCTAGTTCATTGGTCAATTTTAATGTTTTGTGATTAGATCCGGTTCTTATGCATATGTCTGGACCGTATGCGTACTTTTTCAAAATACTCATACGGTCGGACCGTATGCGTACGGTCTGACTAATATTAAAAAAGATACTCAGGTTTATTAGATACAAATGCATATAGCAGATCAACATAACTTAACTATCAAATTAATATGAAAAAGTTCAATTGTAATTGAAACAAAAACTTTATATTTTAACTTTTTTTTAAATTCACGCTAATTAAATCTGTTAATCTCTTGTATCTAGCATGTCGATCAGTAATACATTAATTGAATTATGATCACTGAAATTGAAGATATCGGAGGAAAATATCAATTGTTTTAGCAACTTCACCATGTTCACCACAAAATAGGATTCAGATTTACAATCAAACAAATAGTTAATTTTAATTGTTCGTTTGTTTATTTTATCTAATTGTAATAAACTATCAATAACAATTTGTAAAACTAAAAATCACTAGTAAAATAAAGATTGTGATAAATGCTTATTTCAATTCAATTAATTACCCATATGATAAAATAACATGTATGGTCAGCTTGTACCAGACCGTACGCGTATGGTCGGACCGTACGAGTATACGTATACGGTCCGGACCGTACGCGTACGGTCCAAATACTCATATGGTCTGGAACATATATACTATAAGCAACAGGTCAACTAAATTTGCTGTATGGAAAGATTGTAAGGTGAACATATCCGTCTGACATGTTGCATCTGACCTTGATCTCATTTTCATGGTTCATATTAGCATGTGTTAAAGACTAAGTCTCTATCTTGATTTTTTTAAGTTGATAAATTCGGCCTTTTTTGTTTGGCCCAACTCCTTTGAAAGGTTTCGTTTTTTGCATAAAACGGGCATGATAATATGACATGTTTTTCATCTTCTATTTTATCATTACACATAAAACACACTCTTTCTTCTACATTTTTATTTTACGATTACCTTCATAATTTCTTCACCTTGATTTAATATTTGGTAGACCTACATTTAAATATGCCATCTACATCGTCCATGGCAGAGTCAATTCATACAATATAATTATACCCCCCCCCCAAAAAAAAAAAAACAACAAACAATGACAAACTTCATGGTTTGGTAATGGAAATCCAAAATATAGATTTAATGAAGAAATACAGTAAAACAGGAGGTGCAAAAGTATATATTGTGAAAATTTCAAAAGATTCTGATACGAAATGCAAAGTTGTGACTGAAGGAAAACGAATAAACAAACAAACAGATGCCTGCGTCATAATCAGTAGAAAAAAATACAAATAGCTTAGAGGTTCACAGCAGACTGCTTATAACCCTCAAATAAAAAATATTGTAAGAATCAGCTTTGCCTCGGTTGGCAATATGTTGTTCTAGGGGTATTAATCTGCCCTACATCCCTATCATCTGTAATTGATCGGTTTTGCCTGGGTTGACAATGCTTTTCTAGGGTTAATAATCTGCACTATTACCCTTTTATCTGTTATTGATCTGCTTTGCCTAGATTAACAACGTTTTTCTAGGGTTAATAATCTGCACTATTACCCTTTAAATATCTGTTATTGATCGGCTTTGCCTCGGTTGACCACGTTTTTTCCCGTGGTAACAATCTGCTCTTTTACCTTCTCATCTGTTATTGATCGGCTTTACCTCGGTTTGCCACGTTTTTTCTCGTGGTAACGATATGCCCTATAACCTTATCATATGTAATTGATCAGCTTTACCTCGGTTGACATCTGTTATTGGTCGGATTTGACTCGGTTGACAATATTTTTTCTCGTGATAACAATCTGCTCTATTACACTAGCTATAATCTGTAATTGATCGACTTTGCTTCGGTTAACAATGTTTTTCTAAGGGTAACAACCTGCTCTTTTACCCGGCCTTTAATCTGTTAGTGATCGACATTGTCTCGGTTTGATAATGTTTTTTTTTCTATAGGCAACAACCTACTCTATTCCCCTGTCATCCATTATATAAATATAAAAGTGTCTCAGTATTAAGACGGTCACTTTTTTGTTTGTTTGTTCTTTTAAATGTTACATGGAATGAGATCTAGATCTCATACCTAAGAGAAGTATCAAGATATCAAATGTTAGAGAAAAGATAGTTGTCTTATTATTCTTACAGTTTTCTATAGATTTTCTCTTCAGCTTTGCTAATAACTGGAGTGCATGGGTAACACGAGTCGCTTCTTCAATTATTAGTCGTTTAGAGTGCTATCATTGGTATAAAAAAACGAGAACGAGGCTAGACGTCAATAAGACAGCCCCTCAACGAGAACGAGGCTAGACGTCAATAAGACAGCCACCTAACGAGAACGAGGCAAGACGTCAATAAGACAGCCACCAGACGAGAACGAGGCTAGACGTCAATAAGACAGCCACCCATCGAAAACGAGGGTATACGTCAATAAGACAGCCACCCAACGAGAACGAGGCTAGACGTTAATAAGACAGCCACCCAACGAGAAAGAGGGTATACGTCAATAAGACAGCCACCAAACGAGAACGAGGCTAGACGTCAATAAGACAGCCACCCAACGAGAAAGAGGGTATACGGATAAAACAGCCACCCAACAAGAACGAGGCTAGACGTCGATAAGACAGCCACCCAACGAGAACAAGGTATACGTCAATAAGATAGCCACCCAACGAGAACGAGGCAAGACGTCAATAAGACAGCCACCCATCGAGAACGAGGCTAGACGTCAATACGCCAGCCACCCAACGAGAACGAGGGTATACGTCAATAAGACAGCCACCCAATGAAAAAGAGGGTATGCGTCAATAAGACAGCCACACAAAGAGAACGAGGCTAAAAGTCAATAAGAGAGCCACCCAACGAGAAAGAGGGTATACGTCAATAAGACAGCCACCCAACGAGAACGAGGGTATACGTCAATAAGACAGCCATCCATGGAGTACAAAATGTACAAGGGTATACGTCAATAAGACAGCCACCCAACAAGAACGAGGCTAGACGTCGATAAGACAGCCACCCAACGAGAACGAGGCAAGACGTCAATAAGACAGCCACCCAACGAGAACGAGGGTATACGTCAATAAGACAGCCACCAAACGAGAACGAGGCTAAAAGTCAATAAGAGAGCCACCCAACGATAACGAGGGTGTACGTCAATAAGACAGCCACCCAATGAAAACGAGGCTAGACGTCATTAGAAAATTGTCAATACAATACTGGAAGTTTTTTTTTCCGTTCTGGGAAAAGATAAACATTCGTTGGACAGGTGTTCATTGTTCCGGTTGTCTTCATAACTAGTTATGCATGGACTTGTTTCCTATCTATTATATTTATATTTATATATCTGTATATTATTTGTTTTAATATCTATTGAAAGCACAAAGTCAGTAAAATACTTACGATTACATGGTTGTTCTGGTGTAAAAATCAATACAACAGCAACCCAACGACACATATATCTAAAGACACCAGCAACCCAACGACACATACATCTAATGACAACAGCAACCCAACGACATATATATCTAAAGACATCAGCAACCCAACGATACATACATCTAAAGACACCAGCAACCCAACGACACATACATCTAAAGACACCAGCAACCCAACGACACATATATCTAAAGACATCACCAACCCAACGACACATATATCTAAAGACATCAGCAACCCAACGACACATATATCTAAAGACACCAGCAACCCAACGATACATATATCTAAAGACACCAGCAGCCCAACGATACATATATCCAAAGACACCAGCAACCCAACGATACATATATCTAAAGACATCAGCAACCCAACGACACATATACCTAAAGACACCAGCAACCCAACGACACATATATCTAAAGACATCCAGCAACCCAACGATACATATATCTAAAGACACCAGCAACCCAACGACACATATATCTAAAGACACCAGCAACCCAACGATACATATATCTAAAGACACCAGCAGCCCAACGATACATATATCTAAAGACACCAGCAACCCAACGACACATATATCTAAAGACACCAGCAACCCAACGACACATATATCTAAAGACATCAGCACCCCAACGACACATACATCTAATGACAACAGCAACCCAACGACACATATATTTAATGACAACAGCAACCCAACGATACATATATCTAAAGACACCAGCAACCCAACGACACATATATCTAAAGACACCAGCAACCCAACGACACATACATCTAAAGACACCAGCAACCCAACGACACATATATCTAAAGGCTCCAGCAACCAAACGACACATATATCTAAAGACAACAGCAACCCAACGACACATACATCTAAAGACACCAGCAACCCAACGACACATACATCTAAATACACCAGCAACCCAACGACACATATATCTAAAGACACCAACAACCAACGACACATACATCTATTGACAACAGCAACCCAACGACACATACATCTAAATACACCAGCAACCCAACGACACATATATCTAAAGACACCAGCAACCTAACGACACATATATCTAAAGACACCAGCAACCCAACGACACATATATCTAAAGACACCAGCAACCCAAGGACACATATATCTAAAGACACCAGCAACCCAACGACACATATATATAAAGACACCAGCAACCCAACGACACATATATCTAAAGACACCAGCAACCCAACGACACATATATCTAAAGACACCAGCAACCCAACGACACATATATCTAAAGACACCAGCAACCCAACGACACATATATCTAAAGACACCAGCAACCCAACGACACATATATCTAAAGACACCAGCAACCCAACGACACATATATCTAAAGACATCAGCAACCCAACGACACATATATCTAAAGACATCAGCAACCCAACGACACATATATCTAATGACAACAGCAACCCAACGACACATATATCTAAAGACACCAGCAACCCAACGACACATATATCTAAAGACACCAGCAACCCAACGACAAATACATCTAAAAACACCTGCAACCCAACGACACATATATCTAAAGACACCAGCAACCCAACGACACATATATCTAAAGACATCAGCAACCCAACGACACATACATCTAAAAACACCTGCAACCCAACGACACATATATCTAAAGACACCAGCAACCCAACGACACATATATCTAAAGACACCAGCAACCCAACGATACATATATCTAAAGACAACAGCAACCCAATGACACATATATCTAAATACACCAGCAACCCAACGATACATATATTTAATGACAACAGCAACCCAACGACACATACATCTAAATACACCAGCAACACAACAACACATATATCTAAAGACACCAGCAACCAAACGACACATACATCTATAGACACCAGCAACCCAACGACACATATATCTAAAGACACCAGCAACCCAACGACACATATATCTAAAGACACCAGCAACCCAACGATACATATATCTAAAGACAACAGCAACCCAACGACACATATATCTAAATACACCAGCAACCCAACGATACATATATTTAATGACAAGAGCAACCCAACGACACATACATCTAAATACACCAGCAACACAACAACACATATATCTAAAGACACCAGCAACCAAACGACACATACATCTATAGACACCAGCAACCCAACGACACATATATCTAAAGACACCAGCAACCAAACGACACATATATCTAAAGACACCAGCAACCCAACGATACATATATCTAAATACACCAGCAACCCAACGACACATACATCTAAAGACACCAGCAACCCACCGATACATATATCTAAAGACAACAGCAACCCAACGACACATATATCTAAAGACACCAGCAACCCAACGACACATATATCTAAAGACACCAGCAACCCAACGACACATATATCTAAAGACACCAGCAACCTAACGACACATATATCTAAAGACACCAGCAACCCAACGACACATATATCTATAGACACCAGCAACCCAACGATACATATATCTAAAGACATCAGCAGCCCAACGATACATATATCTAAAGACATCAGCAACCCAACGACACATATATCTAAAGACACCATCAACCCAACGACACATATATCTAAAGACATCAGCAACCCAACGACACATACATCTAAAGACACCAGCAACCCAACGACACATATATCTAAAGACATCAGCAACCCAACGACACATATATCTAAAGACACCAGCAACCCAACGACACATATATCTAAAGACATCAGCAACCCAACGACACATACATCTAAAGACACCAGCAACCCAACGACACATATATCTAAAGACATCAGCAACCCAACGACACATATATCTAAAGACACCAGCAACCCAACGACACATATATCTAAAGACATCAGCAACCTAACGACACATATATCTAAAGACACCAGCAACCCAACGACACATATATCTAAAGACACCAGCAACCCAACGATACATATATCTAAAGACATCAGCAACCCAACGACACATATATCTAAAGACACCAGCAACCCAACGACACATATATCTAAAGACATCAGCAACCCAACGACACATATATCTAAAGACATCAGCAACCCAACGACACATATATCTAAAGACACCAGCAACCCAACGACACATATATCTAAAGACACCAGCAACCCAACGACACATATATCTAAAGACACCAGCAACCCAACGACACATATATCTAAAGACACCAGCAACCCAACGACACATATATCTAAAGACACTAGCAACCCAACGACACATATATCTAAAGACATCAGCAACCTAACGACACATATATCTAAAGACACCAGCAACCCAACGACACATATATCTATAGACACCAGCAACCCAACGACACATATATCTAAAGACACCAGCAACCCAACGACACATATATCTAAAGACATCAGCAACCAAACGACACATACATCTAAAGACACCAGCAACCCAACGACACATATATCTAAAGACACCAGCAACCCAACGACACATATATCTAAAGACACCAGCAACCCAACGACACATATATCTTAAGACACTAGCAACCCAACGACACATATATCTAAAGACACCAGCAACCCAACGACACATATATCTAAAGACACCAGCAACCCAACGATACATATATCTAAAGACATCAGCAACCCAACGACACATATATCTAAAGACACCAGCAACCCAACGACACATATATCTAAAGACATCAGCAACCCAACGACACATATATCTAAAGACATCAGCAACCCAACGACACATACATCTAAAGACACCTGCAACCCAACGACACATATATCTAAAGACACCAGCAACCCAACGATACATATATCTAATGATAACAGCAACCCAACGATACATATATCTAAAGACACCAGCAACCCAACGATACATATATCTAAAGACATCAGCAACCCAACGACACATATATCTAAAGACACCAGCAACCCAACGACACATATATCTAAAGACACCAGCAACCCAACGACACATATATCTAAAGACACCAGCAACCCAACGACACATATATCTAAAGACATCAGCAACCCAACGACACATATATCTAAAGACACCAGCAACCCAACGATACATATATCTAAAGACTTAAGACACCAGCAACCCAACGACACATATATCTATAGACACCAGCAACCCAACGACACATATATCTAAAGACACCAGCAACCCAACGACACATATATCTATAGACACCAGCAACCCAACGACACATATATCTAAAGACATCAGCAACCCAACGACACATATATCTAAAGACTCCAGCAACCCAACGACACATATATTTAAAGACTAAAGACACCAGCAGAGCCAAAAAGATGTAAAAATCTCTAAATCGTTCCGAGTCAAATAAAGAGGTCAACATACAGTCTCAAACGGTGACCTATATTTGTTAATGTTTGTGTCATTTTGGGTTTTTTGAGGATAGTTGTCTCATTGGCAATCATACCACATCTTCTTTTTTAAATTAAACAATACACAAGCGTCTATAAAAAATGTCAACCTCTTAATCGTTCTCAATCTAAATAATGAGGTCAACATACAGCCTTAATCAATAGACAAGCGCCGATACAAAATGTCCAGCTCTAAATCGTTCCGAGTCTAAATAAAGATGTCAACATACTGTCTTAAACAATAGACAAACGCCTATACAAAATGTCAACCTCTAAATCGTCCCGAGTCTAAATAAAGAGGTCAACATACAGTTTTAAACAATAGACAAGCGTCTATACAAATGTCAAGCTCTAAATCGTCCCAAGTCTAAATAAAGATGTCAACATACAGTCTTACACAATAGATAAACCTCTACACACAATGTCTAGCTCTAAATCGTTTCGAGTCTAAAAAAAACAGGTCAACATAAGTGTTAAACAATAGACAAACGTCTATACAAAATATCAAGCCCTAAATCGTCCTGAGTGTGAATAAAGATGTCAACATACAGACTTAACCAATAGACAAGCGTTTATACAAAATGTCAAGCTCTAAATCGTTCCGAATCTAAGTAAAGAGGTCAACATACAGTCTTAAACAATAGACAAACGTCTATACAAAATATCAACCTCTAAATCGTCCCGAGTCTAAATAAAGAGGTCAGCATACAGTCTTAAACAATAGACAAGCGTTTATACAAAATGTCAAGCTCTTAATCGTCCCGAGTCTGAATAAAAAGGTCAACATACAGTCTTAAACAATAGACAAGCGTCTATACAAAATGTCAACCTCTAAATCGTCCCGAGTCTGAATAAAGAAGTCAACATACAGTGTTAAACAATAGACAAGCGTCTATACAAAATGTCAACCTCTAAATCGTTCCGAGTCTGAATAAAGAAGTCAACATACAGTGTTAAACAACAGACAAGCGTCTATACAAAATATCAACCTCTAAATCGTCCCGAGTCGAAATGAAGAGGTAACATACAGTCTTAAACAATAGAAGTTCTTAAAGGTAAAAAACGGACGAAAAGACACTACTTTGACGTGGTACTTTGATTGAGATACGTGCGGCTTAACTAGTTCTTAAAGGTAAAAAAGGAACAAAGAGAGACTACTTGGACGAGGTACTTTGATTGAGATACGTGCGGCTTTACTAGTTCTTAAAGGTAAAAAAGGGACGAAGAGAGACTACTTTGACGGGGTACTTTGATTGAGATACACGCGACTTAACTAGTTCTAAAAGGTAAAAAGGGACGAAGAGAGACTTCTTTGACGTGGTACTTTGATTGAGATACGTGCGGCTTTACTAGTTCTTAAAGGTAAAAAAGGGACGCAGAGAGACTACTTTGACGAGGTACTTTGATTGAGATACGTGCGGCTTTACTAGTTCTTAAAGGTAAAAAAAGGGACAAAGAGAGACTACTTTGACGAGGTACTTTGATTGAGATACGTGCGGCTTTACTAGTTCTTAAAGGTAAAAAAGGGACGAAGAGAGACTACTTTGCCGAGGTACTTTGATTGAGATACGTGCGGCTTTACTAGTTCTTCAAGGTAAAGAGGGACGAAGAGAGACTACTTTGACGAGGTACTTTGATTGAGATACGTGCGGCTTTACTAGTTCTTACAGGTGAAAAAATGGAAGAAGAGAGACTACTTTGCCGAGGTACTTTGATTAAGATACACGCGGCTTAACTAGTTCTAAAAGGTAAAAAGGACGAAGAGAGGCTTCTTTGACGGGGTACTTTGATTGAGATACGTGCGGCTTTATTAGTTCTTAAAGGTAAAGAGGGACGAAGAGAGACTACTTTGACGAGGTACTTTGATTGAGATACGTGCGGCTTTACTAGTTCTTAAAGGTAAAAAAAGGGACGAAGAGAGACTACTTTGACGAGGTACTTTGATTGAGATACGTGCGGCTTTACTAGTCCTTAAAGGTAAAAAAGGGACGAAGAGAGACTACTTTGACGAGGTACTTTGATTGAGATACGTGCGGCTTTACTAGTTCTTAAAGGTAAAAAAGGGACGAAGAGAGACTACTTTGCCGAGGTACTTTGATTGAGATACGTGCGGCTTTACTAGTTCTTAAAGGTAAAGAGGGACGAAGAGAGACTACTTTGACGAGGTACTTTGATTGAGATACGTGCGGCTTTACTAGTTCTTAAAGGTAAAAAAATGGAAGAAGAGAGACTACTTTGCCGAGGTACTTTGATTAAGATACACGCGGCTTAACTAGTTCTAAAAGGTAAAAAGGACGAAGAGAGGCTTCTTTGACGGGGTACTTTGATTGAGATACGTGCGGCTTAACTAGTTCTTACAGGTAAAAAAATGGAAGAAGAGAGACTACTTTGCCGAGGTACTTTGATTAAGATACACGCGGCTTAACTAGTTCTTAAAGGTAAAAAGGAACGAAGAGAAACTACTTTGACGAGGTACTTTGATTGAGATACACGCAGCTTAACTAGTTCTTAAAGGTAAAAAACGGAAGAAAAGATACTACTTTGACGAGGTATTTTGATTGAGATACGGGTTGCTTAACTAGTTTTTAAAGGGAAAAAAATGGACGAAGAGAGACTACTTGGACGGGGTACTTTGATTGAGATACATGCGGCTTAACTAGTGTTTAAAGGTAAGGAGGGACGAAGAGAGACTACTTTGACGGGTTATTTTGATTGAGATACTTGCGGCTTAACTAGTTCTTAAAGGTAAAGAGGGACAAAGAGAGACTACTTTGACGGGTTACTTTGATTGAGATACTTGCGGCTTAACTAGTTCTTAAAGGTAAAGAGGGACGAAGAGAGGCTACTTTGACGAGGTACTTTGATTGAGATACATGCGGCTTAACTAGTTCTTAAAGGTAAAAAAGGGACGAAGAGAGACTACTTTGACGAGGTATTTTGATTGAGATACATGCGGCTTTACTAGTTCTTAAAGGTAAAGAGGGATGAAGAGAGACTACTTTGACGGGGTACTTTGATTGAGATACATGCGGCTTTACTAGTTCTTAAAGGTAAAGAGGGACGAAGAGAGACTACATGGACGAGGTACTTTGATTGAGTTACATGCGGCTTAACTAGTTCTTAAATGTAAAAAAGGGACGAAGAGAGGCTACTTTGACGAGGTATTTTGATTAAGATACGTGCGGCTTAACTAGTTCTTAAAGGTAAAGAGGGACGAAAAGAGGATACTTTGACGGAGTACTTTGATTGAGATACGTGCGGCTTAACTAGTTCTAAAAGGTAAAAAAGGGACGAAGAGATACTACTTTGACGGGGTACTTTGATTGCGATACGTGCGGCTTAACTAGTTCAAAAAGGTAAAGAGGGACGAAGAGAGGCTACTTTGACGGGGTACTTTGATAGAGATACGTGCGGGTTAACTAGTTCTAAAAGGTAAAAAAGGGACGAAGAGAGACGACTTTGACGGGGTACTTTGATTGAGATTCGTGCGGCTTAACTAGTTCTAAAAGGTAAAAAAAAGGGACGAAGGGAGACTACTTTGACGGGGTACTTTGATTGAGATACGTGCGGCTTAACTAGTTCTAAAAGGTAAAGAGGGACGAAGAGAGATTATGAACCATTTCTACTGGAATCATTATTTTTTGCCATCTTTTCCCGTTTTGAGTATTCAGTGTTGGATATTTTAATATTCATTTTAATACCGTTTCAATAAAAGATTGTTTGTGCCACAAAAAAGTATTTAACAATAAAACTAACTCGAATTCTTACTTAAATTCACTGGACATTGCTGTTTAAAAATGGAAGCAGTATTACAGTTTTTTTTAAAGTTCTGGACGCGCAATTAAAATTTATTGAACATGTTGAAGGACGAAAACAAATTAAATACCTCAAATCATAACTCGACGTTTTACTTTCAACTTGAAATGCGACTCTAACTCGGAGCTTAAATCGAAGTGTAAAAAACGAAACTTGAACTTATTAATAAACTCGAACTTTAGCTCGATATCTATCTTGAACGCGAAGCATAACTCCAATTTTAACTCAAACTGCAACTCGAACGTTAAGATCCGCTTGTGTGAGGTTCCGTGTACGTTGTTTTAGCAGCAATGTAGGGACCCCTGTTATTTCATAGTACGTAGGACCTCTTTCCCCCGTGTATCCAAATTTTCCTTGTACAATGGGTGTTGTAAATTTTAAACTACCGTCCTTGAAGAAGTGGCTGTATGTAAAAAATGCCTCCACACTTCAACCCAACTTTATCAACAACAAAAAATTTTGTCCTGCATTTTTTAAGTGTAATCTCTGTCCTGCCTTTTTATTTTTCACTCTATTCGGTCCCCTACACCCCCCCCCCACCTCTCACCGTTTTTTTTACTGAAATTATTCCACAGTCACAATTTTTTTTCACGTGAACCAAAGACGACTGGAAACCCTATTAGACTAAGTTTTAAACGAATAAATATGTGCATCTTACAAACAAGTTTAAGAGCTAAGATGCAAAACGGTAAAAAATATTTTTGGAAATATGTTACAGATTTTCAGTTATGATTTATCAATTAGTTGTTGCTTAAAACGTCAAGTGGCAAATATTAATACATATTAAGAACGAGAAACCATCAGTACCTATAGGTAGGCCGGTCGGAATGAAGGACGGGAAACTTGAACCCCTTACGAATTTGTTTCAAGTGTTATTTCAAGTGCAGAGGGCCAACTTACTGTCTCTACACGAAGCATCGATTCTGACCGGATGTGGCAGGGTATTTATACATCCCCGCCCTGTCAAACGGACGCCTCCCTTCATCAAAGGTTAAAGTTTCTGCCGGAACAGGAGAAGTCCAGGTGACCATATTTCCATGCCCCAGTCAACATTGTCGACCCTTGAGATGTTTGTAGTTATGACTCAGCATCATGTGCAATAAATTGTCAAAATGCATGTTTTTTCATCGGTTACCGCAGACCCCCCTTTTTGAAATTAATAGCCTTGGACTTACTAAAATCAGAGACAGATCATATACACATGCATGTAAAATTAAAATTGAGAATGGAAATGGGGAATGTGTCAAAGAGACAACAACCCGACCATAGAACAGACAACAGTAGAAGGTCACCAACAGGTCTTCAATGCAGTGAGAAATTCCCGCACCCGGAGGCGTCCTTCAGGGAAAACGGTAGTATTTAATTTTCCCAGCATTAGGTTTGCCTTTTTATGTACCCAAGACAGGTGAAGGAAGTCAAATTAGTAGCGCTGTGATTGGATGTAAGGGTACAATATATTTTTTTATTTATCTATGAATAACTGCATAGTGTAAATTTATAATTTAAATTTTAAAACCTATTGAAATATTTTCTAGAGAAGGCTTCCAAAATTTCATAAATTTGGTGCAAAATGACGGTGGGCATGGATAACATAAACCAGGTCCGTTGGAAATTGGTCATGATACTATTTGGATTCAATATTTAGAATACAGTAATAAAGTTCTAACACCACACATAACTGTTTTATCCAGGTTTTTATTATAAAAGCGGGTAAATTTAGAAAATGTTAGTATTGTCGCCTATGGCAGAATAAATAGTACCGTTTTCCCTTCAGCTGGCCCCTAAACAAATATAATTTTATATATATGATACTAGTTCAGTGATAATGAAATTAGTCTCTGCTAATATATACAATCTCCCTTTCTTTTATGAATGAAATATTGTAATATTATCTGGTGTATGTTCAATTATAATCATTTAACGGCATTTTTGATTGGTTTAAATAAATATATATTTTTATATTGTAATGCATTGAATGGTATTGTATTACATTCTAGATACCCGTATGTAAAAATTACTTTGCGACAGTCGTTAAGTATGTGTGTTTACATATGAAATGAAAGTGGAAATTCATTTCAACCAAGTGGACAATTGTTTTTTAATGGTAATTTTAGTTATTATTTCTGATAATATATGTATTGATTAGCTAAGACATTAATTTAAGTATCTTATAATCTATATTTGTGTGTTACACGATTTAATCTTTTTTTAGAAGAATATCATAGGCTCTGATTGTACTGATTCATAAAAACGGTGCGTACCAAGGTGGCACCTTATGGCCGAACATTGGGTTTTATATGCATTTCTCATGCTTTTAACTGTCGGGTCCCCTGGGTTTTTTTTTAATGTGCCCCTCTGGCCCCCCTCCATTTTTGAAAGTCCTGGATCCGCCAATGGCGAAAGGTATCATATGTTACACATATAGGCCTTCCCTTTGGGGACCTCATTCGGAAATTATTAAAAAATATTGTATTGGTATATGGCACTTGTAACAAGTTAGCCTACTCTTTTGATCAACTTTCTTTTAGTAATTAAACATTGCTACATGTATCTGGTCGTAAGGGCCATACTTCCTTGTAATGCTCAGCGGATCCAGGGGAGGGTTCCGGGGTTCAGGAACCCCCTTTTTTTTGGTCGATCAATGCATTTGAATGGGGACATATAGTTGGACCCCCCTTTTTAAAATGACTGGTCCGCCCCTGTTTAAATATGGTCGTAATGGAATACTTCCTTGTACTGGCCCCATATCTGTTTCCTTGCATATACAAAAATAAATATGTAATAGTATCAAAGACTATTGCCAAGACTAATTTGCCAGTAGGACAACGTTTCAGGTAATTAGTTTACTAAGTTATTTAACTCAATTCATAGTAAACCAAATAGAAAAGATGGACTTCTTAGTACAAACTTTTGGTGTAAGATGCACATATTTATTCGTTTAAATAAATTTATTTATAAACTAGTCGAACAGGTTTTTCAATCGTCTTTGGTTACCGTCCAAATGATTTGTAACAAGTATGCTTTCAATAGGAAGCTAACAAAGATAGAGCTATAGAGGTCCATCTAACAAAGATAGAGCTATAGAGGTCCATCTAACAAAGAAGTAAGCATAACGTCCTTATTGATTGTACACGCACAGGTATCATTGATTATAACATTTAAAACTGATCCAGTCAGGTGAACTAGACACAGATTATTGATTTATTTCCTTTGCATGTAACCCTAAACATCATATAAATCGTGAGTAGCATGAGCCTCTGAGAATTTTTTTTCGATCAAAAGGGGAAAGATTGTACGCTCTAGACGTCTCCTCAGGCCTGGGTCCGCCACTGCAGATTACTGCAACTGCATGCTCTTCTTCTTCCAGGTAAGGAACCGGATTCCAGTGGCGGATCTAGAAATTTTCATAAGTGGGGCCCACTGGCTGCCTAAGAGGGGGCCCGATCCCGTCACGCTTCAGTGATTCCCTATATAATCAACCAATTTGTTTTCTCAAAAGGGGGCCAGTGCCCCCTGCCCCCCCCCCCCCCTAAATCCGCCTCTGGATTCAAAACTGAATGTTATTGGTTCTGTGCGAATAAAACAAACTTTGATTGAGATACATGCGGCTAAACTAGTTCTTAAAGGTAAAGAGGGACGAAGAGAGACAACTTTGACGAGGTACTTTGATTGAGATACATGTGGCTTTCCTAATTCCTAAAGGTAAAAAAGGGACGAAGAGAGGCTACTCTGACGGGGTACTTCGATTGAGATACATGCGGCTTAACTAGTTCTTAAAGGTAAAAAAGGGACGAAGAGAGACTACTTTGACGGGGTTCTTTGATTGAGATACGTGTGGCTTAACTAGTTCTTAAAGGTAAAAAAAGGGACGAAGAGAGACTACTTTGACGAGGTTCTATGATTGAGATACACGCGGCTTTACTAGTTCTTAAAAGTAAAAAAGGGACGAAGAGAGAATACCTTGACGGGGTACTTTGATTGAGATACGTGCGGCTTTACTAGTTCTTAAAGGTAATAAAGGGACGTAGTGAGATTACTTTGACGAGGTATTTTGATTGAGATACGTGCGGCTTAACTAGTTCTTACAGGTAAAAAGTGGAAAAAGAGAGACTACTTTGACGAGTTATTTTGATTGAGATGCATGCGGCTTAACTAGTTCTTACAGGTAAAAAAGGAAGAAGAGAGGCTACTTTGACGAGGTACTTTGATTGAGATACATGCGGCTTAACTGGTTCTTACAGGTAACAAAGTCGAAGAAGAGAGACTTGACGAGGTATTTTTATTGAGATGCATGCGGCTTTTACTAGTTCTTACAGGTTCAAAAGGGACGAAGAGAGACTACTCTGACGGGGAACTTTGATTGAGATACATGCGGCTTAACTAGTTCTTAAAGGTAAAAAAGGGACGAAGAGAGGCTACTCTGACGGGATACTTTGATTGAGATATGTGCGGCTTAACTAGTTCTTAAAGGTAAAAAAGGGACGAAGAGAGGCTACTCTGACGGGGTACTTGGATTGAGAAACATGCGGCTTAACTAGTTCTTAAAGGTAAAAAAGGGACGAAGAGAGGCTACTTTGACGGGGTACTTGGATTGAGATACGTGCGGCTTAACTAGTTCTTAAAGGTAAAAAAGGACGAAGAGAGGCTACTCTGACGGGGAACTTTGATTGAGATACATGCGGCTTAACTAGTTCTTAAAGGTAAACAGGGGACGAAGAGAGGTCCCTCTATTGGGTACTTTGATTGAGATACATGCAGCTTAACTAGTTCTTAAAGGTAAAAAAGGGACGAAGAGTGGCTACTCTGACGGGATACTTTGATTGAGATATGTGCGGCTTAACTAGTTCTTAAAGGTAAAAAAAGGACGAAGAGAGGCTACTCTGACGGGGTACTTTGATTGAGATACGTGCGGCTTAACTAGTTCTTAAAGGTAAAAAGGGGACGAAGAGAGGCTCCTCTATTGGGTACTTTGATTGAGATACATGCGGCTTAACTAGTTCTTAAAGGTAAAAAAGGGACGAAGAGAGGCTACTCTGAGGGGGTACTTTGATTGAGATACGTGCGGCTTAACTAGTTCTTATAGGTAAAAAGGGGACGAAAAGAGGCTCCTCTATTGGGTACTTTGATTGAGATACATGCGGCTTAACTAGTTCTTAAAGGTAAAAAGAGACGAAGAGAGGCTACTCTGACGGGGTACTCTGATTGAGATACATGCGGCTTAACTAGTTCTTAAAGGTAAAAAGGGGACGAAGCAAGGCTCCTCTATTGGGTACTTTGATTGAGATACATGCGGCTTAACTAGTTCTTAAAGGTAAAAAAGGGACGAAGAGAGGCTACTCTGACGGGGTACTTTGATTGAGATACATGCGGCTTAACTAGTTCTTAAAGGTAAAAAGGGGACGAAGAGAGGCTACTCTGACGGGGTACTTTGATTGGGATAAATGCGGCGTATAACTAGTTCTTAAAGGTAAAAAAGGGACGAAGAGAGGCTACTCTGACGGGGTACTTTGATTGAGATACATGCGGCTTAACTAGTTCTTAAATGTTTAAAGGGGACGAAGAGAGGCTACTCTGAGGGGGTACTTTGATTGAAATACGTGTGGCTTAACTAGTTCTTAAATGTAAAAAAGGGACGAAGAGAGGCTCCTCTATTGGGTACTTTGATTGAGATACATGCGGCTTAACTGGTTATAAAAGGTAAAAAGGGAAGAAGAGAGATTATGAACCATTTCTACTGGAATCATTTTTTGCCATCTTTTCCCGTTTTGAGTATTGAGTCTTGGATATTTTAATATTCATTTTAATACCGTTTCAATAAAAGATTGTGTGCCACAAAAAAGTATTTAACAAGAAAACTAACTCGAATTCTTACTTAAATTCATTGGACATTGCTGTTTTAAAAATGGAAGCAGTATTACAGGTTTTTTTTAAAGTTCTGGACGCAATTAAAATTTATTGAACTTGTTGAAGGACGAACTCAAATTAAATAACTCAAATCATAACTCGAAGTTTAACTTTCAACTTGAAATGCGACTCTAACGCGGAGCTTGAATCGAAGTGTAAACAAACGAAACTTGAATTTATTAATAAACTCGAACTTTAGCTCGTATCTATCTTGAACGCGAAGATTATATATTATGGCCTCGTCGTCGAAAAAGTGGCTGTATGTAAAAATTGCCTCCACACTTCAACTCAACTTTATCAAGCTGCAGACCAAATATGCGATCATTCCCTTTCCATAGAATAGAAGCAAAGAAAAATTTGACGACATATTATCTTTTACAATGTGTGTTGTAAACTTTCAAACTATATATATATATATATTCGACCTGTTAGTCAAATGCGTTTTGTTTAAATATACTTTTTCACTCTTTTGGTCTTTTGGAAAATGTTGTTTGTGCTGTTTTTAGACCCTTCTACAACGAAATTTGTTTAACATGCACACGTATAAAAATTGCGGTTTTTATCCAACGCAGTCATAGGTTTGAACGTAGTTTTCAATTTAGACTCGTTTATATTTTTTGTTTGGGCATGTATCATATTTTCCCTCCGGTTTATATGATCCGTTCATCCTATATATTGACTCTTAAAATTCAAGAGTTAATCTAAAAATGAGGGTACTTTCTCTAAAAATGAGGGTACTTTTTATATGGCCTTCCAAATACCGTTTCGATCCCTAACATCACTGAAGAGACATTTATTGTCGAAATCCGGATATGGTGTACTAAAGAAATATTGACACCGAATGTTTGTGGCACAACATCCTGTCCACAAGTTAACAATTTTTTTTTTCTGTGACGTATTAAATTTATATTAGGATCCATTTTGTTACATCTTGTGATCAATTTTATTTGGCAATCGCCAATGGCAGTCAGCAGGGATAAAGAACATCAGTTGTTCGACCTGTTAGTCAAATGCGTTTTGTTTAAATATACTTTTTCACTCTTTTGGTCTTTTGGAAAATGTTGTTTGTGCTGTTTTTAGACCCTTCTACAACGAAATTTGTTTAACATGCACACGTATAAAAACGTGTGCATGTCAAACAAATTTCGTTGTAGAAGGGTCTAAAAACAGCACAAACAACATTTTCCAAAAGACCAAAAGCGTGAAAAAGTATATTTAAACAAAACGCATTTGACTAACAGGTCGAACAACTGATGTTCTTTAACCCTGATGACTGCCATTGACGATTGCCAAATAAAACTGATCACAAGATGTTAATATAAATTTAATACGTCACAGAAAAAAAAATTGTTAACTTGTGGACAGGATGTTGTGCCACAAACATTCGGTGTCAATATTTCTTTAGTACACCATATCCGGATTTCGACAATAAATGTCTCTTCAGTGATGTTAGGGATCGAAACGGTATTTGGAAGGCCATATAAAAAGTACCCTCATTTTTTAGAGAAAGTACCCTCATTTTTAGATTAACTCTTGAATTTTAAGAGTCAATATATAGGATGAACGGATCATATAAACCGGAGGGAAAATATGATACATGCCCAAACAAAAAATATAAACGAGTCTAAATTGAAAACTACGTTCAAACCTATGACTACACAATATCACACACCTATACCCCCCCTCCAAAAAAAAAAAAAATTTGACCCCCAAAAAATTACCCTCATTTCAAGTAAAAGAGCCCTAAATTTTTATAAAAAAGCAAAAAAACACCCCAAAAAACACCAAATTTTCTTACTCCCAAAAAATTTTTTTTTTTACTTTGGAAAAAAACGTTATTAAAAACACCCAAAAAACAACAAAACAATTCCAAAAAAAAAATAAATAAAAAAACCGGGAGAACAGGCGAAGAAAGAATTCTGTGGGATTTAAGAGAAAAATAAAAAATACTATCAATGAAGTGTTTATTGTCTCCAAGTGAGTATTTACTGCATCTAAGGAGTTGTTTACTTTTCTAGGAAAGCTATGTGAATCTAAGCAAGTGTTTACTGTATCCAAGTAAGTGTTTTGGTTAGCTAAGCAGCTGTTTATTGAAACTAAGCATACAAATCAATAGCATTACATTAAACCGATGATCAAAGGATCTTTTCACAACTTTCTATAGTTAATTCAATAGCAACGATCGATTCTGTATGAAACATTATTGACAAATGAATAGATAGGACATGACTTTTAAATAAACTAAATCGATCATTAGAAATATTTACATGGTTGTCAAGAGTATGTTTACATGTTGCCTAGACAATGTTGTCATCACATGTAAACATATAGCAGACTGGTGCGGTCTTTCGTTTCAAATTAACAGTGGTGAGAAGACGTGTGTGCTTTTTAGTGTGTTGTGGTTTTTCATGTCGGACAGTATATCTTCCTCTCAAGAAGAAGAATTGTTAGGTAGTCCTACTGCACTAGAATTAGAACAGGAAATTAGTGAATCACAAGCAGTACATCAAAACCTGTTGGATTATTCAGAGCAGGCTGTTAGTTTAATTCTTTCTGAAGATATGGAATCAGAACAACAATGGACTGATACCCAAAAACAATTTATTAATGATTATAGAATTTACTATCACAATATGGGATTGTTGGTTGACGAAATTGATTTAAATGGACCAACCGGAAAGATGCCGAAGCTTCCTAAAAAACCTAAACAACGGCTTAGTGACCTTTATGGAAAAGTGAATAAGAAAAAAATGACCCCCCAAGAACTGCACAAATATCTAGCAGACAACATTGCTGATGTTAACCGCACAATTTCTAGAGAAATATTCACCGACGTTTATTTGCTTTTAGGCAATGAGAGTGAGACGATCATTGTGGAAAAATTAAATAAAGGGATACGAAATCTAAAACGGCAGGATGCTCAAACACTTTTAATTCATATTAATTTTGGACAGTTTTTAAATCTTGCCAAAGCCTGGCTGGAAAATGAAAGGAAAGAAGGAAGAATTCAACAATCTTGGTCTGTATGGTTAAAAGAGAAGACAGGGTATTCCGATGACCACGCGAGGAAGCTACGTGCTCTCGCAAAGGTTCTTCACGGATACCCGCAATTTTTTTATGTGGGATTACCTCTAAATTTCATTTTGGGAAAACTAAAAGAAATTGAAATCATGCTGCAAATTCCAGATTTCAATGCATTCTGGAGAGTACCTGTGGATCTACCAACCACCAATGCTCTTCAATCATCGCAAGACGATACACTTACACTGACTGCTTCCGAGTGACTTTTTTAAATGCTATATTTAGAAACTTAGAACTTTCTCAATCTGTAATTGTGTTTTTTAATATAGAATATGTGATATTGATTTTCTTATTCCATATAAGGAGTAATCATACATGATCAGTGGCTGGGACAACTTTGTATATATTCCGTATAAGGAATGACTATTTCTCAATGCTATATTTAAAAACGGTTATGCATAACCGGGTAACTTTCAGTGAATGTGACAGTTCTAACTTTGAACAGTGATATTATGTTTATAGTGTTTGATTTGTATGTATTCATTGCACTTTTGTTTTCAAATTAAAATTTTGAAACTGATTATTGTTTTGGTAATAAATTAACCGTAAGTAAAGGAGGAGCAAAAAAAACAAAGGGACGTTATATCTCATAAGTAAAAAGTAAATCGACAAAGCCATGGCTAAAAAAGAAACAAACAAACAGACAAACAACAGAACACAAAATACAACACAGAAAAAAAACCCTAAAGACTGAGAAAACACGAACCCCACCAAAAACCGGGGGTGATCTCAGGTGCTCTGGAAGGGTAAGCGGACCCTGTTCCACATGTGGTACCTTTCATTTAGAAAGATCTAAAACTTAGTCATCATTAATTCTTGTTCATAGAAAGAACCTGTTATTTCTTCGCCTTTTAAATCAATTATTTTATAAGTAAAAGGAATTGTATTTAAAACTTTTTCAATTACAAATATTTCTTTAGTCCAACGAGTAGTATAACCCTTTTCAAATTTACCCTTTTTTTTTGTTATTCTTACTCTATCTCCGACTTTGAATTTAGCTTTTTTAATTTTCTCTTCTTTTTCTGGATATAAATTTTTATACACTGTTAATTCATTTTTTAATTTACTTGCTTCAACAGGTGTCATTTTAATTGAAGAATGTACTGTATTATTATAATTTTTAACTAATTTATCTAATATATCATAATATTTTAAAGTTTCATTAGCAGTAAAGTATTTATACATATGTTGTTTCATTGTTCCTATCCATCGTTCCACTACACTGGATTTTTCTTCATTCTCAGTTGAATATAACTTTATGTTATTATCTTTTAACAATTCTTTTACTTGTCGATTATAAAATTCGGATCCTTTATCTGACCAAATATATATTGGTTTTCTTTCTTTAAATAATGTTTTAAATGCTTCACTCACTGCTACTCCTGTTTTATTTTTCAAAGGGCTTAACCAACCATATTTACTAAAAACATCTATAACTGCTAATAAATATTTATAGTGTTTATTTTGTTTTGAATATGGTTGCATATCTATTAAATCAACTGCCCATGTTTGATCTATTGAATGAACATAAACACGTCTTTTAGGAAAAGATTTTATAACTCTATGATGTAATTCATCTGCTAATTTATTTGTTAGATTTGTTTTAGACATTTTTAAGTAACTAAAATGTTTTCTTAAAAAATGGAGGCAAAAAAGGATAAAATTTTATCCAAGCGAGGAGATTCATATAAACTTGTTTTGACAAAAGAATATAAACATAAAGCAAGTATTTATGTATTTAATTATAAAATTAGTCTAAAGGATGAAAAACAAGAAACATTTACAAATGCTTTTGATCACATGGTAGACTATTCCATAAAAGATTACCCTAATGGAAGAATTAAAATAGTACCTATTCATGAAATCATAATTACTAAACATAAAAGCTGGCCTATAAGAACATATAATACAGTTAAAAAGTTATTCATGGATCAAATGGAAAGATTATTAAATAGTGCTGAAGAATTAAATTTAGAAGAAGTTATTTTTGAAGTTACTATTATACCCAATAAAAGAGGAAAAGGTAAAGCTTTAAAAATATTAGATGACATAAATAAAAGAAGTATTATCAAAATAAAAAATGATGATACAATATGTTTATCAAGGGCAATTGTAACTTCTTTAGCTTCAAATAAGTTATTAAAAGATTTTACAGATTCTCAATTAAAACACATTAAAGAGGGTAGACCATTACAAAAAAGAGTTGCTGAAGATTTGCATGAACAATCAGGAGTAGAAATAAAAGAAGAAGGAAATGATTTGGAAGATTTAAAAGCTTTTAAAAATTATCTTAATATTAGGATAATTGTTTTTACATCAAATAGTACAGAATATATTGTATATGATGGTAATGAAGAATATAATGACCAAATATATTTATATTATCATGATGAACACTTTGACACTATAACAAATATAACAGGATTTTTAGCTAAACGTAGGTTTTGTAAAGTATGTTTAATTGGTTATACTGAACAACATACATGCAAAGATAACACAGTAACAACTATCAGAAAACAACATATTTGTGATAAATGTAACAAAACATATACAGGTAAAAATCACAAATGTGGTGAAAAAATATGTTTAATATGTTATGAAAAATACACGGAAAGTAATGAAGAACACTTATGTTATATGAAACCATCAGTACCAAAACAAGTAAAAAATAATAAATATATATATTTTGATTTTGAAGCAAATCAAGAAACAGGAATACATATAATGAATTTTTGTATAGCTTACGATTTAGAAAATATTTATTGTTTTAAAAATAACTATGTAAAAGTATTTAAATGTGATTTCAATATTGATAATTTAAACTTGTTAAAATTGGACATAGATGATTGTTTTAGTGATGTAGAAAAAATTAAATATGAAACAAATTCTGTAATAGACAACTTTTGTAAATATTTCATAAGAGATAAATTTAAAGACTACACTTTTATTTCACATTATGAAAAAGGTTATGATATGCAACCGATTTTAGGATACATTGTAAAAAATAAAATTGAACATAACATAATTTCTTCTGGACTAAAATTAACAGCTATATTTATTAAAGGAATAAATTTAATATTCATAGATTCTATAAATTTTACATTATGTGGATTAGCTGCTTTCCCAAAAACATTTGGATTTGTGGGTAACAAAGGTTATTTTCCACATTATTTTAATACAACAGAGAATCAAAAATATGAGGGAATTTATCCTGATAAAGAATATTTTGGTTATAATACTATGACAATTAAAAATAAAGAATTATTTGATGAATGGTATAATAAAGTTAAAGAAAAAGAATTTAAATTCTATAAAGAAATATTTTATTATTGTCTATTGGATGTTTTAATTCTTGCCAAAGGTTGTACCTTATATAGAAAATTATTTTTAAATATAACCAATAATTGTATCGATCCATTTCAATATATTACAATTGCTCAATGTTGTACAAAAATATTTAAAACATTAATGTTGACAAATGAAACAATTGGAATTCACAAAAAGATGACAATTAAAGAAGTACATTCACAAAAATCAATACAATGGTTAGAGTATATTTCTTTAGAATATAATATAATGATTCAACATGCTAAAAGGGGAGGTGAAAAGAAATTATTCATTAATAATAAATGTTATAAAGTCGATGGTTATTATTATGATAGAGAAAATAAAATGCGTAATGTTTATGAATTTTTTGGATGTTATTGGCATGGATGCACAAAATGTTATAGTCCTGAAGAAATATGTAAAAAAGATAGAAATAAAAAAACTATGAAAGAGTTATATGACCAAACTAAAGAAAGACTTAAAACTATTGAAGATTATCTAAAACCAAATGTAAAAATTCATACAATATGGGAATGTGAGTTTGATCAACAAAAATATCCTGAAGTTGATCCACATTTAAAACCTATTGATAAAAGAGATGCATTTTATGGAGGAAGAACAGAAACTATTCAATTATACAATAATCTTTCTGATTTAAAAGGTAGATATGTAGATTTTTGTTCTCTGTATCCATCAGTAAATAAATATTGTAAATATCCTATAGGGCATCCTATTACATCTACAGAAATATCTGTAGATGATTATATAAAAAATAATTATTTCGGAATAATGAAATGTAAAATATTACCACCTAAAGGATTGTATCACCCTGTTTTACCCTATAAACAAGTAACTAGTGATAATACACATAAATTACTTTTTGGATTATGTAGAACATGTATGAATAAAATATCTTTTAAATGTAAACACATAGATGATCCTACTTTAAATAAACATGATAAAATACATGAAATAAAAAGATGTAAAGAATGTAAAAATATTAAAAATGAAAAATGTATACATTCTGATGAGGAAAGAGTTATAGTAGGTACATGGTCTACAATAGAAATAGATAAAGCAATAGAAAAAGGTTATGAATTACAAAAAATATATGAACTAGAACATTTTGAAAAAACATCTACAGATATATTTAAACTTTATGTAGATACGTTTATGAAATATAAACAAGAAGCTTCAGGATGTAAATGTGATCCTAAATATTGTAAAAATGATTGTAAAAACGATAAAGAATGTAAAACAAAAATACAATACATTATAGATAATACTGCTTATGATCTAGATATTGACAAAGTTAAGTACAATTCAGGATTAAGATTTATAGCTAAAATATGTTTAAATAATTTATGGGGACATTTTGGTATGAGAGATAATTTTACACAAAAAGAATATTGTTTTACTTTAGAACATATAACTAAAATAGTATTTAATGAAAAATATAAAGATATAAGTACTATGATATTAGATGAAGATATTGTTTTAACAGAATATAAAAATAAAGAAGAATACTCTAAACCTAATCCAAGTGTAAATGTTTATATAGCTTTGTTTACAACAGCACATGCTAGATTAAAATTATACGAACTATTGGATATTCTTCAAGAAAGAGTTTTATACATGGATACAGATTCTTGTATTTATAATGATGATGGTTCTGAAGCTTGTAAAAAAATAGAAAGTATGATGGGAAATAAATTAGGAGATTTAACAGATGAAATTGTTTCAAAACATAACGCTAATCATATAAAACAATTTATATCTGCTGGTCCAAAAGATTATTCTATGAAACTAGATACAGAAAAACTAGTTAGCTGTTGTAAAGGTTTTAGATTAAATGCTGAAGTAGAAAAAAAGATTACATTAGATAAAAAAATAAAAATAGTTACTGATGAAAATGAAAAATATGAAACTGTTAAATATAATAATATAAAAATAGGAAAAGATCATCAACTTAAAACAGTTAAACAAGTTAAAGCTTATGATTATATGTTTGATAAAAGAATGGTATATTGTGAAAATGAAAATCTAATTAGAAGTTTTCCTTATGGATATTAAAAAATATATAATTTAAATTTTTATTTAAAAAAATAAAAGACTAAAAAATGATTGAAGCTTATACTGAGAAAGATGATCCTGACGCTAAAGTTATATTAGGAAGAATAATGTTATCAGATTATCAGATATGTTGTTTAAGAGATGATGGAGAATGTCCTTTGACTCCAAAACAAATGGAAGTAATGGAAAAGTTTGATGGTAAAAAGTTATCTAAGTTTCCTCCTGGTTGGGATGCTTTTATTAGACCAGATAAAGTTTATGAATATGTTTTTGAAAAACCATGTCCTGAAATTTCTTTTTAAGAATTTTTTATTTTATTTTATTATTTCTCTATACCCCTAAAAACAGAAAAAGTACAGGAATTAGGGACTCTAATTTTTATTATTTTTTTCTTATTTTTCCAATTTTTCATACAAACGTAAATTGTATTTATTTTTTATTTTAATTTCCAAACAATAAAACCAGTTAATGTCATACCACCAACAACAAATGCAATCTCTCTATTTTTCTGGTCTTCTGATGGAGTATAAAAATCACTTAATGTAGGTTTAGGTGATAATGAAGTTAATTTTTTATTCGTGACACGATAGTATAGTTTCATTGCCTGGTCAACATCATCAAAAGTCTGAACCGCATGATGTTCCTTTTGTAATTGTTCATTTATAAAATCTAATCTTTGTATTCTTTTTTTATTCCATTCTGATTGTGCTTTTTCTAATTTTTCTATAGCTTTATCATGTCTTATTTTCTCTTCATTTGCATTACTACCCATATGTGAAAATAAATAATTACTCCCTGAAAATGCAAAAGCATTTGTTATTGCCCCACCAAGCATCATTGTTAAAACACTTGCCATTTTATAAAAACAAAAATTACTTCACAATATCAGCAGGTATAATACCTTGCTTAATCAACATATCTTTTGTTGCCATTGCAAGTAATATATCAATGGATAACATTACAACATCATTCATGTTAAAATCCACTTTTGGTGCTGGCCTCCTTAATACCTTTTTACCTATTTCTGCATATCCAACTGTTAACAATGTTTCCACTCCAGCATGATATAACATATTTGCTATTTGTTTTCCGTCTTTTTGAGTTGTCATTTTAATGTACTAAATTTAATTAAATTCAAAAGGATCAATGTCTTTCTTTTGTTTTTCTGGTTTTGTTATTTCTTTAATCATTCTTTCTGGTTTCTTACTTTGGTTGTAAAAAAACAATCCCAATCCAACAATACTTATAGGAAAAAGTACAAATTTGTAATCAACTAGGGAACTGGAGTGTTTTTTGACAGAAGGGATATGTTCGTTTGATTCATAATCTGTTTCTGTATCAGAATCTTTTGTTATTTGTTTGATTTTTGAATTTTCTTTTTTTAATTTTTCCACTTCTTTTTTTCTCAATTCTGCATTTCTTATTCTTACTTCTGCACCTTTCTTACCAGCAGCTACTCTTTTTGGGTCTTTTGGTTTGGGTTTTTTAAATACTTCTTTTTTTTCTTCTTTGTTTTCTTTTTGTTCAGGATTTTCATTCATCATTTTTTATGTCATTTTTTTCATCTTTTTTTTGGAAATCGAGCGAAGCGAGTGGTTCGATATGTCTTGCTGTTGTTAATATTGCAGTAAAAGGAGCAAGATACATTCCATATCTATAGTACAGTTCACAACATGTATTAGTTAAAGCATTATTGATAAAAGGATCTTCCTCTAAGTCTTGTATTAAAATTGGTGGATTAACAACTTTGAAAAACTTTGATACACCCATGACATATAAATTTATAAAAGAGTTTCCTAATGTCTTGGTCATACTAGCTCCCAATCTTGCTTCATATTTACAGTATAGTTTGTTTATTTGTTCTGTTGTCATTTTATCAATATCTGACAGTTGTAATTCTTTACCCAGATATTGTTTACTACTCCCACCAGCAACAACAGCTGATAATCTTTCGCGTTTTTTTTCTTGAAGGGAACCGTTCACTTCGCTCGCTTCATCATCAATATTTATGTTTTCCACAATTTGCTCGCTTAATAATTCTTCAGCATTCATTTTATACGTTTCAAAAAACGGATATAATTTATTTTTAACTTTAAAAAAAATAAATACAACATATCCAACCAATGATAAGACTGCAGTGTTTGTTGCAATTGTTAGTATTTCCAACAGCATTGCTTTTTTTTATTGCTTATTTTGGTTAAATTACTTAAGCATTATTTTGCTTATTTTGGTTAAATTACTTAAGAATTACTTATTTTGGTTAAATTACTTAAGAATTACTTAAGCATTACTTAAGCATTACTTAAGCATTACTTAAGCATTACTTGAGAATTGCTAAAAAAATCAATTAAGTAACCAATAATCAGTAGGTTGATCTGTCTTTAATATTAATTTACGATGTTTCTTTTTTTTAAGTTCTTCCTTTTATTCTTTGTCTTTTCTTCCAAAGTAGGAATAACATCATTTTCTCTTAGACAATTATCAAAACTATCTCTATCTTTTGTGTAGAACATGCATAACCATTTTGTTTGTTCTCTTAAATCTTTTAAAACAGAGTTGTATCTCTGTGAAATGACCCACACTGATTGTTCCGCATGTCTTCCTGAAAATGCAAGCTCGGACAGCATATCTTTTTTCTTTGTTAGTTCTTTTGTTGCACTGCAGTCATCAATGATATATAATGTTGAATGACCAGCATATTTTTTAAAGAACATTCTTAGTAGTTCTTGTAGCTTCTCTTCTTCACTAAGGGAACCGTTCGCTTCTCTCACTTCAACAATAGGATTAACAATTATTAGATTTTTTTTTTTTGGTTTTCTAACATCACCAATCCATTCACGATTTTTGTATGCTTTGTTCCATTGGATGGTTGGACAAAGTATGACTATATATTTGAAAACTCCACTATATTCTCCTTCTAATAAATCAAGAACAAACTCTGTTTTTCCACATCCTGTTTGTCCACATATAATAGCACAATGGGGATATTTTGGTAATTCATAAAGGGAATCGGAGTGTATCTCGCTCCGCTCGTTTGTTTCCATTTTTTAAGGGGAACCGCTAGTAATTAACTTCTTTAAATCTTCCATCTTCAAAATTAATTTGTGCATCTTGTATAACAAACAGATAAACATTTATTAATTTATTTGCTCCTGCTGTTTTAGTTATTTGGATAGTAATACCTTCAGAAGCATTTTCAATTCTTCTACCTGAACCGTGTAATGAGTTGTCATCTGTTGAACGTAAATCTAACCATAATGCATAATTAGTTGTAAGATATTTTTCTAATGTTGTATAGGATAAATTTAAATCCTTTAAAACTTCTTCTGTTGTTTTATTTCTTTTTGAATTTAAAGCAAAGAATTTATTTATTTCATCCCATTGTTGATATGCTTTCATTCCTTGACTGTATAGTTGATTTGGAACACCTTCTATTGTCATTTCTACTTTTGTTATGTTAGGATTATAATAAGTTTCGGTACTTGTTCTTTCAGGATCTTCGAACAACATTAGAATTCCTTTCATACTTCTAGCTGGAACATTTAAATTTATATTCCACAATGTATCAGATTTGTTTTTGGTTATTTTTCTATGTCTTAGTATTCTATCGTACAAAATAACCATCTTACCATTAACTTGTTGTCTTATCTGTCTTGCTAATTCTGCATCAGTAACCATATCAAATTCTAAACAAATGTTTTTGATTGTATAACTTGCAGATGTATCTGTTGATTTAATAACATTGCTATAATTATTAAATGTAAGTTCATATTCAAGTCTATCACCAAGACCTGCTTGATAAAAAGGCATATGAGTTTCTAATAGTTCAAAATCAAGTGGGATACAAAATCTTGCACCATATGCAGTTGCAATTGCTTCATCCCCTATGTTTGATGCTTTATCATCCGCACCAACTCTGTGTTTTAACATGTTTGTTTCACCAATTCCTTGGTATGCCATATTTAAACGTTCAGATGTAGATTTCCATAAATCAACATAACAATGATAAATATCACTATCATCAATTGACATAATTTCATTTCCACTTATACGAATTGTTGTTTTTTTTAACTATTGTTCTTCCTATGTTTTGATATATAGTTGCATTGTCGTCTGTAGATGTGAGTTCTATTTCAAATGCCAATCTGGTTGTTCCAGGAACAATAACATCATTATTGCTTAGATTGGGGAATCTCACTAATAGCTGTTGATTTTGATCAATAGTTGAAGGATTATTTGTTATTGATACACTTTGACGAATACCTTTTCACACCACGGGGTTCTCTTATTTTTCTGTAAGGATTTAATTTGTTTCCGTATGCCGACATTTTTAAGGATTAAATTTGTTATAAAAATAATTCAATTATCACTGATACTAGAGTATTGATACATGTAGAATTATCACTCTCACTAACAAACCCTATAATATCTCCAGCCTTAACTTCAAAAGGTATATCAAAGTTATGATAACTGTGTGTGTCACCATTACTTAAACTTATTCCGTAACTATATGTCTTATAATTATTAACAGTTATCATAACATCTATATTATCTGAGTTTGTTCTTAAACTTACTAAACTAATACCCAATATTTGTCCTGGAAAGTTCATTACATAATAACCACCACCACCATCACCAAAATTAAACTTTTGTCTTGCATGTATTGAACCATCAATTCCAGCATTTATACTTATTAATTTTTTGTCTGGTTTATTTTTAATATTACTAACTATATTTTCAACATTTAAAACTCTGATGGTTAGGGCAGCGACACTCCGGCGTAAATCTCTATCCTTAGTATCCCTTGTTCGAAGTTCACTCTTCATATTTAATATTTCCTTTTTTATTTCCGATGTATCTACGTTTTTTTTTTTGACACCAAGTATGCTCATTTTATTAAATAAATTATATAACTTCTAAAACACAATTAATTGGTAAATGATTAATTATCTTGTTATTATTTTCATCTCTTATTTCTAATTTCAATTCTGTTATAACATCATTTACTAAACACTTATATTCCGGATACTCAAATCTCGCTGTTATAACTTCACCAAACTCTTTATTCTCGACTGGAATAACAGCCAATAATGTACTTGGCTTACCATCAAGATAATTATGAGAAGTTCTAACTTGTTCCAAATGGATATATAATGATTTATGGATAGCAAAATCCACAAATTTGTTTCCATAATGTAATTCATTAGGTTCGAATTTACGTTTATTATTAAATCCTAACATATTTCCCAAACCCTTACTTATCTTTAACTCAGTAGTAGTGTTTAATGAAGCGATACCATTTGCTTCATTTACGGATAATACAATATTTTCTTTTTGAAATTCATCCACTATTTGTTGAAAACTATAATAACCATTCATAATCCTTTGTTGTTCCTCTCCGGTTTTTGTTATAAACCCATGATAAACATTATACCAACCTATACTGTATCTTATAAATTTCAAACCAATACGTTTATTTCCATTTCTGTTATTTATGTATTGTTCTAAGTTTATTGTATTATCAATATTTGAAATAGTATGAAACATTTTTAATATAAAAAAATGATAACAAAAGAATTTAAATATAATCCTAATGTTTCATATAATCCAGGTATTAAATATTCTGAAAAAGATCATCAATTAAAAACAAATCTTGTAAATCAAACAATATTTGTAAATCAAAAAGAGAACTTTAAAACATCTTTTCCTGATTTATTTCAAAACTATCAAAACCCATCAATACACACTAACGAACCATGGAATGCCTGGATTCATTCTTCATTTGATTGGTGGCAATGTCAGTTAAATTTTGCAGTTTGGTGTGCAAGTACAGGATGTGGTGTTTCTTATAATGATCATATACAAAATACTTCAAATCTTACAAAGTCTTTTTATATGTTTCATTTATATTATTGTATTGCCAGAATTTTAAAAGAACTTAAATCACCTTTACCAACAGATTCTTCTTTTTGTTATTACAAGAACCCATATGACAAAGCTGTATATCAAAAAATATGTGATGAATTTAATATTTCTCCAAATACAGATTGGAGACAAAAACTAGAATCATCATGTCAAGGATTAGGAAGTTTTGAGCAATATTATAAACCAAGTGGTGAATATAGACAAAATCATAAAAAGGATGGTCCATTCTTTAATATTCATGATACAATTTATCATGAAAAAGATATAAGTATGGCTTGGACTACTTTTATTTTAGATAATGGGAATGGATTTACACAAGCAGGTATTGAACGTATTAATGAAAGTATTAAAATTTATGTATGGGCTTTGTTAGGTGCACAATCTCAAACAAAAACAGAAATTTTAAAAGTAGGAACAGGATTTGATGCACAAAAACAATTCTTAGCAAATGTACAAGATGTAATAAATAGTCCTATCGATTTACCCACCCAGATATCGAATTATGAAAATGTTTTAAAATATGCAAGAAGTAAAGTTGATTATGCTTATGGGCTTGGTTTATATATGTCTCCCAGTGATATGGTTTTACAAATTGGAAGTATTGTTGGTTATAATAATAAAATTATAATTGCAACAGAAAATCAAACACTTGGGTTAAATGATGATTTAAATAATAAAAATTTTGATCATGTTGATTTTAAACCAAAAAAACCTGTAAAACCACAAGAACCTATAAAACCTGAAAAGCCTAAAGAACCAAAAATAGATCCAATAAAAAAAATTGAACATGAAGATCATGAAGATAATAAACAAGCAATAATATTTGTAAGTATTGTAATAGGATTTACAGCACTTTATTTTTTCAAATAATCTCTAGCAGCAGTAAACAATAAACTAACAACTAAAATAAGCAATGCCCATAAGTTGTTTGCAAACCAATTAACTACGTCTTTTGTTGCAGACAATAACCAAGAAACAATAGAACCTATAATACCTGGTAATGCAGCTGCTAATTTTCCTGCAAGAAAAGATAATAATTTTCCAAGATTTTTTAATTGTTTTTTTATCCAGTCTTGTACACCACCACCTTTTGATGGAGGAGAAGGAGAAGGAGAAGGAGAACCAGTAAATGCTTCAACAATAACACCAATAATCATTCCAAAAGCAGTTAAAACACTAACTATTGTTATTCCTTGTTCTCTGAATAATGTTCTTATTCTTTCACCTAATGTTCTGTCTTCGTTTAAAATTTTATGTATTGTTTGTTTAAATCTATCTAATTGACTACGTAGTTTTTCTCTATTAATATTAATTACTTCTATTCTTGCACTTCTCTCAGATTCCAACTCTCTCATTCGACTACTTATTCTTTTTATTTGAAATTTTAAATTGTCTTCTTTAGCTTGTTTTAATTTGGCATTTTCTTTTGCTAAGTTTTTATTTGTTTCATTCAGTTTTGCTAATTCATTTGCAATCTCTTCCTTTACTGATGTCATTGCACTGATTATTCCATCCATCTCTCTTTTTGTCATTTCTGTTTGTGTTTCATTATCTACTAAAGATGTTCCTTGTTCAATAAATGAAGTTTCTATTTCTTTCACATATGTTTCTGCATTACTTGCTGTTTCTAATAATTCTTGTCCTTCTTCTTGTGTAGATATTTCTTGTAATGGAATTTCTATATTATCGAGTTCACGAATTGGTGCTTTTATCTTTTTTTGAAAATCTTGAAACACTGATCTACCTTCTTTTAAATAATCAGATATTTTATAATCATCTACACCTAAAACATCCCTGACAAAATTAACACGGTATTCTTTTTGAAGAGTACTAAATTTATAAAACTTTAATACTCCTTTTTGGTAATATGTTAATGCAATATCATTACCTTTTTCATCTTTTACATATAAGATTTGTCTTTCATTATGATCTTCCCTAACAAAAAAACCTACTTCATTACGTGTAGTTTCACCATTTTTTTTATAAAATTGTTTAATCATTTTTTTTGTAGTTTCTTTTTTACGAATTTTAGCATCATTTTCTGATAAATCTCTTGTTACTTCAATTTCTTTATTTATATACTTTTGAAACTCTTCATCATTTTGAACAGACGTTTCTTCTTCTTCTTTATCATAATCATTATCAAACTCATAACCTCCTTCAGCCATTTTATTCATCTAAAATATTAGATAATAAACAATAAAAAGAACCTGTTAAAAACAACTTAAGATAAAAATAATTAAATTTTTTATTTAACATTATTTTTACATTTTTTACTAATTTTTCTTTTGTTTCTTCATCCATTTATTTAATTAAAAATTGATTCATAGTTTGGTGGATTTCCCACGTTCACATAGTGGTGATTTTCAACTAAAGTTATTTTGTTTATAAAAATTATAGATTTTCCATTTTTTTTTTTATTTCATTTCTTACTCTATTTTCTGTTTCTTCTATAATTTTTCTTCTTTCATCTTCTGGTAAACTTTTTGAAGTTTTTAAATTTGTCATTTTTAAATTTTTTTTCATCTCATTAAATTTTTCTAGTTCTTCTAAAATAAGTTTAAATTCTTCTTCACTTATTTTATTGTCAGTTAAAGATCTAGAAATTAAATCTTTAATACTATTTAATTTACACTCTGCTAAAGTTTTTATTTCATAATGTTTTTTAGCTTTTGAAGTAAGCTTTCTTCTTATTAATTTTATTACACCCCCAACACTACCGCATGCGACTGCTGTAATCTGTAATGGTAATAAAATAGGAATAGCAATACCTATACCTGCAGAAATAACTGATGCTGAAATTAAAGTTGTATCTATTCCATCTGTAAAGTTTACTCCTCTTTTATATTTTTTATATAAAGAATTTCTTTTGTCTCTTTCATTTTTTAAAGAATTTTCTATTTCTGTTATTTTTTGTAGTCTATAATTTTGTCCATCTTCTATAGGTAATTCTGGATATAAATTAGGAGCTGTAGGTTGTTTCATTTTTTAAAGTAAAAATTGATTTTTTTTATTTTTCTCTTAAATCCCACAGAATTCTTTCTTCGCCTGTTCTCCCGGTTTTTTTATTTATTTTTTTTTTGGAATTGTTTTGTTGTTTTTTGGGTGTTTTTAATAACGTTTTTTTCCAAAGTAAAAAAAAAAATTTTTTGGGAGTAAGAAAATTTGGTGTTTTTTGGGGTGTTTTTTTGCTTTTTTATAAAAATTTAGGGCTCTTTTACTTGAAATGAGGGTAATTTTTTGGGGGTCAAATTTTTTTTTTTTTGGAGGGGGGGTATAGGTGTGTGATATTGTGTTGTATGACTGCGTTGGATAAAAACCGCAATTTTTATACGTGTGCATGTCAAACAAATTTCGTTGTAGAAGGGTCTAAAAACAGCACAAACAACATTTTCCAAAAGACCAAAAGCGTGAAAAAGTATATTTAAACAAAACGCATTTGACTAACAGGTCGAACAACTGATGTTCTTTAACCCTGATGACTGCCATTGACGATTGCCAAATAAAACTGATCACAAGATGTTAATATAAATTTAATACGTCACAGAAAAAAAAATTGTTAACTTGTGGACAGGATGTTGTGCCACAAACATTCGGTGTCAATATTTCTTTAGTACACCATATCCGGATTTCGACAATAAATGTCTCTTCAGTGATGTTAGGGATCGAAACGGTATTTGGAAGGCCATATAAAAAGTACCCTCATTTTTTAGAGAAAGTACCCTCATTTTTAGATTAACTCTTGAATTTTAAGAGTCAATATATAGGATGAACGGATCATATAAACCGGAGGGAAAATATGATACATGCCCAAACAAAAAAATATAAACGAGTCTAAATTGAAAACTACGTTCAAACCTATGACTGCGTTGGATAAAAACCGCAATTTTTATACGTGTGCATGTCAAACAAATTTCGTTGTAGAAGGGTCTAAAAACAGCACAAACAACATTTTCCAAAAGACCAAAAGCGTGAAAAAGTATATTTAAACAAAACGCATTTGACTAACAGGTCGAACAACTGATGTTCTTTAACCCTGATGACTGCCATTGACGATTGCCAAATAAAACTGATCACAAGATGTTAATATAAATTTAATACGTCACAGAAAAAAAAAAATTGTTAACTTGTGGACAGGATGTTGTGCCACAAACATTCGGTGTCAATATTTCTTTAGTACACCATATCCGGATTTCGACAATAAATGTCTCTTCAGTGATGTTAGGGATCGAAACGGTATTTGGAAGGCCATATAAAAAGTACCCTCATTTTTTAGAGAAAGTACCCTCATTTTTAGATTAACTCTTGAATTTTAAGAGTCAATATATAGGATGAACGGATCATATAAACCGGAGGGAAAATATGATACATGCCCAAACAAAAAATATAAACGAGTCTAAATTGAAAACTACGTTCAAACCTATGACTGCGTTGGATAAAAACCGCAATTTTTATACGTGTGCATGTCAAACAAATTTCGTTGTAGAAGGGTCTAAAAACAGCACAAACAACATTTTCCAAAAGACCAAAAGCGTGAAAAAGTATATTTAAACAAAACGCATTTGACTAACAGGTCGAACAACTGATGTTCTTTAACCCTGATGACTGCCATTGACGATTGCCAAATAAAACTGATCACAAGATGTTAATATAAATTTAATACGTCACAGAAAAAAAAATTGTTAACTTGTGGACAGGATGTTGTGCCACAAACATTCGGTGTCAATATTTCTTTAGTACACCATATCCGGATTTCGACAATAAATGTCTCTTCAGTGATGTTAGGGATCGAAACGGTATTTGGAAGGCCATATAAAAAGTACCCTCATTTTTTAGAGAAAGTACCCTCATTTTTAGATTAACTCTTGAATTTTAAGAGTCAATAATATATATATATATATACGGTTGTGACGTCATTTATGACCTACGGTATGTTTTGCATTGGAGATACGTTCTGTAATAATTGTTGTAAGGGAGCTACCATTTTATTTCTAAGGGGGATGAGAGGAAGGCTAAGATGTAAAATTTTGTCCTGCATATTTTTAAGTGTAATCTCTGTCCTGTCTTTTTATTTTTCACTCTATTCGGTCCCCTACACCACCCTCACCCCACTCTTTTTTTACTGAAATTATTCCACAGTCACCATTTGTTTGCACGTGAACCAAATATTTTTGGAAATATGTTAATAATTTTTAGTTATGATTTATCAATTAGTTGTTGCGTAAAACGTCCAGTGGCAAATATTTAATACATATTCAGAACGAGAAACCATCAGTCCCAAATAGGTTGGCCGGTCGGAATGAAGGATGGGAAACTTGAACCCCTTACGAATTTGTTTCAAGTGTGATTTCAAGTGCAGAGGGCCAACCTACTTTCTCTACACGAAGCATCGATTCTGACCGGATGTGGCAGGGTATTTATACATCCCCTCCCTGTCAAACGGACACCTCCCTTCATCAAGGGTTAAAGTTTCTGCCGGAACGGGAGAAGTCCAGATGACCATATTTCCATGCCCCAGTCAACATTGTCAACCCTTGAGATGTTTGTAGTTATGACTCAGCATCATGTGCAATAAATTGTCAAAATGCATGTTTTTTCATCGGTTATCGCAGACCCCTCTTTTTGAAATTAATAGCCTTGAACTTACTAAAATCAGAGAGAGATCATATACACATGCATGTAAAATTAAAATTGAGAATGGAAATGGGGAATGTGTCAAAGAGACAACAACCCGACCATAGAACAGACAACAGCAGAAGGTCACCAACAGGTTTCAATGCAGCGAGAAATTCCCGCACCTGGTGGCGTCCTTCAGCTGGCCCCTAAACAAATATATATAAAAACTTCATATTAAATTCTGCAAATATATTTTAGGCGTTAATAGGAAGAGTACAAACTTTGCAGTTTTGTCTGAATTAGGCCGTTTTCCACTTCACTATGATATAGTCAAACATGTTTTAGGATATTGGCATCGTTTAGAAAATATTGGCTCATCATTTCCCTTGTTAAAAGCTGCATATAATTGTTCTAAAAAGCTATTTGAAACAAAAAAACCCTCTTGGTATGGATCAATTAATATTTTAAGGGAAAAAATGTCAGGCATAGAAAAACATATTCTTGAAAAATATTCAACATTTAAACTACACTGTGGCCAGATAGTTAAGGGATACTATATTGCATTGTGGAAAAAACAGCTAGATATACATAAAGCTGGTAAACTACGAACTTATGTAACATTCAAGTGCAACTTCGGTTTTGAAAATTATTTGTCAATAATTCGACATTTTGAGCAAAGGAAATGTATTACTATATTAAGAATATCTGCTCACAAATTGCAAATTGAATCTGGTAGATACCAGGGTACTCTTCGACAAAACCGAATTTGTCTCAGGTGCACCTCAGGTGAGGTTGAGGATGAAGTTCATTTTTTATTTAAATGTGATACTCATTTATTAAAAAGAGAGGAATTGATGCAAAATATATTAAAATCATGTCCAAACTTTCAAAATTTAAATATTGATAACAAATTAATTTGGATAATGAATAATGAGGATCCCAATGTACTATTTGCATTTTACAAATATATAGAAGATACTAAGAATTAAAGTACAACTTAATCTGCAATAACTAAATTACTATAACTCTTTAATATGAATTTGGATATCCTGTTAAGCCTGCACAGATCATAAGAAGAATTTCAAATTCTTTGGCACCGTCCCTTGATGATCTTTGCTGGCTGGACACAGAATCTATAATCTTAAAAATATGCTTTAAAAATATATTTTCAATAATTAAGGAGCTTGACTCATCTGCATAAAGTACAAGTAGGGACTCCCCTTTAAGCACCGACTCTTGGTGCTTTCTGCAGATAAGTCATATTAAATATCCTTTATTAAATATACTTTGTTATTTGCAGTATACCTCATAGTCATTTTTTATATTGACATTTCTCCGCACAAACTACTAATGCCTCATGTTTGTCTTTTTAAAGTGAAGATACACTTACCGGGTGCACTTGAGTCAATTTCAACATAGTATTCATTGAATAATAATACATTGCTACTATTTTGAGTGTATTTTCTGTGGTATATTATTTTATTTTATTATTTTTATAACACTGTTATACATCTTTTATTATGTGTGTATTGCATATGTTAATGTTTATAATAATATTGTCTGTATCATATGCCCTCCTGGGGCCCTAATTTGGAAAATAAAAATATTCTATTCTATTCTATTCTATATACTAGATCAGTAATAATGAAATATGTCTCTGCTAAAATATACAATCTCCCTTTCTTTTATGAATGAAATATTGTAATATTATCTGGTGTATGTTCAATTATAATCATTTAACGGCATTTTTAATTGGTTCAAATAAATACATATGTGTATATTGTATTGCAATGAATGGTATTGTATTACATTCTAGATACCCGTATGTAAAAATTACTTAGCGACAGTCGTTATGTATGTGTGTTTACATATGAAACGAAAGTGGAAATTCATTTTAACCAAGTGGACAATTGTTTTTTAAAGGTAATTTTAGTTATTTCTGATAATATATGTATTGATTATTAAGACATTAACTTTAAGTATCTTATAATCTATATTTGTGTGTTACACGATTTAATCTTTAATCATAGGCTCTGATTGTACTGATTAATAAAAATAGGGGCGTACCAAGGAGGCACCTTATGGCCGAACATTGGGTTGTATGTGCATTTCTCAGGCTTTTAACTGTCGGGTCCCCTGGTTTTTTTTTAATGTGCCCCTCTGGCCCCCCTCCATTTTTGAAAGTCCTGGATCCGCCACTGGTGAAAGGTATCATATGTTACACATATAGGCCTTCCCTTTGGGGACCTCATTCGGAAATTATTAAAAAATATTGTATTGGTATATGGCACTTGTAACAAGTTAGCCTACTCTTTTGATCAACTTTCTTTTAGTAATTAAAAACATTGCTACATGTATCTGGTCGTAAGGGCCATACTTCCTTGTAATGCTCAGCGGATCCAGGGGTAGGGTTCCGGGGGTTGGAACCCCCCTTTTTCAAGTTTTGGGACGATCAATGCATTTGAATGGGGACATATAGTTGGAACCCCCCCCCCCCCTTTTTAAAATGACTGGTCCGACCCTGTTTAAATCTTGTCGTAAAGGAATACTTCCTTGTACTGGCCCCATATCTGTTTCCTTGGTATACAAAAATAAATATGTAATAGTATCAAAGACTACTGCCAGGACTAATTTGCCAGTAGGACAACGTTTCAAGTAATTAGTTTACTAAGTTATTTAACTCAATTAATAGTAAACCAAATAGAAAAGATGGACTTCTTAGTACAAAATTTTGGTGTAAGATGCACATATTTATTCGTTTAAATAAATTTATTTATAAACTAGTCGAACAGGTTTTTCAATCGTCTTTGGTTACCGTCCCAATGATTTGTAATAGCTATATAAGTCTTCTTTCAATAGGAAGCTAACAAAGATAAAGCTATTTAAAGGCCCCTCTAACAAAGAAGTAAGCATAACGTCCTTATTGATTGTACACGCACAGGTATCCATTGACTATAACATTTAAAACTGATCCAGTCAGGTGAACTAGACACAGATTATTGATTTATTTCCTTTGCATGTAACCCTAAACATCATATAAATCGTGAGTAGCATGAGTCTGAGAATTTTTTTTTCGATCAAAAGGGGAGAGATTGTACGCTCTAGACGTCTCCTCAGGCCTGAGTCCGCCACTGCAGATCACTGCAACTGCAACCTCTTCTTCTTCCAGGTAAGGAACCGGATTCCAGTGGCGGATCTAGTAATTTTCATAAGTGGGGGCCCACTGGCTGCCTAAGAGGGGGCCCGATCCCGTCACGCTTCAGTGATTCCCTATATAATCAATCAATTTTTTTTCTCAAAAGGGGGGCTAAATTCGCCTCTGGGTTCAAAACTGAATGTTATTGGTTCCGCGAATACAGTGTATTTTCTGTCTTATATCCGTCATTGGACGAAATTTAAGTTAGATTAGACCTCCGGTTTGCGTTTTTCTCTTTTTACTTTGAAACCATACGTATACTACGAATAAAGTGTATTTTCTGTCTGATATCATTTTCAAGTTTACTATCCACGGCAGTCACAGGGTTTATTCGAATTTCGGGATGTCGAGATAAATAATGTGTATAATAAATTCAGAACCTCGGGATTTCATGTTTTTAAGCCCGGGATATTGGGATCAGGGCCCCTCCAGAAATTTTCATACGCAGGGGCCCGTTGACTGCCTATTAGAGGGTCCCGCTCCGGTCATGCTTCAGTGATTCCCTATATAAGCAACCAATTATTTTCCAGAAAGGGGGGGGGGGGCGGGCCCCTACATCCGCATCTGCCCCGACCCTCCCCCTTTTAATGAATGTTCATAATATACGGATAAGCGCTAAAATTATTCATGTGTCATTAAAATTTAATATAATAGAGAACAAACAAAAAAAAAGAGATTTTTTTGTGGAAAAAGGAAGAGACTGGCTAGAAAAACATTTTCCTCTCCCAAAGTACCTATGACTTTTGATACTTTTACTGAAATTCTCAAGTCATTAAATCTTTTACAAAATTCTTCCTACAACACTTTACATCCTATCAAATACGCTCTGAATGCCCGCGATTTCGCGGGTGTGTTCTAGTCTTATTAAATAGACCTCGTTGGCTTTCGGCTTCCCTTGGCCTGGGAATGGCCATCAATAATCACTGGAAATGAAGACATGATTAGAAATGAACAATATGAAAAAACAAACAAAAAATATCCTAACACTTTTCTTTGTCTCAAATTATTAACACTTAATATTATATTCTATGTTTGTCTTTTCTCAATTAAATACAAAAATAATAAATATTTTAAAGTAATACAAAAATAATTGATATAAAACAATATAGTAATCCGAAACGATAAAAAGCACTGGTTGTATAGCACTATGAAAATTTATGAAAGGGGAAAAAAAAGGCCACATATTTATAACTAGATGAGTTCTTTTAATTAAGTTCACTCAAATTTTAAAAGCTGACCAAGTTTCCTTTCTTCTTTTATTGAGACAATGATCACCAATTATCCATCTGATCAGTAATTGAATACATTGAATGTTTATTGATATTAATTAGATTAACAAGCCAGTAATCAAATCAGATCTAATCTAATTAAGCTGATAATTAGATTAGTATGGACAACGTGTGCATTGGCCAGCTCACGATTTATTACCTCAACTTTTTTCCACGGTGTATTGTTTTTATTTGATTATAAACACACGGGTAGTAAGGTCGTCATATCGAGAAGCGTTTAGTACAGTGATTTTGTCATAGTTTGGATAAGTTTGACATGGTTAATTTATGTTGCTTCCCCAAACTATTGCCTCAGTTCTAGTCACACGAGCAGATACAACGCAAATAAGATGCTTGAATCTATATTGGAGGTCAAACGATCTATATTGGAATTGTTGTTTCACGAAATTAACGCAGAATAAGCAAGATATCGGAATTGCTATGGTTTTGTTAAGCGATTGACATGGTTCGGTTAAGAGTCTAGAAATTCGTCATGGTTTTGGTCAAGATTGTCATGGTTTAGATCGAAATAAATATATATGTGTTTCACTTAAATACTGAAAATTTGATTGATAGCGCCTGTTATTGAACGATGTTACACTGTATATTTAACTGCCTGAGAAGAAAAATGTCTGTTTAACCAAATTTAGTGGATGTAATCGTCAAAGCGTAAATTAAACATGTGATGTTACTTTTCGTAAGTTTTCTACAATATAAATTTAAAAGTCACTGCTCTTTTAAACTAGCTTTCGATATAATTTTACCAACAAAAAAAAAGACAAAGCGTTGCTTGTGTTTCACATATAATCTTTTCTCCATATGTCAATGCTTGACTCTGCTGGGGTTATCATGAGCGGCATCACTAGTGAAATAGCTAAAGACTTCTACTCAAAAGTGGCAGCCAGTCAAAAAGTAATTCTTGTTTTTCATTTTCTTTTCTAGAAAACTATACGTCATTTGTTGGTTATTCTTTATTTTAAATTTTGAACCAGTTTATGATGAATAAAAGGAGATGTGGGGTTATAGGTCCATGATACAGTAACCCAACTACAAAACAAACCAAAAGATATTAAGAGGACATCATAAGTCTTCAACCATTTACCAAACCGAATAGTTATAAACGCGTGACATGGACAACAGTTTTAAAACTTATTGGTTTTAAAACTATAATAGGTGAAATTACAATAAAAAGTACTTTCAAAGTTCGAATTTAAAATATGAAAGATCACAACTCCAATTTTGGATTTAAGCCGATATAATGTTCAAGTTTAACAATTATTATTACGAATCAATAAAAATATTTGTAATATTGTATAAATGCATCGATTTCATTTAATATTGTATAAATGCATCTTTCATTTTTTTTACATAAATAAGGCCGTAAGTTTTCTCGTTTAAATTGTTTTACATTGTCTTATCTGGACCTTTCAATAGCTGACTATGCAGTTATGGGCTTTGCTCATTGTTAAAGGCCGTACGGTGACATATAGTTGTTAATGTTTGTGTCATTTCGGTCTTTTGTGGATAGTTGTCTCATTGGTAATCATGACATCTTCTTTTTTATATCGTGTATAGTATCATTAAATTATTTCAAATATTTTACTTTTCATGTAATATAGTTTCTACACTATCTGAAAAAAAAACCTCCTGCTATCTAATTTTAAGTATGAGGTGGTATATTATTAAATGTGATTGAAAAAAAAGATTGAAAATCAAAGAAACACGTGTTATATTGTCTGCTACATGTACAATTAAACTGTTAACTTTGACCTAGCTAGACAAGAAATCATCGTTTGTAATAGGACAGAACGCATTATAAGATGGACGAAGATGAAACAGATGGTAAGTTTGTTGATATATATCACAAGTACACTTCATTTGAACTTCTTAGAACATTCAATGATATTTTATGCTATTTATATTTGCCGTTTATCATTTTTGCTTCTTTGATTTTCAATTTACTAGGTAATATAAAATGTAAGATGACGCAGGAAATACATAAATGAGACAGCAAACCAAAACACAAACATATGAATTCTTCAACAATAGGATAAATTAAATAGGCCAAACTCTGTATCTGCCTGTTTCTATAAAATGGGTAAATAAATTGGACAGAAACAACCAGAGATCCGAAACCATCAAACTATTCTCAGTATAGCGTAAAACAGTAAGGTATGACATAGGACAACTTGTCGCGTCACTAGGTTCTGAACATTTTTGGTGAGTCGCAACCTCGGAATTCAATAAATATGTTTTCGAAATTAAATGTGTAAAACCCTTCGTTTCACAATAGTTAGCACTTATGAATGCCTGTTTGGTGTCTGTGTTGAAAACTAATATTTTCATGATTTCGTAGTTTATAACTTCTTTTCAATTTGTGTAACTAAATATGTTTAGCATAAAAACAACGCAGTCAAATTCAAAATTGTTTTATTTTATTTATTTACACGATAAGGCTCCAAATTTTACACAAATGCATTGAATTGGATTCATACAATATTACAGAGGCAATTGCATATATTGCTTCTTCAGACGGGTCATTTGAAGCTGTTGGTTATACTGATTCATTTCTAGCATTCATAGAGTTTAAATGATATATTGTCTCATTTTCAAGATAATGACGTTTTTAGATATCATAACATGCTCTTTTATGGTATTGACGAATTCCTTGAGCACCATGTGCAAATCCATCATATAAATTCACGATTGCACTTTTACGTTTAGCAGTAGATCTTCGGGGTTAGTCAAACTTCGCATGACTGCTGAAATAAATAAACGTAGTATTGTTTAATTAGTTCTTTAGAATTCAAGTTTATAATATGACTGCGGCAATAAAAGATTTAAAAATTAAGAAACAAATATTGAAAAATAGGATCCTTTAAATATTGTTTCATAGAATGCTATATTTAAAGAAACTACAGTGTTAAATATATATCGTTATTTATTGCTAGACATAATCCAAAGATGCTCACAATATTGGCAGCAGAATTCCATCCTGAAATTTAAAACAAGCTATCTTAGAATCATGACTTTTTATCATTTGTTATTTGTTTGAAACTAGGTTCCACTAAATATCAGTACTTTATTTGTGTTTTTAGTGTTTCTGTTACTTGATTTTAAACCCGATCTGCTGAGTTTTACATGTGTGGCATGGTTAAGGCGAACAAGAGGTTGGGGAGCCCGCAAACATGTTTTACTCCGCAATATTTTGTCTACACTGTCTCCAGTTAAGTGTCTGTGAATATCGTATGTAACTATGTATACTATTTTGCTATTTATTTTATACAGAAATTAGGCTGATGGTTTTCTAATTGGAATTCATATACATTGAATTTTGTCGAAGCCTTTTATATCTTGCTAAGAAATATGGTTTTGCTCATTGTTGAATGTTGAAGGCTTTTTAATGACAAATAGCTGCTAACATCTACGTCATTTGATTTCAGGTGGATAGTTATATCACTGGCAATCATATTGCATCTACTTATAACATATTACTACATTGTATGTGCGTTCTTGTATGGAACGATTTTTGTTAATTTTGATAGTAACTCTTCATTATACACGACAAGAATGACATAACTGAACCATGTCGAACATGAACTTAACCATGACACGAATGAACCAAACCATGACACAGATATTTCAGTAATTTTGAATTTATTGCAAAAGTAGGTATTTTTCAGAATAATTGACCGCAGTGTTATATCACGAAGATATATGTGATGTAACAGACTGTAAGAACATAATCTTTTTTATGCACGATAAACCAATTAGCAAGTTTTAATTTTTGACATACGCAAGCTTTGTTCTGTGTTAAATCATTAACCATATGATACAACTTGTGATGTACTAACATATTTACTTTATACAAAGGTACTTACCAGTTTGAATTAATGATCAGAAGTTCCGTTTACAAAATATCCCAATGTTTACATTTTTGCATTGATTGTCATCAAAAAGACTTAACACCGTCATGTCAATCTTATCCAAACTATGACAAAATCACTGTACTAAACGCTCCTCGATATGACGACCTTACTACCCGTGAAACAGTACTGATTTATGAATTTTATGTAAATCCTTACTGCAACAATACACAATAATTAGTTTTTTTTTTTATGTACAACGATCAGGACACCGTTGGTAGTCAACGTTGGTTATATCAATTTTTGGTTATCAAAAATTATTTTATTATTCTCGTATATTTATATTCTATCTTTAATTTGAGATAAATCATTTGAGAAATAAAAAATAAATATTATATGATATTTATATATAAAAATCTAGCATTTTCATTAGGTCCAGTCATTGCCGAGGTTTGTCAGGTCATTGTCAACATGGTCAGGTCACATTTTCGCAAGCTATACATTTTTTTCTCTCATTTTTTAATTATATTTTTGTAAAACATGCTAAAGTCTTATTATATTTCAAATTTGAGATAAAATATTTTTGTGAAATAAAAAAGTTGTCAGCATTTTTTTCGATCCTGTCATTGTCGATGTTGGTCCTGACATTGTCGGTGTAGGTCAGGTCACGTTTTCCCAAGCTTTTGGAGAAAAATATTTATTTTCTTTTAAAATTCATGTATTAAATGTTGAAATTTAATTAAATTTCAAATTTGAAACAAAATCTTCGAGAAATGAAAAAGTTATTAGCATTATCATTTGGTCCTGTCATTGTCATCGATGGTCAGGTCACGTTTTTTCAAGTTTCTGATAAAATTTTATATAATTTTTTTTTAATTCTAAATTTCAAATGGTGACATCTTATTATATTTCAAATTTGAGATCAATCCTATGAATAATAAAAAAGTTATTATCATTTTTCATTTGGTCCTGTCATTCGGTCCTGTCGTTCGGTCCAGTCATTAGTGTAACCCAGAAACAACTCCTGAAACGAGTTGTATATTATACGCACCCGTTTCGCGCCCCTGACAAAAATATGTTTCCTGTGAGAAAGAAAGGGTAAAACATACGATTTTAGTAAAACCTACTCAAAGATATACAGAGGTATTGTGAGAACACAGATAATTCAATTAAGATATAAGATGGACGTCCATGTTGTCTTGGTTCCAATCCGGGTCCGTTCGCCTAAGGTAGCAATAAACAGTAAGGAAAACATACTGAAATTTGCCCTTATGAATTTTACCATCCCCTTTTCATTGCTTTCTTGCAATATGAAGCTTACTGTTTGTGTCATATATGGGCATATGTATGTAATCAGAATCTTCCATAGATTTTATTTCCAGTATATAAAATGGTAAAATATAATTTCTTTTTGGTGTATCCATGGCAACAATCTGCATTTATTTGTTATAAAATATTGCAAAAAGGGGGGGAAAGATGTCACATATTTCCCCAAAATTTGACTATAAGTAGAATTTCAATCGCTTGAAGTAATACCTTTTCTGAAACTGTGTACATATATCATTCAGCAAATCCAATGAAAATCATATGTCTTTCGTCTCATTTTTTTGTTAAATTGCGTCAATAACTTCGTGTAGAAAAAGAGTGTTTGTAAACAGTACATTAATTTCTGGACCAATGGCCGGTCTAGCTATGAAAATACGGACTGTCAAACGGAAAACGGCCCATAAAACATGTAAAAAATAATCTTGATGCTCTTATAAACCATCTTTGAAGGCTATATTAGCACTCATCTGTCTAAAAATGAATTTTATTACACAATAACTTTCCTATTTGAAAAATCCACAGGGGCCATAATGCGAAACTAAACTCCTAACTGTGTATTGCTACCTAAATTCATGTTTGCTCCATTCTCGTTCACACCCCACACGTTCGCATCAAAGGATTTGTGCTGAATAAGTTCGAAAGCTTTATTTTAATCGTCCTTTTGATAGTGTTTTTTTATTAAATAAAGAAAATTTGTTTTTTTATTGTTTAAAATAAAATAGTGACATTCTAAAAACGTAAACAGGTTTTCTTTTGTGAATTATTTGGACAGAATTGATAATAGATATTGTCATGATAAAAAAATGGTGGATCCAGAAATTTTCATAAAAAGGGGGGGGGGGGGAGGGGCACTGACTGACCAAGAGGGGACCAGCTCCAGTCATGCTTCAGTGATTCCCTAAATAATCAACCAAATTTTTCTCACAAAAAGCCCTGTAAAACCCTCTTAATAAAAAAAAAATGTTTCAGTTTAATTTATAAATCAGCCTCTGTCAAAAACTAAAGTCATTTGTCTATTAGACTTGTTAAAGTAGGGCAGAAAAATCCAAATGGCTATCAACTCGTCACAAACTGGTAAAAGTAGTTATCTTTCATTTTATTCATTAAAAGTCTTCATTGTTTTACTTGTACCAAACTAACTACTTGTATTTTACTTAACACCAGACACATAAAAATAATACCAAATTATCTTTGTTAATATCAATTTAGAACAGTAATCTTAAATAAATCATAATTAATATATCAGTCAGGGGTACTACTTGTAAAAGTCATTTTTATTTACTTGAAGAAGTAAAAAAAAATATAAGTTAATTATAATGTTTAAATAATCTCCCCTTAATTTTCTGAAAAATTCACTGGTATATTAAGTAAATTTTTCCTACAATCCCACAAACATTCTTAAGGTTTGCGATGTAAAATCATGCTTTAATGATTTTTCCCAGGTTAGCTCATAATTTTTTATTAGAGTTCAATGTTTCATCTCATTAATTCAACAAAGAAACTGTTTGCAAAGATCTTAAGTATTTGCTCAAGGCCTTCAAAAATTGCTCCTTGGGGACTTGTAAATGAGTAGTGTTCTGAAGATAACAGACAAATTGGATTTTCATTGTCCATGAAATTACACCTTAATGATTAGTAAAGACATCTGCAAAGGGCAGACAATTTAAAATTCTATTAGAGTAAAGAAATTCTTAGAATTCAAGAAAGGAGATAGGATGACTTTCTATACATATACATGTACAAGTAACTAAAATTCACTTGTACAAGTATCCTACAAATTATTGTATATATGTGTATATTTATTTTAACTTCCTCAAGTAAATAAAAATTACTTGTATAAGTAGTACCTCTGACTATTAATCATCTAATCACAGTCAAAAAATATATTTCATTAAAAAAATTCACGAATTTTTATTCATTAAAATATATAAATATTTTGATATATATGTATCTAAAAAAAATCTAATTCAACCAGCATTTGAATAAAAAAGGGTGCGATTGTAGCCAAGGGGCGAACTTGTGGGGGTGCGAATGTGTTTTGGGTGCGAACCATCAGAACATATGGATGGTTCCCCCCCCTTTAACCTGGGTTTGGAACACCCTTTTAAAAATGGATCGATAATTGAATATTTATTGAATATTCTGTAAAAATGAGTTGACCAAATCCCGAGATGGTACAAGTCTTGACCACTGCTATACATGCATGGTTATATAATATAAAAGGATTGTAGTGATTTTTATCAGATACATCATCACGTTTGTGTAAAAGAATTATCAGCTGGTTATATGAGCCTGATTTATAGTCATAGATACAGTGACATGGCACAAAAATAACTCCCATTAGATAGCCTGGCTAATAACACAGTGACATGACACAAAAATAACTCCCATTAGACAGCCTGGCTAATGATACAGTGACATGACACAAAAATAACTTCCATTAGACAGCCTGGCTAATAATACAGTGACATGACACAAAAATAACTCCCATTAGAAAGCCTGGCTAATGATACAGTGACACAACACAAAAATAACTCCCATTAGACAGCCTGGCTAATGATACAGTGACATGACACAAAAATAACTTCCATTAGACAGTCTTGCTCATAATACAGTGACATGACACAAAAATAACTCCCATTAGACAGCCTGGCTAATAATGCAGTGACATGACACAAACATAACTCCCATTAGACAGCCTGGCTAGTAATACAGTGACACGACACAAAAATAACTCCCATTAGACAGCCTGGCTAATAATACAGTGACATGACACAAACATAACTCCCATTAGACAGCCTGGCTAATGATACAGTGACATGACACAAAAATAACTCCCATTAGACAGTCTTGCTAATAATACAGTGAAGTGACACAAAAATAACTCCCATTAGACAGCCTTGTTAATAATACAGTGACATGACACAAAAATAACTCCCATTAGACAGCCTGGCTAATGATACAGTGACATGACACAAACATAACTCCCATTAGACAGCCTGGCTAATGATACAGTGACATGACACAAAAATAACTCCCATTAGACAGCCTGGCTAATAATACAGTGACATGACACAAAAATAACTTCCATTAGACAGCCTGGCTAATAATACAGTGACATGACACAAAAATAACTCCCATTAGAAAGCCTGGCTAATGATACAGTGACACGACACAAAAATAACTCCCATTAGACAGCCTGGCTAATGATACAGTGACATGACACAAAAATAACTTCCATTAGACAGTCTTGCTCATAATACAGTGACATGACACAAAAATAACTCCCATTAGACAGCCTGGCTAATAATGCAGTGACATGACACAAACATAACTCCCATTAGACAGCCTGGCTAGTAATACAGTGACACGACACAAAAATAACTCCCATTAGACAGTCTGGCTAATAATACAGTGACATGACACAAAAATAACTCCCATTAGACAGCCTGGCTAATGATACAGTGACATGACACAAAAATAACTCCCATTAGACAGCCTGGCTAATGATACAGTGACATGACACAAAAATAACTTCCATTAGACAGTCTTGCTAATGATACAGTGACGTGACACAAAAATAACTTCCATTAGACAGCCTGGCTAATAATACAGTGACATGACACAAAAATAACTCCCATTAGACAGCCTGGCTAATAATGCAGTGACATGACACAAACATAACTCCCATTAGACAGCCTGGCTAGTAATACAGTGACACGACACAAAAATAACTCCCATTAGACAGCCTGGCTAATGATACAGTGACATGACACAAAAATAACTTCCATTAGACAGCCTTGCTAATGATACAGTGACGTGACACAAAAATAACTTCCATTAGACAGCCTGGCTAATAATACAGTGACACGACACAAAAATAACTCCCATTAGACAGCCTGGCTAATAATACAGTGACACGACACAAAAATAACTCCCATTAGACAGCCTGGCTAATGATACAGTGACATGACACAAAAATAACTTCCATTAGACAGCCTGGCTAATAATACAGTGACATGACACAAAAATAACTCCCATTAGACAACCTTGCTAATAACAGGCCTTCATGCTTTTATGAATTTGTCCTAAAAACTCCTACACCAAGCTATGTATGGTACTATATACAGAAGGTTATATCTCTTTCATTCATGACAAGATACTTGTTACAAGCTAAAAAAAAGTATATAATACATAATATATTCAGAAATGGTTCAACTGATATTCATCTGAAACTGTAATTGAGCTATTTTATATTTTCAGTTTAAAGATCTACGGTTCGTTTTTATTTGATTCAAGTCCAGTCGATTTAATACACGTTTAGTAAAGGTAAGTGAATATTATAGTCATATTGTATTGAATCGATAAGTTATTTATTTTATCAAATGAAATTGACAATGTTAAAATGCTTAAAGGGGAGATAATAAAGAGCTAACAGGATTAACATTTTGCACTCATCTACTTTTGTTGTATATATATGGGAAACAAAAAAATATGTGACATAACTACATGATTACTTAACTAACATGTCAAACAAAATGTAAATTGCTTAAAAAATATGAGTTTTCGACAATGAAGTGAACTTGTGATATTTATGTCAATGAGACAGCAACCATTCAATGAAAGGTCAAAATTACGGAGCACCTGAGATCACCCCCATCGTTTGGTTGGGTTTGTGTTGCTCAGTCTTAAGGTTTTTATTTCTCTATCGACAAAGTGGAAGGGGAATTTAGGTTTGCACTAAGTCAGTCTGTCTGTCCATCCATCAGTCCAGCAAATCAGTTTTCCAGTTTTTATACCCCCGTCAAAATTTTGACGGGCCTATTGGGGGGGGGGGGGGGGGTTACATGTCGCACCGTATAGATCTCAGAAACTATTTATGATTATTGCATAAAACTTCACACACTTGTTAGTTATATTAATCTGAAGATCTGTATACTTTTTCGTGATGATTCTTTATTTTATTTTTGAGTTATATAAATTGAATTTTTATTGAGCTTTTTGGTAAAAAACATAAAACTTGTTGTGAGCATTTTTTTTCCTGTCTCTTATATAAACTTCCTATTGAGCAGGAATAAGGATGAGCCAGGATATACTTAGCATGACTTCCTGAACAACCCTGTGTTATTCCAAAAACAGTTTTTGATGTTTTTTTCACAAGACGACGGGCGTATCATGCGCTTGTGGCGCAGCTGTTTATTAGTCCCCTACAGACGAAGTCGAAGGTGACTTTCGGTTTGCGCTCTGTCCATCTGTCAGTCCGGCAAATCAGTTTTCCAAACTTTTTTTCTTCATGCTTGAAGATATTGATTTGATATTTGGTGTATTGTTTTATCATGACAAGTTACAGGTCAAGTTCGATTTTCACGATTTTAGCTTTTCTCCATGTTCAGGTGAAGCCCTTTCTCTAGAATTAAATTTTTGATGAAATACAATGTACTTATTATTTACTAAATTTCTGTTCAAAGGGAAATAACTCATTTTTTAAAAGACATTGTATAAAGATAAATGACATTTTGTATTTTTCCTTTTCTTTAGTAAATTGTTTGAAGAATGAAGTGGTAGGTTTTTGTCTCGCTTGACGGAGTCAAATTATTATTTGTCCCCGCCCCTTCAGTTATGGTCTATTGACTTTGAAACTTTTGCTTTGTTTTCATGTATTAGTTTGTGATTAGGTCAGTTTATGGGGTACCACTAGTGGTAAGTTAATGATAATTGGTATACAGTTGTTTAAGCATTAGCATATCTCATTTCCATGGAGATAATTTGGCCCCGCCCCCTCAGTAATGGTCAATTGACTTTGAAATTTTTGCTTAATTTTCATTTATTAGTTTGTGATAAGGTCAGTTTATGGGGAACCAATAGTGGTTAGTTAATGATAATTGGTATGCAGTTGTATAAGCATTGGTATATCGTATTTCCTTGGAGAATATTTGGCCCCCCCCCCTCAGTCATGGTCTATTGACTTCGAAATTTTTGCTTAGTTTTCATGTATCAGTTTGTGAATAGATCGATATATGGGGAACAACTAGTGGTAGGTCAATGAAATTAGGTATGCAGTTGTATTAGCATTGGCACATCTCATTACCATAGAGATTATTTGAACCCGCCCCCTCAGTTATGGATTATTGACTTTGAAATTTTGCTTAGTTTACATGTATTAGTTTGTGTTAAGGTTTGTTTAAAGGTAACTACTTATGATAAGTCAATGGTATTTGGTATGCAGTTGTATTAGCATTGGAGATTGTTTAGCCATGTACCTTCAGTCATGGTTCATTGACTTTGAATATTTGCAAAACTTACATGTTAAAGTGTTGCTATTTTAATTTCAACATTTGCATTATCGAAATTCCAACAAAGCGAGACATATCTCTGTGATAATTGTTTATTTTGTTATTTTATATAGTTTACACCATGACAAGTTAAAGATCAAGTAAGAATTTCGTTCCATTACAATGATTTTTTTAACCCGTAAGGGACTATGTCATGTATGTATTGCCATGCTTGATTTCTTTGTGCTTGAAGATATTGATTTAATATTTGGTTTATTGCTTCATAATGACAAGTTACAGATCAAGTTCGAATTTAGTTCTGGTCTGATGATTTTGTGCAGAGTTATGGTCCTTGGACTTCGAAAATTTACTTAAATAATCAGTTTTTCACATTTTGTTGTCATGCTTGAAGATATTGACTTGATATTTGTTATATAGTTTACACCATGACAAGTTATAGATCAAGTTAACATTTTGTTCCAGTACAATGATTTTTTAAATGGTAGGGGACTATGTATGCAATGCAATAATGTCAGAATGCTTGTTTATTTTGTGTTTTGTGTACTGTTGTTTGTTGGTGTTTTCTTTTTATACCCCTCTTTGAAAAAAGGGGGGTATACTGTTTTACCTCTGTCTGTCCGTCCGTCCGTCAGTCCGTCTGTCCCCTGAAACTTTCGTCGCATTTTTCTCAGGAACTACAATACAAGGATTTCTGAAATTTGGTTTCAGGGTTTATCTAAGTCAGCTATACCGTGTGATGCGTTTTCAGATTGATCACTTGACAACTTCCTGTTTACCGAACACTTGTATGATTTTACACATGATAGCCAAGTTGAAAATTTTCGTCACATTTTTCTCAGGAACTACAATACAAGGATTTCTGAAATTTGGTTTCAGGATTTATATAAGTCAGCTATACCGAACACTTGCATATTTTTACACTATTAATATTATCCACTTGCGGCGGGGGTATCATCAGTGAGCAGTAGCTCACAGTTTCACTTGTTTAGCCTCGTCTTTAGTTTGAATATCTATAATTTGTATTTTTTAGATCCTTGTCCAGTCAATGTGATCCTTGTCCAGTCAAGTTATTATAGGTAAATGTACATTACATGTGAACTAAATCAGATCATTTACTTTTGAAATTTGTTTCAAACATAAAATGTGAGATATATGTCAATGAGACAGCAACCCAACAAAGCAAGTATGGTGATGTATACAGGTCAATATATAGTCAACAAATCAAAAATAACCTCATATGACAAGGTCTACATTTTAATGAACTGGGCCATAAAATTTAGGAAGATAACACCCAAACATTTTTATGTTTATAAGAAACAGGAAGATAACCCACAAACATTGATATGTTTATAAGAAACAGGAGATAACACTCAAACATTGATATGTTTATAGGAAACAGGAGATAACACTCAAACATTGATATGTTTATAAGAAACAGGAGATAACACTCAAACATTGATATGTTTATAAGAAACAGGAGATAACCCACAAACATTGATATGTTTATACAGGGAGATAACACTCAAACATTGATATGTTCATACAGGGAGATAACCCACAAACATTGATATGTTTATACAGGGAGATAACACACAAACATTGATATGTTTATAGGAAACAGGGAGATAACACACAAACATTGATATGTTTATAAGAAACAGGATATAACACTCAAACATTGATATGTTCATACAGGGAGATAACACTCAAACATTGATATGTTTATAAGAAACAGGAGATAACCCACAAACATTGATATGTTTATACAGGGAGATAACACTCAAACATTGATATGTTCATACAGGGAGATAACACACAAACATTGATATGTTTATAAGAAACAGGAGATAACCCACAAACATTGATATGTTTATACAGGGAGATAACACTCAAACATTGATATGTTCATACAGGGAGATAACACACAAACATTGATATGTTCATACAGGGAGATAACCCACAAACATTGATATGTTTATACAGGGAGATAACACTCAAACATTGATATGTTCATACAGGGAGATAACACACAAACATTGATATGTTTAATGGAAACAGGGAGATAACCCACAAACATTGATATGTTTATACAGGGAGATAACACACAAACATTGATATGTTAATACAGGGAGATAACCCACAAACATTGATATGTTTATAAGGAACAGGGAGATAACACACAAACATTGATATGTTCATACAGGGAGATAACCCACAAACATTGATATGTTTATAAGAAACAGGGAGATAACCCACAAACATTGATATGTTTATAAGAAACAGGGAGATAACACACAAACATTGATATGTTCATACAGGGAGATAACACTCAAACATTGATATGTTTATACAGGGAGATAACCCACAAACATTTATATGTTTATACAGGGAGATAACACACAAACATTGATATGTTTATAGGAAACAGGGAGATAACACACAAACATTGATATGTTTATAGGAAACAGGGAGATAACACACAAACATTTATATGTTTATACAGGGAGATAACACACAAACATTGATATGTTTATAGGAAACAGGGAGATAACACACAAACATTGATATGTTTATAAGAAACAGGAGATAACACTCAAACATTGATATGTTCATACAGGGAGATAACACTCAAACATTGATTTGTTTATAAGAAACAGGAGATAACACACAAACATTGATATGTTTATAGGAAACAGGGAGATAACACACAAACATTGATATGTTTATAAGAAACAGGAGATAACACTCAAACATTGATATGTTCATACAGGGAGTTAACACACAAACATTGATATGTTCATACAGGGAGATAACACACAAACATTTATATGTTTATAAGAAACAGGGAGATAACACACAAACATTGATATGTTCATACAGGGAGATAACACTCAAACATTGATATGTTTATACAGGGAGATAACCCACAAACATTTATATGTTTATACAGGGAGATAACACACAAACATTGATATGTTTATAGGAAACAGGGAGATAACACACAAACATTGATATGTTTATAGGAAACAGGGAGATAACACACAAACATTTATATGTTTATACAGGGAGATAACACACAAACATTGATATGTTTATAGGAAACAGGGAGATAACACACAAACATTGATATGTTTATAAGAAACAGGAGATAACACTCAAACATTGATATGTTCATACAGGGAGATAACACTCAAACATTGATTTGTTTATAAGAAACAGGAGATAACACACAAACATTGATATGTTTATAGGAAACAGGGAGATAACACACAAACATTGATATGTTTATAAGAAACAGGAGATAACACTCAAACATTGATATGTTCATACAGGGAGATAACACACAAACATTGATATGTTCATAAGAAACAGGAGATAACACTCAAACATTGATATGTTTATAAGAAACAGGAGATAACACACAAACATTGATATGTTTATAAGAAACAGGAGATAACACTCAAACATTGATATGTTTATAAGAAACAGGAGATAACACTCAAACATTGATATGTTCATACAGGGAGATAACACACAAACATTGATATGTTTATAAGAAACAGGAGATAACACTCAAACATTGATATGTTTATAAGAAACAGGAGATAACACTCAAACATTGATATGTTTATAAGAAACAGGAGATAACACTCAAACATTGATATGTTCATACAGGGAGATAACACACAAACATTGATATGTTTATAAGAAACAGGAGATAACACTCAAACATTGATATGTTTATAGGAAACAGGGAGATAACACACAAACATTGATATGTTTATAAGAAACAGGAGATAACACTCAAACATTGATATGTTCATACAGGGAGATAACACACAAACATTGATATGTTTATAAGAAACAGGAGATAACACTCAAACATTGATATGTTTATAAGAAACAGGAGATAACACTCAAACATTGATATGTTTATAAGAAACAGGAGATAACACTCAAACATTGATATGTTCATACAGGGAGATAACCCACAAACATTGATTTGTTTATAAGAAACAGGAGATAACACTCAAACATTGATATGTTTATAAGAAACAGGAGATAACACTCAAACATTGATATGTTTATAAGAAACAGGAGATAACACTCAAACATTGATATGTTCATACAGGGAGATAACACACAAACATTGATATGTTTATAAGAAACAGGAGATAACACTCAAACATTGATATGTTTATAAGAAACAGGAGATAACACTCAAACATTGATATGTTTATAAGAAACAGGAGATAACACTCAAACATTGATATGTTCATACAGGGAGATAACACACAAACATTGATATGTTTAATGGAAACAGGGAGATAACCCACAAGCATTGTTATGTTTAATGGAAACAGGGAGATAACCCACAAACATTGATTTGTTTATAAGAAACAGGAGATAACACACAAACATTGATAAGTTTATACAGGGAGATAACCCACAAACATTGATATGTTTATAAGAAACAGGGAGATAACCCACAAGCATTGACATGTTTATAAGAAACAGGAGATAACACTCAAACATTGATATGTTCATACAGGGAGATAACACACAAACATTTATATGTTTATACAGGGAGATAACCCACAAACATCGATATGTTTATAGGAAACAGGGAGATAACACACAAACATTGATATGTTTATAAGAAACAGGAGATAACACACAAACATTGATATGTTCATACAGGGAGACAACACACAAACATTGATATGTTCATACAGGGAGATAACCCACAAACATTGATATGTTTATACAGGGAGATAACACTCAAACATTGATAAGTTTATAGGAAACAGGGAGATAACACACAAACATTGATATGTTCATACAGGGAGATAACACACAAACATTGATTTGTTTATAAGAAACAGGAGATAACACTCAAACATTGATATGTTTATAAGAAACAGGGAGATAACCCACAAGCATTGACATGTTTATAAGAAACAGGAGATAACACACAAACATTGATATGTTCATACAGGGAGATAACACACAAACATTGATATGTTCATACAGGGAGATAACCCACAAACATTGATATGTTCATACAGGGAGATAACACACAAGCATTGTTATGTTTATAAGAAACAGGAGATAACACACAAACATTGATATGTTCATACAGGGAGATAACACACAAACATTGATATGTTCATACAGGGAGATAACCCACAAACATTGATATGTTAATACAGGGAGATAACACACAAACATTGATATGTTTATACAGGGAGATAACACACAAACATTGATATGTTTATACAGGGAGATGACACACAAACATTGATATGTTCATACAGGGAGATAACCCACAAACATTGATATGTTCATACAGGGAGATAACCCACAAACATTGATATGTTCATACAGGGAGATAACACACAAACATTGATATGTTCATACAGGGAGATAACCCACAAACATTGATATGTTTATAAGAAACAGGAGATAACACTCAAACATTGATATGTTTATAAGAAACAGGAGATAACACTCAAACATTGATATGTTCATACAGGGAGATAACCCACAAACATTGATATGTTCATACAGGGAGATAACACACAAACATTGATATGTTCATACAGGGAGATAACCCACAAACATTGATATGTTTATAAGAAACAGGAGATAACACTCAAACATTGATATGTTTATAAGAAACAGGAGATAACACTCAAACATTGATATGTTTATGCAGGGAGATAACACACAAACATTGATATGTTCATACAGGGAGATAACACTCAAACATTGATATGTTTAATGGAAACAGGGAGATAACCCACAAACATTGATATGTTCATACAGGGAGATAACCCACAAACATTGATATGTTCATACAGGGAGATAACACACAAACATTGATATGTTTATAAGAAACAGGAGATAACACTCAAACATTGATATGTTTATAAGAAACAGGAGATAACACTCAAACATTGATATGTTTATAAGAAACAGGAGATAACCCACAAACATTGATATGTTCATACAGGGAGATAACCCACAAACATTGATATGTTCATACAGGGAGATAACACACAAACATTGATATGTTCATACAGCATTTACAGGGAGATAACACTCAAACATTGATATGTTTATACAGGGAGATAACCCACAAACATTGATATGTTTATACAGGGAGATAACACACAAACATTGATATGTTCATACAGGGAGATAACACACAAACATTGATATGTTTATACAGGGAGATAACACACAAACATTTATATGTTTATAAGAAACAGGGAGATAACACACAAACATTGATATGTTTATACAGGGAGATAACCCACAAACATTGATATGTTCATACAGGGAGATAACACACAAACATTGATATGTTTATAAGAAACAGGATATAACACTCAAACATTGATATGTTTATACAGGGAGATAACACACAAACATTGATATGTTCATACAGGGAGATAACACACAAACATTTATATGTTTATAAGAAACAGGAGATAACACTCAAACATTGATATGTTTATAAGAAACAGGATATAACACTCAAACATTGATATGTTTATACAGGGAGATAACACACAAACATTTATATGTTTATAAGAAACAGGAGATAACACTCAAACATTGATATGTTTATAAGAAACAGGATATAACACTCAAACATTGATATGTTTATACAGGGAGATAACACACAAACATTTATATGTTTATAAGAAACAGGAGATAACACACAAACATTGATTTGTTTATACAGGGAGATAACACACAAACATTGATTTGTTTATACAGGGAGTTAACACACAAACATTGATATGTTTATACAGGGAGATAACCCACAAACATTGATTTGTTTATACAGGGAGTTAACACACAAACATTGATATGTTTATACAAGGAGATAACCCACAAACGATATGTTTATACAGGGAGATAACACACAAACATTTATATGTTTATAAGAAACAGGGAGATAACCCACAAACATTGATATGTTTAATGGAAACAGGGAGATAACCCACAAACATTGATATGTTTATACAGCATTTACAGGGAGATAACACACAAACATTGACATGTTTATACAGCATTTACAGGGAGATAACACACAAACATTGATATGTACAGTAGTTGTCGTTTGTTTATGTAATATATACGTGTTTCTCGTTTCTCGTTTTGTTTATATAGATTAGACCGTTGGTTTTCCCGTTTGAATGGTTTTACACTGGTAATTTTGGGGCCCTTTATAGCTTGTTGTTCGGTGTGAGCCAAGGCTCCGTGTTGAAGGCCGTACTTTAACCTATAATGGTTTAATTTTTAAATTGTTATTTGGATGGAGAGTTGTCTCATTGGCACTCACACCACATCTTCCTATATCTATATATGTTTATACAGGGAGATAACCCCAAAACATTGATTTGTTTATAAGAAACAGGGAGATAACACACAAACATTGATATGTTTATAAGGAACATTCATAACAGTTAATTATAAAAAGAAGTACCAATGAAGTATTTTTAAATGATACATATATTTTATATATATCAGGCTTAACATGCTTAAACAATTTAATATGATTTATAGTTATTTTTCACAGATACTTGAGATGACAACAATTGATATGTATTTACATATATCAGGCTTTAACAAGTAAATGTAATTTATAGTTATTTTTCACAGATACTTGAGATGACGACACAACCTTACTTATAAAATAGGCTGACCTCAGAGGTACATTCATCAGTATTTATCTAATTAGTATGTATCGTATAATATATGTTTTTTAAGATTACAAAAAAAAAAATCAATTCATAAAAATGGCTTCGTTAATCTTTCAGTTTGTTGTGGTATTGTGTTCACTTTTAGTGTGGGAGGTGGTGGGTTTAAGCAATACACTCTGTAAGCAGTTTTCCTCTGCCGTACATCCACTTCCTGTTTACCAATAGAATTATACAACACTCATTGTACAATTACAATTTCTTTTTCTTGACTTCTATGGCAGGGAATGATTTTATATTTGATGAACAGCTTGATAATGTTGATTTGTAGTTTGTTAGCAGTTTTTATGCCCAACCTATGGGTATTACCTTTTTTCGGTCTGTGCGTCCGTTCGTTCGATGTCCGTCTGTCCCACTTCCGGTTGAAGTTTTTGGTCAAGGTAGTTTTTTTGTTGTTGACGTCCAATCAACTTGACACTTAGTTTACATGTTCCCTATGATATGATCTTTCTAATTTTAATGCCAAATTAGAGTTTTGACCTCAATTTCACGGTCCGCTGCCCCCCCCTTTAGGTCAGTCAGCGGGCCCCCCATAGGAAAAGTTCTGGATCTGCCACTGCGTTGAACATAGAAAATGTGTCTGTCCCACTTCAGGTTAAAGTTTTTGGTCAAGGTAGTTTTTGTCAAATTGATGAAGTTGAAGTCAAATCAACTTGCAACTTAGTACACATGTTCCCTATGATATGATCTTTCTAATTTTAAGAGTTTTGACCCCAATTTCACGGTCCACTGAACATAGAAAATGCGGTTGTCCCACTTTAGGTTAAAGCTTTTGTTCAAGATAGTTTTTGATGAAGTTGAAGTCCAATCAACTTGAAACTTTGTACACATGTTCCATATGATATGATCTTTCTAATTTTAAGAGTTTTGACCCTAATTTCACGGTCCACTGTAAATAGAAAATGATAGTGCTAGTGGGGCATCCATGTACTATGGACACCTTCTTGTAGTTTCTGATGTGCATTGTACAAAGAAAATTTTCATGAAAATTTTCTTGGCTTTAATGATTTTAGGGAATGATCATTTATACCTCAGTGAATATGTTACTTCAATAGGCCAGTTCCGGGACACGGTAGTTAGTTGAATCTGTCATATGACTTCCATCACCACATAACTAAAATGTAGGCATCGTCACTTCCAACACATGTTGAAAAAGTTTGATCGTATATTGCACAAAATATTTGGAAAATTAAAATTTATTAAGTTGGTGACCCTCCCTTAAGTGGTATTGGAATTAAGATTACGTACTAACGGAACATAAATTATTTCTAAACTACCCTGCAAAATGACGATTCTGAAAGTGCTTAAAACTTTAATAAAGCAGGGATATAGGCGCGCCTTTTATCTGGTAAATGACGTCACAAAGGCGTGCGAAATTGATGATATTTTCCGGTGAAAGACATGATTCCAGAAATGTCCTATCAATTTCATGCAGCGACACAAGTCTATTTGTCTAGTTCAAAGTTACCTTAAGGAGGTGTGGTATGATTAACAATGATACAATTATTCCTAGACCATAGGACACAGTTACAAACAATTACAGGTCGTCCAATAACCTTCAACAATAAGCAAAACCCATTCCATATAGTCATCTATAAATAGCCTTGATATGATATAATGTTAAACAATTTAAAAGAAAAAAATCAACAGCCAACTACAACAATGAAGGAAAAACAAGGATGGTACACAGCTTCTAACTTCATCCACTACGTTATAGGTCCTGTCTTTCGACAGGCACATACAGAATAAAAATCATTGAATTTAATGTGACTGGTCTAGTTGATCGTAGACAGTGTTTTGATAAGCTGCAATATGATATTTAATATTGTTCTTTATCTGTGTCTTAATGCTGGTAAATAAAACTTTTGACATTTTTAGATCTGGGAAAGTGCAATAGATGATCTGGTGTTTGATGGAAAAAGTCACACCCTGCTTGTAGAATACATTTGTACCTCATTTAGTCACACCCTGCTTGTAGAATACATTTGTACCTCATTTAGTCACACCCTGTTTGTAGAATACATTTGTACCTCATTCAATAGAAGTTCTGGTGTTTGATGGAAAAAGTCACACCCTGCTTGTAGAATACATTTGTACCTCATTTAGTCACACCCTGCTTGTAGAATACATTTGTACCTCATTTAGTCACACCCTGTTTGTAGAATACATTTGTACCTCATTCAATAGATGTTCTGGTGTTTGATGGAAAAAGTCACACCCTGCTTGTAGAATACATTTGTACCTCATTCAATAGATGTTCTGGTGTTTGATGGAAAGAGTCACACCCTGCTTGTAGAATACATTTGTACCTCATTTAGTCACACCCTGTTTGTAGAATACATTTGTACCTCATTCAATAGATGTTCTGGTGTTTGATGGAAAAAGTCACACCCTGCTTGTAGAATACATTTGTACCTCATTCAATAGATGTTCTGGTGTTTGATGGAAAAAGTCACACCCTGCTTGTAGAATACATTTGTACCTCATTCAATAGATGTTCTGGTGTTTGATGGAAAAAGTTACACCCTGCTTGTAGAATACATTTGTACCTCATTCAATAGATGTTCTGGTGTTTGATGGAAAGAGTCACACCCTGCTTGTAGAATACATTTGTACCTCATTTAGTCACACCCTGTTTGTAGAATACATTTGTACCTCATTCAGGTATGTGATGAGATTTTTAAGGTTTTGAGTTCAGTTCATTATTAAACTTTAAATAGTGCAGAAAAGTTGAGATAAATTACTGTTTCAATGCTATTATTTATTATTTGAATGAAATAAGAAGATGAAAATATTAGGTCAGTATTTTACCACTCATAGTGATCATGTTTCAATTGGCAATAACACAAATACCTCAATTAAAACTCAACAGTATATATTGACTATGATTATTCTTTTCTATTTTTAGGCTATAATGGAAAGTTGGAATAAGGTAAGATTTACTTAATAGTCTTCTTGTCATTTGTAGTTTTGTTCCCCATTAGTGTACAATTAGATACAAGTATGTGATAACTTGAGATAAAAACTAGTAGAATTCTAAGTGAACTACCAAACTACTTATTCCAAAAACAAAAAAATACAAAACTGGGACAAAGCAAGGTGCAAGGTGAAAAAAAGATTCTAAAAGTGAGTGGTGGGAGATAGTGTATTATTTATGTAGTACCTTCATAATCCTTGTTTATTTGTAACTCTAAGTAGGTCTGTAGAGTTATTTGAAAAAAATATTGGGACAATTTTTCTACATAAAAAAAAATAATACAGAAGTTATCTCCCCTTGCCATTGTTAAGTTCATGTGAGTTGAATAAGACCAATCTATTTTATGGTATAAAGAGCCGACTGATACAACACACTTTTTGTCTTGTTAGGTTACAGTCTCATTGCTTTATTATATCCCACATCTACATTTATTCAGTCTACATACATTTATATATGTATCTCTTTATGTAAGTTAATAGAGAGATTTCTACTAGTTGATATAAAAAAGGATGAGTCAGTACCAAGGGGCAATTAAAGGACTAAGTGAATGAAACACAATTACATGTCTTCAAAAGGCAATTAAAGGACTAAGTGAATGAAACACAACTACATGTCTCCAAAAGGACAAAAGTAGGGGCAACTAAAGGACTAAGTGTATTACATGTCTTTAAAAGGACAAAGGTCAAAGTCCAGAAAACACTACAAGAAAGAAAAATCAAGGATATGCCAAATCTAGTTCATGATTCTATAAAAAAATAATTTTTTGAAGGTTAACAATTTTTGTCGAGCCTGCGACTTAATTCGCAGAAAGCTCGACATAGGGATAGTGATCCGACGGCGGCTAATGTCTTAAAAGCTTCATATTTTAGAAGGTTGAAGACCTGGATGCTTCATACTTTGTATATAGATGCCTAATGCTATGAAGTTTCCGTCAGTCACATGTCCAATGTCCTTGACCTCATTTCCATGGTTCAGTGACTACTTGAAAAAAATGTTTTTTGTAATGTTAAATTCTCTCTTATTAGAATTAATAGGATTACTATATTTGGTATGTGTGTACCTTACAAGGTCTTCATGCCCGTTAGACAGTTTTCACTTGACATCGACCTCATTTCATGAATCAGTGAACAAGGTTAAGTTTTGGTGGTCAGGTCCATATCTCAGATACTATAAGCAATAGATCTAGTATATATTCAGTGTATGGAAGGACTGTAAAGTGTATATTTCCAACTGACAGGTGTTATCTGACCTCATGGTTCAGTGGTTACAGTAAGGTTTTTGTGTTTTGGTCTGTTTTTCTTATACTGTATGCAATAGGTCTACCATATTTGGTGTATGAATGATTGTAAGGTGTACATGTCTAGCTGGCAGGTGTCATCTGACCGTGACCTCATTTTCATGGTTCAGTGGTCAAAGTTCAGTTTTTGAGTTTTGGTCTTTTTATTTAATATTTATGCAATGAATGTCAACTATATTTGCTGTATGGAAATATTCTTTGATGTATATGTCAATCGCACAGGTTTTATTTGACCTTGACCTCATTTTCACGGTTCATTGCTTAGTGTTAAGTTTTTGTGTTTTGGTCTGGTTTTCTTAGACTATAACCAATAGGTCAACTATATCTGTTGTTTGGAAGAATTGTTAGCTGTACATGCCTTGACCTCATTTTCATGGTTCATTGGTCAATGTTTAGTTTTCTTGGTTAATGTTAAGTTTATGTGACAGTTGTGATAAAGCTTTTTATTTAGGACTATCAACATAATATCAATGATTAGTAAAGAAGGCGAGACATTTCAGTGTGTGCACTCTTGGTGTTTTTCTTGATAATATAAAATGCAAATTCCCAACAATTTTATGCTATTTAAAGAATTCCTCTCTGTCTGTTATTTAAAGGAAGGATACTACTGATTTATGTAGTCATTGCTAAACAGAAGAAAACATAATTATTACCTAATTTAACAGTAAGGACATTCATTACAATATATTTTTATTACGGTTTACTTACAGAAACTTACTACAGCTGCTGGGAATAGAGATATAGAAGCCTTAAAAATGTGACTACAGAATGGTGCAGACATTGATTAACAAGCTTTAATTTAATTTCTATTTTTTACTTACAGAAACTTACTACAGCTGCTTGGGAGGGAGATACAGAAGCCTTAAAATTAAGCCTACAGAATGGTGCAGAAATTGATTATCAAGATGTAAGTAAAATAGTCACATTTAAAACTACCTTATTTTAATAATTCATAGAAAAATCATTTGAAGATACAGCATTTTATGGTACATGAACAAAAAAAGACACAAAACTACATGTAACTTAAAATTAAAGCACAGCGAAACAGTGAAAACTACAAGTAACTTCAAAATGTTGAATATTGTACATAAACACACGACAACAATTTACTTTAGAACTTTAATAACAGAAGTATAAAAAATAAAAAACAAGTTGCTTCAGAACATAACAGATTGTACATAAGCAGTATAAAACAAACAAAGTTCTACAAATTACTTCATAACATTACAAATTGTACACCAGCAGTATAAAACACACAACTACAAGTTACTTCAGGGCAGAACAAATTGTACATAATATAATAATATATCTGTATGGAAACTGATATTTATATCATATACTGAATTCGATATTATATCAAAATCTGTTTTTAATTTAACAGTTTTAGTGAGAGAGAAAAAATGCATAAAGGTATTTTTTGTTTTAATAATTGTTTTTGTTTGTTTTGAATAATAGTTGATAAAGTTCTTACTTTGAATATTTACAAGAATATTTTTTACACCAAGGTTTTACAGCGGGTGTAAAACAAATATCGCACATGTATGTTATTGCTTCACTTAGACCACATTCCTTAATATATACAAAATTATTTTGTTAATTAGACAGGTTTAATGGACAACAAAAATGTGTAAGAATCATATAAAGTGGGGTCTCATTTTGTTCGTCTCCTCGTACTAAATCAGGAAATGTAACTATTTTTCATATTTCTTTGAAAAAGTTACTTTTTAAAAAATTGATCATTATTCTGAATCATGTTAATCGGACAGATTAAATCATTATATTAACAAATACTTGTTAGAATTATATAAAGTGAGATGTCATTTTACTCAGAGAATTTTAATGAATCCATTGATATAAATATTTTATTCATTTCTTAAAAAAAAATTTAACATGACAGTTGAATAATTATACTGAATCTACACAAAATCATGTTGTTAATTAGACAGTTTAACGAACAAATATTTGTAATAATTATATAAAGTGGGGTCTCATTTTACTTGTTTTGTTCTACTGAATCCATTGATATAATTATTTTACACATTTCTTGAAAATTTTTTTTTTTTAAGATATCAGGTTTAATTGAAGTTTTGACATTTCACAACAAAACTTGTTTATTTATTGTTTATATACAATATAAATACAAGTGTGACTGGTCATTTTATTCAGTTTTGACCACTGATTCATGTGATATATATTTTGTTTATATTTATTACACAACATTGTCCAGTTTATCAGACAAGTTTTGATGTCAGTTGTATTATTCCAGGAGAGAGGAGAGACAGCATTAATGTGGGCTGCCAGTAGAGGACACCTGGAGTTCTGTAGACTCCTCATTGATACAGGATGTAAGATCGACATCACAACAGTATGTTATCTACTTAGTCTGATCACATTACTATTAATCTACACTAAATCATGTTGTTAATTAGACAGTTTAATGAACAAATATTTGTAAGAATCATATAAAGTGGGGTCTCATTTTGTTTGTTTTGTTCTACTGAATCCATTGATATAATTATTTCACACATTTCTTGAAAAAAATATTTTTTTAAGATATCAGTTTTAATGGAAGTTCTGACATTTTACAACAAAACATGTTTATTTATTGTTTATATACAATATAAATACAAGTGTGACTGGTCATTGTATACAGTTTTGACCACTGATTCATGTGATATATATTTTGTTTATATTTATTACACAACATTGTCCAGTTTATCAGACAAGTTTTGATGTCAGTTGTATTATTCCAGGTATATGGACAGACAGCATTAATGTGGGCTGCCGAGGGAGGACACCTGGAGGTCTGTAGACTTCTCATTGATAGAAGATGTAAGATCGACACCACAGATGTATGTTATCTACTTAGTCTGATCACATTACTATTAATCTACACAAAATCTTGTTGTTAATTAGACAGTTTTAATGAACAAATATTTGTAATAATTATATTAAGTTGGGTCTCATTTTACTCGTATTATTGTTCTGAATCAGAAAATATAACTTTTTTCATGTTTCTTTACAAAAAATATTTCATTTAAATGATCAATGATATTTAATCTACACTAATTCCTGTTGTTAATTAGACAGTTTTAATGAACAAATATTTATAAGAATCATATAAAGTGGGGTCTCATTTTACTTGTTTTGTTCTACTGAATCCATTGATATAATTATTTTACACATTTCTTGAAAAAAATATTTTTTTAAGATATCAGGTTTTATGGAAGTTTTGACATTTCACAACAAAACATGTTTATTTATTGTTTATGATCAATATAAATACAAGTGTGACTGGTCATTTTATTCAGTTTTGACCACTGATTCATGTGATATATATTTTGTTTATATTTATTACACAACATTGTCCAGTTTATCAGACAAGTTTTGATGTCAGTTGTATTATTCCAGGAGTATGGACAGACAGCATTAATGTATGCTGCCTTGAATGGACACCTGGAGATCTGTAAACTCCTCATTGATACAGGATGTAAGATCGACATCACAGTATGTTATCTACTTAGTCTGATCACATTACTATTAATCTACACTAAATCATGTTGTTAATTTAGACAGGTTTAATGAACAAATATTTGTAATAATTATATAAAGTGGGGTCTCATTTTACTCATATTATTGTTCTGAATTAGAAAATATTACTCCTTTTCATGTTTCTTAAAAAAGATATTTTATTAAAATGAATAGTTATACTGAATCTACACAAAATCATATTGTTAATTAGACAGTTTTAATGAACAAATATTTGTAAGAATCATATAAAGTGGGGTCTCATTTTACTTGTTATGTTCTACTGAATCCATTGATATAATTATTTTACACATTTCTTGAAAAAAATATTTTTTTAAGATATCAGGTTTAATGGAAGTTTTGACATTTCACAACAAAACATGTTTATTTATTGTTTATGTACAATATAAATACAAGTGTGACTGGTCATTTTATTCAGTTTTGACCACTGATTCATGTGTCAATATTTTGTTTATATTTATTACACAACATTGTTCAGTTTATCAGACAAGTTTTAATGTCAGTTGTAGGATATGTTGTATATTATTGATATTGATAACAAAGTATTGTACATTATAGTTACATGTTATTTGGTTATATTATAGAACAATGGATACACAGCTTTACATCATGCTGCTGAGTGGGGACAACTACAGACCACAATATATCTAGTAGAACAAGGTGCCAGTCCCTTGGTTACAACACGTCAGGTAATATTTTATAGTATATGCCCAGTGTTCAACTATTAAGTATTAAATCACTCAAATGATGAATAAGATATGTTTGGTCAAATGGTTTAAAGGCTATAGTGTCATGTTTAAATTGAAGAAATGAAAAAGTTATATAGACTGTCATGCAAGTTTGCTGTAACCAAAATCAGTGTAAACAAACAAATTGTCAAACAAAACTAACACCAATCTGTGTAAACTCTAATCTGTTGTCATGACAATTATAACAAAGTTATCAGATGGTTTTAAAATATTGGAAGCAATGCTTTCATCTTGTTTTTATATTTAAACAGATGAGAGGTGGGCAATGACAGATAATCTTTATGTTGGGTGAAACATATTTTCTATACAGGAATAAACACTACTAGACATTATTTATATGGATTCAATAAGGGGGAAATAAAAATCGCTTAATTATTTCATATTGTATACAGATATAGGAGGGTGTGGATCGGGTATACAGATATAGGAGGGTGTGGATGGGATATTCAGATATAGGAGAGAATGGTTGGGGTATACAGATATAGGAGGGTGTGGATGGGGTATACATATATAGGAGGAGATGATTATACAGATATTGGAGTATATGGATGGGGTATACAGATATAGGAGGGTGTGGATTGGGAATACAGGTTTCGGAGGGTGTAGATTGGGTATACAGATATAGGAGGGTGTGGATGGGGTATACATATATAGGGTGGTATGGATTGGGAATACAGGTTTCGGAGGGTGTAGATTGGGTATACAGATATAGGAGGGTGTGGATGGGGTATACATATATAGGGTGGTGTGGATTGGGAATACAGGTTTCGGAGGGTGTAGATTGGGTATACAGATATAGGAGGGTGTGGATGGGGTATACATATATAGGGTGGTGTGGATGGTGTATACAGGTATAGGAGGGTGTTTATTTGTTACACAGATATCGGAGGTTGTGGAGGAGGTGTACAGATATAGGAGGGTATGGTGTGGGTATACAGATATAGGAGGGTATGGATGGGTTTACAGCAGATTAGAAAATCATGAATGGAAGAAGAAAAAAATGAAAATGGAGAGAAATCGGTAAAAAAATAATGAATAGAAAAGAATTGGGTGCAAAAATATAGAAAATAGAGAACAATATTGGGGTGTTAAAAATATAAAGAACTCTCAATAATGTGTCCACAAAATTAGAAAAGAATAGTTAAAAATGAAGACCCCCAAAGTCCTCCACACCCTCATGTAGACATAAGGATGCATTTACCAATCTTTAAACGGCAAAGAAAATTATAGGACAAAAAAGAGTTAAAAGCCTATTTAAAGTCTTCACAAAATTGTGAAAAATAATCTGAATGTCGTCTCATGAGTTATATATATATATATGGTAAGCATCTGTTAAGATAAAATAAATCACCACTTAGCTGCTACTGGTCTTACCTATTGATCTGTGTTAAAAAGTCTTCTTTGTAGTTAACAGATGAAAGTAATATAAAGATTTGTCTGTATTTCAGGGTGAGACTCCATACGATCTAGCAGCAGAGAGTAAACAGGGACAGTATAAAGAAGTGATGGAATACTTACAGGTACATATGGTGTTAAATTATATATGCTTACAATGAATCAAGTAGAAAATAATTTACTAAATATAAAGAAATATAAAACTCTTTATGTCTTGATCACAAAATTTAAATTATAAAGCAATTTATTGATCATCATGATTTTGATTTTGATTTTGATTGGACAACATCATACATTTGAGGCACTAAATCCACACTTAACAAGCTTTAAACTAAGCTTAGTTGTCATTTTTGGAAAATGACGCTTCAGCGGCATTGTTCCGATACCATTGACCAGAACAACAGGAAGTCTCCGCCTACCACACTCGGTTGCATATTTCCTATTTTACAAACTAACTGGTATCTGTTTGTATTTGTACACTCGAACAAAGTGTTGTAGTCGGAGGGGAACCAATTTACATACTTTATTTTATTTACAACAAAAATGTTGACCTGTCCATAGAAAGGCTTGTATAGTCTGCGGTTTTATTCTCCAAAATTGGACCTTCCAGAGGGGGTGCGGACTATAGAGTACAATAAGCAAGAAATAAGAGAACAAGTTCAATTTCGCGGCGAGGTGGTTGTTTACGTTCCGCCATCATTGATATTGTAGAGGGCGCTCTCATCATTTTTCAAAGTAATAATTTTAACTTATCCATATTAATAAGTTATTTCTATTTAATATCAAATTAAAACTGGTTAATATAAAAACTAAACCTTTCATTACAAATTTCTCGTTTCTTTTCAATGCATTTGAAATAAACTGGTATCTGCTAGATTGACACGATCCAAACATCAAAGTCGTATTATCGTGATATCTGTCATGTACGGATTTCGACTCTCACCGGTTAATTTCTTCTTTTACACATGCTTTTTAAACTTCCTGTTTAAACATCGCAAGTTTCAAAATTGTTTTTTAAGTGAATTTAACTTATTTTAACAATCATGATGCGTTCTAGAATTATTTAAAGCAGTTTCTACTTCTGTTTGACGATGGAAAACAGGTTTTCTCAAGAAAATACCGCACTTGATCGCAGAGGATTTGAAATGTACAAGTCAAATCGGCACCTGGTTAAATCGGCATCTAGTCAAATCGGCACCTATTTGAAGTCAATTCAGCATCCAATAATATTTGTTATAATATTTTCTATTCAGTTGATTAATAACTCTTACCAAGTACATAGTTACTATGCTGTTGTGTATAAAGGTAAACAACGAAGCCCTTACCCAAGCTGTTGTTTTAACAATGAGACAATTAGAAAAATAAAATGGAAAACTATGAATCCCTTTCAATAAATCAAACTTTCATGCCAAATAATTAGCAAATTTAAGGTGTTTTTTTTTCAGGAAAGTTTATACAACATTAAACCAACAATCCTGAAAAATGCTCAACTGGTTAAAAAATGCATAAAGAATATCCAATACCTCATATATATGATTAAAAATACACATTTAGTTGGTAAAAATAAATATATACAAAATGTACATTTAGTCTCTGATGCATGATTTTTTACTATTAATTGGTTTTGGCTTTTAACTAGCTGTCAGTAACTGCGAGTACTCTCAAATCGTATTTTCTTGTTAATTCGACCTGTTGATACTGTTTATAATGCTTTTTTGTCATTTTTTATTTATATGGATCTTGGCTGTATACCAGCTTTGATTATTTGTATTATCTTCAATTTTTCACTTATTCTTACAACATTTGTATAAACTTCAAGATTATAAAAAAACGGTTTTTTTCTAAAGTGAACATTGATTGGTTAAATAATTCTCAGTGTGTTTGAATTTGTTTGTTAGCCTTTTGGTCATGAATGTTTTTCTCTAATATTTAATTAACTGTGCATTTGTATTCAGATATCGCAGATCAAATTTATTCGTTCATTGTGTAATCATACGTTTTTTGATTGAGTTAAGTCTGCTAATTGATATTTTATCGTATGTTTTTATATGTTGTGATGTTATGCTATTGTTTCAGAAAAAGGGAGAAGGTTTGGGCCCATTAAAACGTTTAATCCCACTGCAAATGTTTGCACCTGTCCTAAGTCAGGAATCTGATGTACAGTAGTTGTCGTTTGTTTATGTAATATATACGTGTTTCTCGTTTTGTTTATATAGATTAGACCGTTGGTTTTCCCGTTTGAATGGTTTTACACTGGTTATTTTGGGGCCCTTTATAGCTTGTTGTTCGGTGTGAGCCAAGGTTCCGTGTTGAAGGCCGTACTTTAACCTATAATGGTTTAATTTTTAAATTGTTATTTGGATGGAGAGTTGTCTCATTGGCACTCACACCACATCTTCCTATATCTATGAACCCCCAAAAATGTGAAAGTTAATATTTTTGGACAATCCCTTCCTTAGGTATTTAACTCTTTTTGCTTAAAATACTGTTAAAAATATATTTAACATCGGTGACAAATTGACTATATCAGGTGTCGATTTAAACAGGTGCCGATTTGACTATACCGGGTGCCAATTTAACCAGGTGCCGGTTTGACTAGAATTCTTTGAAATTACCTGGGTTTCATTAGACCTTTGATAACAGTAACAAAAAGATTATTTACTTAAAATTTTGTGGAGAGAAGGGGGTTTGGACTATGTACCACTGAGAAATATACAAGCCTACGGTATTTATTTGTACAATTCAGGTAGTCTTGACCTATTCATTTGTCTTTAAAAAAAACCAGCCAGTTGTCATCTTCACACCTCAGAGATTTCAGCGCTTTGATTCAATTCAGGAATTTATTATCATGTGATTTCTTCAATATTCAATAAAATTCGCAAATGTCTTTTATTTCATATTTTAGAGCGAACAAGACGAGAGCAAGTTTTCTTGATTTTTGATATTTAATTGTTTTTGGTTATTGATTTAAGGATGTACAGCGCCAGGTGGGCAGCTGCCATAGACTGTCCGTTCATTAACATGAAAAAGCTTTGACGAAATCTTTTCAAATTATGATATGTTGTTTTCTGTGACTAAATGAAGGTCAAGTTCAATATTCACGATTTGAGCTGTTTTCGTTGTTGAGTTGTTGTCCTTTCAGTAACAAAAGTGATTTTTACTATGAATTTGAGCTATTTCCCTTTGAACAGAAATGGTGTTTTTTATAAGTAATTTCTATGTCATTTGGTCTCTTGTTTATTTTGAGTTATTTCCCTTTGAACAGAAATGGTATAATTAATAATTAATTTCTATGTCATTTGGTCTCCTGTTTATTTTGAGTTATTTCCCTTTGAACAGGAATGTTTTAATTATAAGTATCTCATCAATAATAGAATTCTTGGGTTTCTTTAATATGCTTATTCTAACAATGTACTTAGATTTGGATATTGGACCATAATAGGTTAAAGGGTACCCAACACTATACCCAGAAAAAATCGTGTTGTTTAATTTTTCTTAATTTTTTTCATTGATAAACTAGGCCAACCTAAACATCTTGTAAAAATTTTAAAAGGGTAAATATGTTAATTTTTTTTTAATTTAATCCTAAATTGACAATAGCATAGCTAATAATGATAGCTGAGGTAAATATTATTTCACTGATACCCTTTTCTTGTAAGTTTTTTATTCTGGATCTAAAATTTTGTCCGAACTTTAATAGGGGTACCAGAATCTGCCCCGAAAAGTGAATGCTGTGCTTCTAGTATTTGAAGAAGATTTTTTTAAATGTGTCGTTTAATTTTTTCATAAAACTAAGCATTTGTAGTGCTATACTAGTCATTTGTTCTTGCAAATTAAAAAAAAAATTTAACTGTTAGATTTTTTGGTATTTAAGTTTGAAATACGCCCCACCCTCAAATTGGTTCATAAAATAAGAGCAAAATCTATTCAAAAAGTACATAATGGCAATATTTTTTTTCATCTTTTGAACTAGGCCTTAGATATTTGGCATGTGGATGTATCATAACGAGGTTAAGTGTCTTGCATCAAGATGACCTTTGTGTGACCTTCAAATGTGACCTCAAGGTCAATTATGTTTTTTTCGTGAAAAACAACCATGTAGGCCACAACTTCTTCACCTTTTGACCTAGGCCTTACATCTTTGGCATGTGGATGTATCATCATGAGGTGGTGAGCCTTCTTAAAATTTTGACCCTCATGTGACCTTGAACTTTGACCTCAAGGACGATAATTTTGTTTTTTGGTAAGAAACATTTGTACCGGCCATGACTTTTATGAAGTTATGAATTCATATTTATTTTTAAAAATCATAATACACAAGCTTTAATCGACCATACAACAATATAGACACATTTCATGACATGTCAACCCATTCCATGCGCACGGAATACATAATGGACATGTAGTCACATAAAATTGTTTGAAAAAGGGATAGTTTCCATTGAAGCGCAGTGTACGTACTTAACTATTCAACAGAAAGCAAAGTGAAAACTTCCTAGGAATCAAACAGTAGGAGTAGTTATTATATACCAATAATGGGACAGATGGAAGGACAGACGGGCAGGGGTAAAACAATACCCCCCCTTACTTTCAGTTGCAGGGGCAAAAAAAGGATGTAACTGATTTTTGATTTGAGATACGAGCTGTTGAAGTTAAAAGCATGACACGTAAAAAATACCTATGATTCATAGGGAAAAGCTTTAAAGTTGGCAGATGCTTTACATGATCAAGATTTTCAATTTATTGGTCTACAGATTCAAAAATATACAATTCAAAACTTAAGAACAAAACTATTCGTGCAAAGAAGCATGCCTTATAATGAGAGATGAAATAGAGCTGACTGTGCAAAATCCTTATACTGTGAAATCAAGTTCGTTAATCTTAGAACTGTTTTTTAGTATTTCTGCAGAGGTTATGAAAATTAGATACAACTGGTTTTTACTTAAAAGCACGGCAGTTACACTATTTATTTTACATTATTTTTTGGGACCCTTATTATTATAGAGAATGATTACTCTATTCAGTAATAATCTTGAATTGATAGTTGAGAAGAAACATTTTCACTTGTCACTTGCAATAACACCACAGTTTCTTTTTTTATATTTATTTCGAAATTTAAATTTCATAAACCAAAAATAACATGTTCTATTTATATCATACATATGTGTAGTTTCAGTTTCAACCATGATTCTAAATATAGACTTGAATTTCCCTAAATTGCGGACGGAATAGAAGACACCCTTTTATTTTCTACACCTGTCAGGATAAAAGGTTGAAAAAAGATACTAGAAAGATGTAGTATTTTTTTTTATTCAGATGAATGTGAGAGTGCATGAATATGTGTTGTGTTTTGTGGACTGAATCGGATGGTTATTTTTCTTCTTTTTGTCTTTGTTCTGTAACATGTAAATGATGCACTGGTGGCTGAGTATCCCCCTCAGTTTTTTCTAACTTTTTACATAAATATATTATGTAATGAAATATTCAATTGCACTTTAAAAAAATATGCCAGAAATTTTTAAATTATAAATTAATCATAACCTGTTTAACATAAGTGTATTACTAATTAAAGCCCATAGTGTCTTAATTAAAAACTACAGGTATGATTTTAAAAAAAGTATTGTGGAGTCAATTCAGTTTTGAGTTTAATCTATTTGGTACGAAGATCTACAAACAGAAGCATTGTATAATTGTCCATGGTTTATTTATTTATTTGGTTACAATTTTATTGTCAGAGGGAGCTACCATTTGAGGGGAGGCTTGGATGAAATTTGAAAAAAGCAAGACAGGCTTTTGAGCAAACAAGGCAGGAACAGTAATTTGGCATAAACAAGCAGAATTACAATTTATGTAAACAATTACAGATAAACTAATGAAAATTGCAGTTCCCTAAAGAATGAAAAATTAAAATCCAGGAAAATGATGTCAGATGAGGGAGGGTAGGAGGGGTCCTGAATCCTGATCCCGGGCTTAAAAACATGAAATCCCGAGTATAAATTTAAATCCCGACATCCTGAAATTTGAAAAAAGTATTCCTGGATTCCGAAATCTCGAGCTTAAAACACCCGATCCCAGTCCCCCCCTCCCCCCTATGATTACAATTAAACAAAATGCAGGACAATATTTTTAGCTCACCTGACCTAAAAGGCCATGTGAGCTTTTCTCATCACTTGGCGTCCGTCGTTGTCGTCGTCTGTCGTCGTTAACAATTTTTCAAACATCTTCTCCTCTGAAACTACTGAATGGATTTAAATGAAACTTAGCATTATTGGTCCTTAGATTATTCTGCACAAAGTGTGCGCTTCGATTTTTGATCCGTCAAAAAACATGGCCGCCGTAACTTAAAATAGAACATAGGGGTCAAATGCAGTTTTTGGCTTATATTTCAAAAACGAAAGCATTTAAAGCAAATCTGACACGGGGGTAAAAATGTTCAGTAGGTCAAGATCTATCAGCCCTGAAATTTTCAGATGAATCAAACAACCCATTATTGGGTTGCTGCCACTTAATTAGTAATTTTAAGGAAATTTTGCAGTTTTTGGTCATTATCTTGAATATTATTATAGATAAAGATAAACTGTAAACAGCAAAAATTATCAGCAAAGTAAGATCTACAAATAAGTTAATATGACCAAAATTGTCAATTGACCCCTTTAGGGGTTATTGTCCTTAAATGACAATTTTTCGCAATTTGTTCATCATATTTGCTAACTTTAAAAAATCTTTTTCTCTGAAACTACTGAATGGATTTGGATGAAACTTAGCATGATTGTTCCTTAGATTATTCTGCACAAAGTGTGCACTTGGATTTTTGATCCGTCAAAAAACATGGCCGCCGTTACTTAAAATAGAACACAGGGGTCAAATGCAGTTTTTGGCTTATATCTCAAAAACGAAAGCATTTAGAGCTAATCTGAGATGGGGTAAATATGTTCATTAGGTCAAGATCTATCAGCCCTGAAATTTTCAGATGAATCAAACAACCCATTGTTGGGTTGCTGCCACTTAATTGGTAATTTTAAGGAAATTTTGCAGTTTTTGGTCATTATATTGAATATTATTATAGATAAAGATAAACTGTAAACAGCAAAAATGATCAGCAAAGTAAGATCTACAAATAAGTTAATATGACCAAAATTGTCAATTGACCCCTTTAGGGGTTATTGTCCTTAAATGACAATTTTTCGCAATTTGTTCATCATATTTGCTAACTTTCAAAAATCTTCTTCTCTGAAACTACTGAATGGATTTGGATGAAACTTAGCATGATTGTTCCTTAGATTATTCTGCACAAAGTGTGCACTTGGATTTTTGATCCGTCAAAAAACATGGCCGCCGTTACTTGAAATAGAACACAGGGGTCAAATGCAGTTTTTGGCTTATATCTCAAAAACGAAAGCATTTAGAGCAAATCTAAGATGGGGTAATATGTTCAATAGGTCAAGATCTATCAGCCCTGAAATTTTCAGATGAATCAAACAACCCATTGTTGGGTTGCTGCCACTTAATTGGTAATTTTAAGGAAATTTTGCAGTTTTTGGTCATTATCTTGAATATTATTATAGATAAAGATAAACTGTAAACAGCAAAAATGATCAGCAAAGTAAGATCTACAAAAAAGTTAATATGACCAAAATTGTCAATTGACCCCTTAAAGGGTTATTGTCCTTTAATGACAATTTTTCACAATTTGTTCATCATATTTGCTAACTTTAAAAAATCTTCTACTCTAAAACTACTCAACCAAATTCAACCAAACTTCAACTGAATGGTCAGTAGGGTGTATAAAATAAAGTTTGTGCTTTATTTTTTATTTCGTCAAAAAACATGGCCGTTCTGGCTAAAAATAGAACACAGGGTAAAATGCAGTTTTTCGCTTATATCTCAAAAACTCCAGCATTTAGAGCAAATAAGACAAGAAGTTAAAGTATTTATTAGGTCAAGGTATACCTGTCCTGAAATTTTCAGCCGAATTGGGTAACTGGTTTTTCAGGTATAATGCCCCTGAATTGATGATTTTAAAGAAATTTTGCAATTTTAGGTTATTATCTTGAATATTATTATAAATACAGATAAACTGTTAATAGCAAAAATGTTGAGCAAAGTAAGATCTACAAATAAGTCAATTTGACCAAAATTGTCAATTGAACCCTTAAGGAGTTATTGCCCTTTAAAGACTTTTTTCACAATTTGTTCATCATGTTGACTTACTTTAAAAAAAAATCTCCTTTGAAACTGCTGTATCAATTTCAGCCAAACTTAGGCTAAATGAGTTTCAGAGTATCTAGTATAAATTTTATATTTCATTTCCTTGTATGTCAAGAAACATAGCTCCTATGGCTAAAATAGAACATAGGAGAAAACGATTTTTTTTTGCTTTTGAAGAAAATAGGACGATTCAAAGAACATTTAAATAAATTGAAAAGCCAAAACAATCATTGATGAGAGATTTAACCAAAAAAATTAAGGTGAGCGATTCAGGCTTTTGAGAGCCTCTTGTTAATTCTAGCCCTCCCACCTGTAAAATCAAATGCTGGCATCGTTGTACTTTATTTCATTTTATGTAAGATCTAGGCATTGGCAAGTAAAAAACGAAAACAGTTTTGGTCCTTTCTATTTCCCTCCTTTTCTAACGTCCTGGTTTTCTTTTGGTAAATTTATTTCACACTGAAATTTCCCTATTATGTCTCCTTGAAGATTCCTTTATTGAGAATTAGTAACTTTAAATGGATTAAAAGATTAAATGAATAACAATAGGTGTACAGCTGCTCTTAGCAATAATGTAAACATTCTGATCATGATCATTTAAAAGCTTGCATATTGCACACGATTTTAAAACGTAGCAATGAGTAAGAGTTATGTTTTTTAGGTGTTCTGTACCCCCTTAATGTCCAATTTCATTTTTTTCAGTTCTTTGACCACATTCTGTTTGTGTCATAAACCTATGCTGTGTCAATTATTCAATTTTTTTAATTTTGTATAGAATGCATAGAAATGGAGATAACTTAACGTATTAACTATTTTTAGCTTGGCCAACAATTAACTTTGTCCTACTTTAGCAAATATCCTTTTAAGTAGCTAACAACTATATTACTAGCCTTTTTACACTACGGTTATGAGTTTGAGTCCCTCACATGGCAGGTCCTTTGAGTTCTTAAATTCACACAAGGAAATAGTTTTCCACACTTTTTGTCGTCATGCCTACAGATGTTGATTTGATATTTGGTATACAGTTTTAGGTTTACCGTGACAAATTATAGAACAATTTCGGAGTTTGTTCGGGTCTGAAGTTTTGTGCAGAGTTATGGTCCTTTGGCTTAAACAATAAAGGAAAGTAATCAGTTTTCAGCATTTTTATACGTTCATATTTATATATAATGCTATGTTGTTGTAGGTGTTGTCGTCAGCAGCGTCATCGTCCGAAGACACATTTGGTTTCCAGACAATAAATTTAGTTTAATTGATGTCTCTCTATGAAATTTTACCAGAAGGTTCATTACCACAAAAGGAAGGTTGGGATTGATTTTCGGGGTTATGGTACCAACAGTTTAAGAATTAGGGGCCAAAAGAACACATTTTTATAGTTTCTGAACAATAACTTGTTTTTGGGTATGGATCTTTCTATAAAATTGTACTACAAGGTTCCATACCACAAAGAGAAGCCTGGGAATGAGTTTGGGGGGATTTTTTTTTTCAAATTTTTTTGGGGGGTTCATATTTTTTACTTCAAAATTTTTGAAAATTGAAATTTTTTTCAAAGCATAGTATTGTGCAATAGCAGGAAAACTTCAAATGAAAATAAAGACAAATCTTTTAACCAATTTTAATGGGATTAATTTAAAGTCTTTAATTTTTTTCAAGGAGAAATCTTCAATTGCACAGTTTTGCAAAAAAACACAGTATTGTGCAACAGCACAGTATTTCGCAATAGCATTGTATTGGGCAATATCACAGTATTGCGCAATAGCAAGAAATCTTTAATTGCAAAGTTTTGCGCAAAAGCACAGTATTGCACAGAAGCAAGAAATCTTCAATTGCACAGTATTGCACAATAGCAGTTTTGTGCAATAGCAAGAAATATTTAAGTGTACAGTATTGCACAATAGCACAGTATTGTGCAATAGCAAGAAATCTTCAATTACACAGTATTGCACAATAGCATAATATTGCACAATAGTACAGTATTGCACAATATTGCACAATAGCAGGAATTCTTCAATTGAAAATAAAAGACATTCTTTTAACCAATTTCAATTGGATTAATTAAAAGTCTTTTAATTTTTGGGGTTCTAACCTTGTATTACTATTTTAGATAATGAGCCCCATTTTTAAATTGATCTACATTGAGGTCAAAAGGGTCCAAAATTAAACTTTGTTCGATTTCATCAAAAACTGAGTTATTGCGGCTGTATGATATGCTGAATCTAATTGTGTATTATTGCTTTTCTTTCATATGCAGACTAACTGTGCATTTAGATCTTTAATTTTTGGGCCAGCTGTCTTCAAATTGGTCAATATTAAGGTCCAAAGGGTCCCAAATTAAACTTTAATTTTAATTTCAAAAAAGAAATGAATTCTAGGGGTTCTTTAATATGCTGAATCTAAGCGTGTTTTAAGAGTTTTGATTTTGGGTACAGTATTTAAGTTGGTTAAAATTGAATTATTATATGCCCAATCAAACAGTGTTTTGAATTTTAGATTTTGGGCATGTTTTCAAAGTTGGTCCAATTTGTGTTCCAAATTTAAACTTTGCTTGATTTCATCAAAAATTGAATTATCAGTGCTCTTTCATTTGTCTTTGGTTTGCCCAATCTTACACTGTATTAAGATTCTGGATTTTAAACTCCTGTTTGATATTATAAAAAATTGAATTCTTGTGGTTCTTTGATATACTTGGATTGTGGATATTGAACCATAAAAGGTAAATGTCAAATTTTCAATTTTTATTCATTCTGTCATTCATTCTGTGTAACAAATATATTCTTGAGTAATTGATTCAGAACGAGAATTTTCATTGTACATTTACAAATATTTTGAGGGGGTAGATTCCACGCTCGACCTGCAGTCTTTAACTAGGGAAAGTAGCCATTTTGTATTCCGAAATTTGCGTTTATAGCATTATTCATAATACTATGATGTCGGCCTCGGCGTCATCTTCAGAAAACGCATTTGGTTTGCAGACAATGACTTTAGTTTTAGTGAATCTCTCTGAAATTAGATCACAAGGTTCAATATCACAAAGGGAAGGGTGGGATTGATTCAATGAGTAATTGCCCTTAACGTTCAGGAATTAGGGGAAAAAAGGGCCCAAAAACAAGCATTTTTCTAGTTTCCAGACAATAACTTGTGTTTAAGTTTATGGAATCTCTCTTAAATTGTACAACAAGGTTCCATACCACAACGGGAAGGCTGGGATTGAGTTTTGAGGTAAAAAATCCATGGAGGGGTGTCAAAAAGTTTGGGGGGGGGATTTTTTTCCAATTTTTTGGGGGAGTTCATATTTTTTTCTTCAAAAGTTTTGAAAAGTTACAAGAAGAATTCAATTGCACAGTATTGCACAATAACTAGAAATCTTCAATTGCACAGTATTGTACAATAGCACAGTATTTTGGAAATTGTAAGAAATCTTTAATTGCACAGTATTGCACAAAAGCACAGTATTGCTCAATAGCACATTATTGCCTAATTGCACAGTACTGCACAATAGCAAGAAATCTTCAATTGCACAGTATTGAGCAAAAGCACAGTTTTGCACAATAGCACAGTATTGCGCAATTGCAAGAAATCTTCAATTGCACAGTAGCACAGTATTGCACAATAGCAAGAAATCTTCAATTGCACAGTATTGTGCTGTAGAACAGTATTGCACAATAGCATAGCATTGCGCAATAAATCGTCAATTGCACAAAATTGTGCAATAGCAGAAAATCTTCAATTGAACATAAAGACAAATTTTTTAACCAATTTCAATGGGATAAATTAATTGCAAAATAGCACAGTATTTTTTTGTTAATCTTTTAACCAATTCCAATGGGATTTATTTAAAGTCTTTAATTTTTTGGGGTTTTTACCTCGTAATTCTATTTTGGATATTGGGCCCCATTTTTAAATTGGTCTACATTGAGGTCAAAAGGGTCCGAAATTAAACTTTGTTTGATTTCATCTAAAACTGAGTTATTGCGGCTGTATGATATGCTGAATCTTATTGTGCATTTAGATTTTGTATTTCGGACCCTGTTTTCAAATAAGTCCATATAAAGGTTAGAAGGGTCCAAAATTAAAGAGTTTGATTTCAACTAAAATTAAATTTTTGGTGTTTTTTTATATGCTGAATCTGACCATGTTGTTACATTTTGGATATCAGACCATTCTAGGAAAATTAAATGTCCCATTTCAAATTTTTAAGATCTTTAACCACATTTATTTGTGTCAGAAACCTATGTTATGTCAACAATTTGATCACAATCCGAATTCAGACAGTATCAGCCTTGATTATTGTGTCCAAATGTAACCAAACTGTGCAGGGTTCGACCTCTGCGGTCGTATCAGGCTGCCCTCAGCTAAGCATTTTATTTTATTTTGCTTTAAGATATTGATTTGATATTTGGTATATAGTTGTACCATTACAAGTTACAGATCAAGTTCAGAGTTTGTTCTGGTCTGTTGATTTTGTGCAGAGTTCTGGTCCTTGGTATTGGTGTATACTATTGATTTTATTTGTACATGGTTTGTGTCTGTACTCATGTACTTATGTGTTTAATTATGATGAAGGATCAAAACATATGGACATTGAATACACAATCATCAAGTGTCATATCGAAAAAAGGCACACTGTTCAAAGTATCTATTTTACACACATCTCATAACTTATTTCATGCATTCCAAATTTATGACAACACACTCGACCTCGGATGAGTTGAACCTCTGATAAGTCGAAAACTTTGGTCCATTACCTTTGACTTCGACATAATGAGGTTCGACTGTTTATAATGTGACATTTTTATTGTATATTATTTTTGGGGGTAAATATTTTAGAAATTTAATAATTCTATGAGTGACATGAGTGAAGATATATTAACATTGCATATTCCTCATTTTTTAGACTGTCATGTCAAAGAAATCTTCAGGTGTGACTGCTGGACAAGGGATAGAAGGTAATTTATTGTGGAGCCTACGACTTTTGTCACAGAAAGCTCGACATAGGTATAGTGATCCAACGGCGGCAGCGTTAGCTAACTTCTTAAAAGCTTTATATTTTAGAAGCTAGAAGACCTGGATGCTTCATACTTTGTATATAGATGCCTTATATGACAAAGTTTCTGTCTGTCATATGTCAATTGTCCTTGACCTCATTTTCATGGTTCAGTGACTACTTGAAAAAAAAGTCAACATTTTTTGTAATGTTAATTTCTTTCTAATTATGAGTAATAGGATAACTATATTTAGGAGGTGTGTACCTTGCAAGGTCCTCATGCCCATCAGACAACTTTCATTTGACCCTGACCTCATTTTATGGATCAGTGAACAAGGTTAAGTTTTCGTGGTCAAGTCCATATATCAGATACTATAAGCAGTAGGTCTACTATATTTGGTATATGGAATGATTGTAAGGTGTACCCGTCCAACTAGTAGGTGTCATCCGACCTTGACCATATTCATGGTTCAGTGGTCAAAGTTAAGTTTGTGAGTTTTGTTCTTTTTTTCTAATACCATATACAATAGGTCGTATATTTGGTGTATGGAAATATTTTATGATGTTCGTGTCAGTCTCGCAGGTTTTATTTGACCTTGACCTCGTATTCACGGTTCATTTCTCAGTGTTAAGCTTTTGAGTTTTGGTCTGTTTTTCTTCAACTTTAAGCAATAGATCAACTATATATTTGTTGTATGGAAGGATTATAAGGTTTATATGTCTGTCTGGCAGGCATCATCTGACTCTGATCTCATTTTCATGGTTCATTGGTCAATGTTAAGTTTTCATGGTTAAGTTTGTTTCTTAGATACTATAAGCAATATGTCAACTATATTTAATGCATACATTGATTGTAAGGTGTATGTCTGTCTGGCATGGTTCATCTGAACTAGACCTCATTTTCATGTTTCATCTGAACTAGACCTCATTTTCATTGTTCATTGGTCAATGTTAAGTTTTCTTGGTTATTACTGTTTCTTAGAAACTATAAGCAAGAGGTCAACTATGTTTGGTTTATTGAATGATTGTAAGGTGTACATGTATTTCCCGTTTGGTTTATCTGACCTAGACCTCATTTTCTTGGATCATGTTAAGTTTATGTGTTACTTGTAGTGAAGCTTTATAATTAGGACTATCCACATAAAATCAGTGGTTAGTAAAGAAGGTGAGACATTTCAGCGTGTGCAATCTTGTATGTTATACTCTAAGAATTGCATGTTTTTGTAATATGTCCTGCAATTGCTATACATGCTTTAGAATATCAGTATAGAAAGAGGGATAACTTCTTGTATTCAATTGTGATTACTGTCATAAGTTTGAGGATTGACAGACTTGACACCTGGTTCCCTCCACTTCTTTTATTCAATTATGATTACTGTCATAGAAGTTTGAGGCTTGACACACTTGACACCTGGTTCCCTCCACTTCTTTTATTCAATTGTGATTACTTTCATAGAAGTTTGAGGCTTGATACACTTGACACCTGGTTCCCTCCACTTCTTGTATTCAAGTGTGATTACTGTCATAGAAGTTTGAGGCTTGATACACTTGACACCTGGTTCCCTCCACTTCTTGTATTCAATTATGATTACTGTCATAGAAGTTTGAGGCTTGATACACTTGACACCTGGTTCCCTCCACTTCTTGTATTCAATTGTGATTACTGTCATAGAAGTTTGAGGCTTGATACACTTGACACCTGGTTCCCTCCACTTCTTGTATTCAATTGTGATTACTGTCATAGAAGTTTGAGGCTTGATACACTTGACACCTGGTTCCCTCCACTTCTTGTATTCAATTGTGATTACTGTCATAGAAGTTTGAGGATTGACAGACTTGACACCTGGTTCCCTCCACTTCTTTTATTCAATTATGATTACTGTCATAGAAGTTTGAGGCTTGATACACTTGACACCTGGTTCCCTCCACTTCTTTTATTCAATTATGATTACTGTCATAGAAGTTTGAGGCTTGACAGACTTGACACCTGGTTCCCTCCACTTCTTTTATTCAATTATGATTACTGTCATAGAAGTTTGAGGCATGACACACTTGACACATGGTTCCCTCCACTTCTTTTATTCAATTGTGATTACTTTCATAGAAGTTTGAGGCTTGATACACTTGACACCTGGTTCCCTCCACTTCTTGTATTGAATTGTGATTACTGTCATAGAAGTTTGAGGATTGACAGACTTGACACCTGGTTCCCTCCACTTCTTGTATTCAATTATGATTACTGTCATAGAAGTTTGAGGCTTGACACACTTGACACCTGGTTCCCTCTACTTCTTTTATTCAATTGTGATTACTTTCATAGAAGTTTGAGGCTTGATACACTTGACACCTGGTTCCCTCCACTTCTTTTATTCAATTGTGATTACTTTCATAGAAGTTTGAGGCTTGATACACTTGACAACCGGTTCCCTCCACTTCTTGTATTCAATTGTGATTACTGTCATAGAAGTTTGAGGATTGACAGACTTGACACCTGGTTCCCTCCACTTCTTTTATTCAATTGTGATTACTTTCATAGAAGTTTGAGGCTTGATACACTTGACACCTGGTTCCCTTCACTTCTTGTATTCAATTGTGATTACTGTCATAGAAGTTTGAGGATTGACAGACTTGACACCGGGTTCCCTCCACTTCTTTTATTCAATTATGATTACTGTCATAGAAGTTTGAGGCATGACACACTTGACACATGGTTCCCTCCACTTCTTTTATTCAATTGTGATTACTTTCATAGAAGTTTGAGGCTTGATACACTTGACACCTGGTTCCCTCCACTTCTTGTATTGAATTGTGATTACTGTCATAGAAGTTTGAGGATTGACAGACTTGACACCTGGTTCCCTCCACTTCTTGTATTCAATTATGATTACTGTCATAGAAGTTTGAGGCTTGACACACTTGACACCTGGTTCCCTCTACTTCTTGTATTCAATTGTGATTACTGTCATACAAGTTTGAGGCTTGACACACTTGACACCTGGTCCCATCCACTTCTTGTATTCAATTGTGCATATACAAAGTCAAGTTATAACAAGTCGATCGTCCCTGTGAGTCTCAAAATTTTGTCAGTCCAGAGTTATCTGCCCAAAACCCAACCCATAAAATCTTGTGAGTGAATAAATGCCTTAACTGTCCACCGATGAGTGGAATTTGTTCAAGAAATCACACTATGAGTTTGATTTATTTAAACCAAAAAGACTCTTGGTGGGGTTATGCCCCTTTGAAAATTAAACAAAGTCAGTTGACCATTCTAAATCAGAAACCGTAAGTGGTAGACACTTGGGATTTTCACCAATGATTATTCATTCATGTGACCTTATAGATAACAGCTGGACGTTACACAAACAACAATCAATCCATGTTTGACATAGACTTTTAATGATTTGTTAATGAAAAATATTGAAAACAAACTTTTAAATTGGTTAACAAATCTTTATTAAACTTAGACTTATTGATATTTTAATAGAAAAAGTTATAATTACAGATCCAATCCACACACAGACAAAGTCCACTATGTTAAACAGGTTACTTGGCAGTGGAACGTATGTTTCCTATGACATGCGCTGTATGGTAACAGGCCAGTTCGCGGTCGGAAAAACTAGTCTTGTCAAGCTATTAGCTGGTGATGTCGTTCCAGATGGAAGACATCCTACCGATGGGATTTCCCTAATAGAAGGTCGCTGTGGCCTTGATGTTGAGACTAGAAGCTGGATTTATATTGATCCAGGTAAGAAAATCTACAACATTAAAACTTTTCATTTATATTTGAATACCTCTTTGGTATCTTCCACCTCTCTATTAGCTTCAGAATCAGGTAATCTTTATAACTTGAAAAGACAAAGACATAGAAAAAACCTGCGGCTTATTGAACGAATTTAACGGTAATACGAACTCAATAACACTATTGTTGGGATTGGTGAATGTAGTTTCTCTTATGATTTAAACAAAATTCTAGTCTGATATTCAGAGATCTTGTCCTTTTATCATGTTAATGGTCATATTTTTGGCAATTTGATATGCCTTAACCGGCTTAAGATATTGTTGTGCATTTTTAGCTCACCTGGCCCGGTGAGCTTTTCCCATCACTTTGCGTCCGTCGTCCGTCGTCGTTGTTAACTTTTACAAAAATCTTCTCCTCTGAAACTACTGGGCCAAATTGAACCAAACTTGGCCACAATCATCATTGGGGTATCTAGTTTAGCGTGACCCGGTCAACCAACCAAGATGGCCGCCACGGCTAAAAATAAAACATAGGGGTAAAATGCAGTTTTTGGCTTATAACTCAAAAACCAAAGCATTTAGAGGAAATCTTACATGGGGTAAAAATGTTTATCAGGTCAAGATCTATCTGCCCTGAAATTTTCAGATGAATCGGTCAACCCGTTGTTGGGTTGCTGCCCCTGAATTGGTAATTTTGTGGAAATTTTGCAGTTTTTGGTTATTATCTTGAATATAATTATAGATAGAGATAAACTGTAAACAGCAATAATGTTTAGCAAAGTAGGATTTACAAATAAGTCACCTTGACCGAAATGGTCAGTTGATCCGTTTAGGAGTTATTGCCCTTTATAGTCAATTTTTAACCATTTTTCGTAAATCTTAGTTATCTTTTACAAAAATCTTCTCCTTTGAAACTACTGGGCCAAATTAATCCAGACTTGGCAATAATCATCTTTGGGGTATCTAGATTTAAAAATGTGTCCAGTGACCCAACTATCAAATCAAGATGGCCGCCACAGCTAAAAATAGAACATAGGGGTAAAATGCAGTTTTTGGCTTATAACTCAAAAACCAAAGCATTTAGAGCAAATCCAACACGTGGTAAAATTATTATCAGATCAAGATCTATCTGCCCTATAATTTTCAGATGAATCTGACAACCCATTGTTGGGTTGCTGCCCCTGAATCGGTAATTTTAAGGAAATTTTGCTGTTTTTGGTTATTATCTTAAATTTTATTATAGATAGAGATAAACTGTAAACAGCAATTATGTTCAGCAAAGTAAGATTTACAAATAAGTCAACATGACCGAAATGGTCAATTGACCCCCTAAGGAGTTATTGTCCTTTATAGTCAATTTTTAACAATTTTCATAAAATTTGTAAATTTTTTATTAACATTTTCCACTGAAACTACTGGGCCAAGTTCATTATAGATAGAGATAAATGTAAGCAGCAAGACTAGTAAAGTAAGATTTACAAACACATCACCATCACCAAAACACAATTTTGTCATGAATCCATCTGCTTCCTTTGTTTATAATTCACATAGACCAAGGTGAGCGACACAGGCTCTTTGGAGCCTCTAGTTTTTTCTACAGGGCCGTTATACTGACTTGTTATAAAAAAAAAATCTGCATATTATATTTGATTCTTACAGGAAGTTCAAAATGATATATTATAATGAACTCATTGCATAGCTCTTTATTAGAAGGTAAATGTAGTTTGCACTCTGTCTTTCTGTCTGTTCATCCGTCAGTCCGGTGTCATATGGTATTTTGAACCCCCTAAAAATTGAACCCGGGGTCAAAATACCATGCGGTAAAATGACCCCGGGTCATTATACCGCATGGTATTTTGACCCCGGGGTCATTTTTCACATATGGTATTTTGAACCCCCCTGCGGTATATTGAACCCCCCTGTTTTTGAGAAATAGTATTGCAGATAATCTTATTTACAATTTATTGGCTATTATTTTTTTTTTAATTAGAGGTTATGAGTAGGGGGTTCAATATACCGCAGGGGGGTCAAAATACCATGGCTATTTAAAATTTTGCAAAATATCTTTTCCAGTATGCTAAATACATATAAACTACTTATTGGAGTATTATAACTATGTTAAGGAGTTAGAATAGCTTGGATTTTTGAAATTCAAGGTCTATAGTAGGGGGTTCAATATACCGCAGGGGGGTCAAAATACCATGGCTATTTAAAATTTTGCAAAATATCTTTTCCAGTATGCTAAATACATATAAACTACTTATTGGAGTATTATAACTATGTTAAGGAGTTAGAATAGCTTGGATTTTTGAAATTCAAGGTCTATAGTAGGGGGTTCAATTTACCGCAGGGGGGTCAAATTACCATGGCTAAGTAAAATTTTCAAAATATCTTTTCCAGCATGACGATACATACAAATTACAATTTGGGGTATTATTACTATGTTAAGGAGTTAGATTAGCTTGAATTTTTGAAATTCAAGGTCTATGGTAGGGGGTTCAATATACCGCAGGGGGGTCAAAATACCATGGCTAAGTAAAATTTTCAAAATATCTTTGCCAGTTTGTTAAATACATACAAACTACTTATTGGAGTATTATTACTATGTTAAGGAGTTTGAATAGCTATTTTTTTTTTTAATTTAAGGTATAGTAGGGGGTTCAATAAACCGCAGGGGGGTCTAAATACCATGGGAATTATTTTTTTCAAAACATTTTTTCCAGGATGTTTAATGCATACAAACTACTTATTGAAGTATTATTACTAAGTTAAGGAGTTAGAATAGCTAGAATTTTTGAAATTTAAGGTCTATAGAAGGGGGTTCAATATACCGCAGGGGGGTCAATATACCATGGAATTGATTTTGTTTCAAAACATTTTTTCCATGATGTTAAATGCATACAAACTACTTATTGAAGTATTATTACTCAGTTAGGGAGTTAGAATAGCTAGAATTTTTGAATATTAAGGTCTATGGTAGGGGGTTCAATATATCGCAGGGGGGTCAAAATACCATGGCAAAGTAAAATTTTCAAAATATCTTTTCCAGTATGTTAAATACATACAAACTACTTGTAGGAGTATTATAACTATGTTAAGGAGTTTGAATAGCTAGAATTTTTGAAATTTAAGGTCTATATAAGGGGGTTCAATATACCGCAGGGGGTCAAAATACCATGGCTACGTAAAATTTTCAAAATATCTTTGCCAATTTGTTAAATGCATACAAACTACTTGTAGGAGTATTATTACTATGTTAAGGAGTTTGAATAGCTAGAAATTTTGAAATTTAAGGTCTATGGTATAGGGGGTTCAATATACCGCGGGGGGTCAAAATACCATGGCAAAGTAAAATTTTCAAAATATCTTTGCCAGTTTGTTAAATACATACAAACTACTTATTGAAGTATTTTAATTATGTTAAGGAGTTTGAATAGCTAGAATTTTTGAAATTTAATGTCTATAGTAAGGGTTCAATATACCGCAGGGGGGTCAATATACCATGGAAATTATTTTTTTTCAAAACATTTTTTCCAGGATGTTAAATGCAAACAAACTACTTATTGAAGTATTATTACTCAGTTAGGGAGTTAGAATAGCTAGAATTTTTGAATATTAAGGTCTATGGTAGGGGGTTCAATATACAAATTATTTTTTTTCAAAACATTTTTTCCAGGATGTTAAATGCATACAAACTACTTATTGAAGTATTATTACTATGTTAAGGAGTAAGAATTGCTAGAATTTTTGAAATTTAAGGTCTATAGTAGGGGGTTCAATATACCACAGGGGGGTCAATATACCATTGAAATTATTTTTTTTCAAAACATTTTTTCCAGGATGTTAAATGCATACAAACTACTTATTGAAGTATTATTACTAAGTTAAGGAGTTAGAATAGCTAGAATTTTTGAATATTAAGGTCTATGGTAGGGGGTTCAATATACCGCAGGGGGGTCAAAATACCATGGAAATTATTTTTTTTCAAAACATTTTTTCCAGGATGTTAAATGCATACAAACTACTTATTGAAGTATTATTACTATGTTAAGGAGTTAGAATTGCTAGAATTTTTTAAATTTAAGGTCTATAGTAGGGGGTTCAATATACCGCAGGGGGGTCAATATACCATTGAAATTATTTTTTTTCAAAACATTTTTTCCAGGATGTTAAATGCATACAAACTACTTATTGAAGTATTATTACTAAGTTAAGGAGTTAGAATAGCTAGAATTTTTGAATATTAAGGTCTATGGTAGGGGGTTCAATATACCGCAGGGTGGTCAAAATACCATGGAATTTTTTTTTTTTCTTACATCTTTTCCATCATTTTAAATACATACAAACTACTTTTTGGAGTATAATTACTATGTTAAGGAGTTAGGATAGCAAGACTTTTTGAAATGGAAGGTCTATGGTAGGGGGTTCAATATACCCCAGGGAGGTCAAATTACCATGGCTAAGTAAAATTTTCAAAATATCTTTTCCAGCATGTTGAATACATACAAATTACAATTTGGAGTATTATTACTATGTTAAGGAGTTTGAATAGCTAGAGTTTTTGAAATTTAAGGTCTATAGTAGGGGTTCAATATACCGCAAGGGGGGTCAAAATACCATGGCTAAGTAAAATTTTCAAAATATCTTTGCCAGTTTGTTAAATACATACAAACTACTTGTAGGAGTATAATAATTATGTTAAGGATTTTGAAGAGCTAGATTTTTTTGAAATTTAAGGTCTATAGTAGGGGGTTCAATATACCGCAGGGGGGTCAAAATACCATGGAAATTATTTTTTTCAAAACATTTTTTCCAGCATTTTTAATGCATACAAACTACTTATTGAAGTATTATTACTTAGTTAAGGAGTTAGAATAGCTAGAATTTTTGAATATTAAGGTCTATGGTAGGGGGTTCAATATACCGCAGGGGGGTCAAAATGCCATGGCTAAGTAATATTTCAAAATATCTTTTCCAGTATGTTAAATTCATACAAACTACTTGTATAGTACATTTCTTCCAGCATTTTAAATGCATACAAACTACTTATTGAAGTATTATTACTCAGTTAGGGAGTTAGAATAGCTAGAATTTTTTAATATTAAGGTCTATGGTAGGGGGTTCAATATACCGCAGGGGGGTCAAAATACAATGGCTAAGTAAAATTTTCAAAATATCTTTTACAGTATGTTAAATACATACAAACTACTTGTAGGAATATTATAACTATGTTAAGGAGTTTAAATAGCTAGAATTTTTGAAATTTAAGGTCTATAGTCATATAGTAGGGGGTTCAATATACTGCAGGAGGGTCAAAATACCATGGATTTTTTTTCTTCAAAATATCTTTTCCAGCATTTTAAATACATACAAACTACTTATTGGAGTATTATTACTATGTTAATGAGTTAGGATAGCAAGAAATTTTGAAATGGAAAGTCTATGGTAGGGGGTTCAATATACCGCAGGGGGGTCAAAATACCATGGCAAAGTAAAATTTTCATAATATCTTTTCCAGTATGTTAAATACACACAAACTACTTGTAGGAGTATTATAACTATGTAAAGGAGTTTGAATAGCTAGAATTGTTGAAATTTAAGGTCTATAGTAGGGGTTCAATATACCATGGCTAAGTAAAATTTTCAAAATATCTTTCCCAGTTTGTTAAATACATACAAACTACTTGTAGTAGTATAATAACTATGTTAAGGATTTTGAAGAGCTAGAATTTTTTGAAATTTAAGGTCTATAGTAGGGGGTTCAATATACCGCAGGGGGGTCAAAATACTATGGAAATTTTTTTTTTTTTCAAAACATTTCTTCCAGCATTTTAAATGCATACAAACTACTTATTGAAGTATTATTACTTAGTTAAGGAGTTAGAATAGCTAGAATTTTTGAATATTAAGGTCTATGGTAGGGGGTTCAATATACCGCAGGGGGGTCAAAATGCCATGGCTAAGTAATATTTCAAAATATCTTTTCCAGTATGTTAAATTCATACAAACTACTTGTAGGAATATTATAACTATGTTAAGGAGTTTGAATAGCTAGAATTTTTGAAATTTAAGGTCTCTAGTAGGGGGTTCAATATACTGCAGGGGGGTCAATATACCATGGAAATTATTTTTTTTCAAAACATTTTTTCCAGGATGTTAAGGTCAAGGAACAGTAAATAGGCTATGTCACAGATTTTGCTAATAATTTGCATACAACCTTGGCTCGTTGAACTACAACTGAAAATCGAAAAAATAATACAATTAACTCTTTTATTATCTGAAAAATTGCAGATTGATTTCTTTTAATATGGGTGAATATTTGTATAGAAAGCACATAAAATCGGCAAAAAACCTTCTAAAATTTGTCTTAAAATCGCCAAATCTTTAATTCTAATCCATAGATTTTTCTTAAAAAACTATATATTGTTGACACATAAATTTCTGTTTTAATGATATAAAATAATCATAGGGTCACCGACTTCGTTTTTTGTCTAATAATCAATTTGTTACCTTGTTGGTAGTGAAAAACGTCAAAAATCAACGTTTTACGGCCTGCAACGCGATAACGTTACGATTATTTCGACGTTTTGTTGGATTTTTTCACAAAGAACCAAACTTTGAATGATGTTTACCGTAAAAACGAAGTCGGTGACCCTATCTTTATTTTGCATAATTATAACGGAAATTAATGAATCCACAACATATAGTTTTTTAAGAAAAATCTATGGAGTAGAATTAAAGATTTGGCGATTTTAAGACAAATTTTTGAAGGGTTTTCGCCGATTTTATATGCTTTCTATACAAATGTTCACCCATTGTGCAAGAATTTATTCAAAATATCTTTTCCAGTATGTTAAATACATACAAACTACTTGTAGGAGTATTATAACTATATTAAGGAGTTTGAATAGCTAGAATTTTTGAAATTTAAGGTCTATAGTAGGGGTTCAATATACCGCAACCATGGTAATTATTTTTTTTCAAAACATTTTTTCCAGCATTTTAAATACATACAAACTTCTTATTGGAGTATTATAACTATGTTAAGGAGTTAGAATTGCAAGAATTTTTGAATTTAAGGTCTATGGTAGGGGGTTCAATATACCGCAAGGGGGTCAAAATACCATGGCTAAGTAATATTTCAAAATATCTTTTCCAGTATGTTAAATACATACAAAATGTTGTAGGAATATTATAAATATGTTAAGGAGTTTGAATAGCTAGAATTTTTGAAATTTAAGGTCTATAGTAGGGGGTTCAATATACCGCAGGGGGGGTCAAAATACCAAGGAAATTATTTTTTTTCAAAACATTTTTTCCAGCATTTTAAATGCATACAAACTACTTATTGAAGTATTATTACTAAGCTAAGGAGTTAGAATTGCAAGAATTTTTAAAATTTAAGGTCTATAGTGGGGGGTTCAATATACCGCAGGGGGGGTGAAAATACCATGGAAATTATTTTTTTTCCTAATATCTTTTCAAGCATTTTAAATACATACAAACTACAAGTTGGAGTATTATTACTATGTTAAGGAGTTAGGATAGCAAGAATTTTTGAATTTTAAAGGCTATGGTAGGGGGTTCAATATACCGCAGGGGGGTCAAAATACCATGGAATTTTTTTTCTTTTCAAAATATCTTTTCCAGCATGTTAAATACATACATACTACTTGTTGGAATATTATAACTATGTTAAGGAGTTAGGATAGCAAGAATTTATGAAATTTAAAGGCTATGGTAGGGGGTTCAATATACCATGGGGGGGGGGGTCAAAATACCATGGCAAAGTAAAATTTTCAAAATATCTTTTCCAGTGTTAAATACATACAAACTACTTGTTGGAGTATTATAACTATGTTAAGGAGTTAGAATAGCAAGAATTTTTGAACTTTGGGGTCTATGGTAGGGGGTTCAACAACCTCAGGGGGTCAATATACCATGGAATATTTTTTTTCTTTTCAAAATATCTTTTCCAGCATGTTAAATACATACATACTACTTGTTGGAATATTATAACTATGTTAAGGAGTAAGAATATTCTAACTCCTTAACATAGTTATAATACTCCAACAAGTAGTTTGTATGTATTTAACAAACTGGCAAAGATATTTTGAAAATTTTACGTATCCATGGTATTTTGACCCCCTGCGGTATATTGAACCCCCTTCTATAGACCTTGATTTTCAAAAATTCAAGCTATTCTAACTCCTTAACATAGTAACAATACTCCAATTTGTAGTTTGTATGTAATCAACATGCTGGAAAAGATATTTTGAAAATTTTACTTAGCCATGGTATTTTGACCCCCTGCGGTATATTGAACCCCCTTCTATAGACCTTGATTTTCAAAAATTCCAGATATTCTTAATCCTTAACATAGTCATAATACTCCAATAAGTAGTTTGTATGCATTTAACATGCTGGAAAAGATATTTTGAAGGAAAAATAGTCTTTTTAATATTAACTTTGAGGCACCAGTCAGCACAATATTTTTCTAGCTGATCAAGTCTACTTTGAAGCCCTGTGGCTGATGTTGACATAATCACAATATCATCTGCATACATCAAACAACTTAATTTCTCGGAGTGCAGGGAAACTGCATCCAGGCAGGAGTCAAGATAAGATTGGAAGTCATTCATAAAAATTTTAAATAATGAAGGACTCAAGTTGTCTCCTTGTCTTACACCTAATTTAATGCTAAAAGGGTCAGTGAGAGAAGCTCCAACTCTTACACATGCTTGACTATTGTTATATATATCTGATATAATATTATAAAATAAAGTACCAACTTTCATATTAATAAGCTTCAGTTTAAGACCTATATGAATTACACTGTCAAATGCTTTGAGAAAGTCAACAAAACAAGTATACAATCTGCCCTCTTTACTGTGACAGTATTTGTCTATCAGTGTTTTTAAAATAAATATATGATCTTAAGTTCTGGCATTTTTTGTAAAGCCAATCTGAGAATTATGAATTAAGTTGTTTTGGTACAAAAATTGGTCAAGTCTTGTATTCAAAATATTGTTAAAAAGTTTACCAATGGTACTAGTAATTGTTATACCTCTATAGTTAGATGGATCACAAGGATCATCTGATTTAAAAATTGGCGAAATAAAACCATCAGCCCAAATCTTTGGGTACACACTATTCTTGAGGCACAAATTAAATAATTTATATAAGCTACCTATCAAATATGACTGACTATATTTTAACATTTCATTTGAAATCAAATCAGGTCCACAGGCCTTGCCTGATTTTAAGCTTGCAATAGCATCAGAAATTTCTTTTTAACTAACATTATCTAAATCATTAAAAACTAAAATTTTTTCTTTGTCATTCAGGATCATTTCCAACTGGTTAAGTCATGAATAAAATGTGTTATCAATTGCAGAGTGAAGATTAAGAAAGTGATTGGCCCATGTATCAGAATCAATTAGTGAAGAGCAGTTTTCTTTTTTGCTATCCTGAATGTCATTTATTAATTTCCAATATTGCTTAGAGTTTTCAACTCTAAGAGTATCAAGTTTTTGTAGCATGGAATTGATAAATTGCTTATATTTAACGGTATATTGAACCCCCTTCTATAGACCTTGATTTTCAAAAATTCAAGCTATCCTAACTCCTTAAAATAGTAATAATACTTCAATTAGTTGTTTCTATGTATATAACATGCTGGAAAAGATATTTTGAAAACTTGACTTAGCCATGGTATTTTGACCCCCTGCGGTATATTGAAACCCCTACCATAGACATTCAATTTCAAAAATTCCAGCGATTCTTCATCATCATGACATAGTAATAATACTCCAATAAGTAGTTTGTATGCATTTAACATGCTGGAAAAGGTATTTTGAAGAACAAATATTTTCATGGTATTTTGACCCCTCCTACCATGGTATATTGAACCCCTACTATAGACCTTGAATTTCATAAACCCAAGCTATTCTAACTCCTTAACATAATTATAATACTCCGATAAGTAGTTTGTATGTATTTAACAAACTGGCAAAGATATTTTAAAAATTTTACTTAGCCATGGTATTTTGACCCCCTGCAGTATGTTGAACCCCCTTCTATAGACCTTGATTTTCAAAAATTCAAGCTATTCTAACTCCTTAACATAGTAACAATACTCCAATTTGTAGGATGCATGTATTCAACATGCTGGAAAAGATATCTTAAAAATTTTACTTAGCCATGGTATTTTGACCCCCTGTTGTATATTGAACCCCCTTCTATAGACCTTGATTTTCAAAAATTCAAGCTATTCTAACTCCTTAACTTAGTAATAATACTTCAATAAGTTGTTTGTATGTATATAACATGCTGGAAAAGATATTTTGAAATTTTACTTAGCCATGGTATTTTGACCCCCCTGCGGTATATTGAACCCCCTACCATAGACATTCAATTTCAAAAATTCCAGCTATTCTTAATCCTTAACATAGTAATAATACTCCAATAAGTAGTTTGTATACATTTAACATGCTGGAAAATATATTTTGAAGAAAAAATATTTTCATGGTATTTTGACCCCCCCCCCTGCCATGGTATATTGAACCCCCTACCATAGGCCTTGAATTTCAAAAACCCAAGCTATTCTGACTCCTTAACATAATTATAATACTCCGATAAGTAGTTTGTATGTATTTAACAAACTGGCAAAGATATTTAAAAATTTTACGTAGCCATGGTATTTTGACCCCCTGTGGTATGTTGAACCCCCTTCTATAGACCTTGATTTTCAAAAATTCAAGCTACTCTAACTCCTTAACATAGTAACAATACTTCAATAAGTAGTTTGTATGTACTCATCATGCTTGAAAAGATATTTTGAAAACTTTACTTAGCCATGGTATTTTGACCCCCTGCGGTATATTGAACCCCCTACCATAGACATTCACTTTCAAAAATTCCAGCTATTCTTAATCCTTAACATAGTAATAATACTCCAATAAGTAGTTTGTATGCATTTTACATGCTGGAAAAGATATTTTGAAGAAAAAATATTTTCATGGTATTTTGACCCCCCCTACCATGGTATATTGAACCCCCTACTATAGACCTTGAATTTCAAAAACCTAAGCTATTCTAACTCCTTAACATAATTATAATACTCCAATAAGTAGTTTGTAAATATTTGACAAACTGGCAAAGATATTTTAAAAAGGAGTAGGGGCTTTAATGGCCTAAAATGGCCCCAGATTTACAAGATAATAAAAATTCTAACAGAGCAGATTTTTCTCCATAAATTATTAGAATATGAGTAAATGATTTAAAAAAAATGTTTTTATTTAACTAAAAAAGGTTCAATGACGTCACAATGGTAGGTGCAAATGACGTCATTATTGGGAAAATAAGCAAAAATACCGAAAATTTGATGGTTTTTCTAAATTTTGACCACCGCACCAGGCTTGCACCAATTAGAAATTTTAACATTTTGACAAGTTCATACATATCAAACTTCGGATAAAAAATCTTCTTGGTGCAAGGTTGGTGCGATAGTTTATTTTATATTTTTCACAGCCAAGCCGAGCAATACAAAGCTGAAATTTGCAGTCCAAATTGGACCTTTTCATCTGACAAAGTTTAGTTTATACATTCTTATGCCTATAGAAACTTTTTTTTGTGTTTATGAATGCAAAGTGTATTCGTAATTATATTTCCGTATGTTTATCTAGTTGAATTTCTTTAAAAAATCCGACAGCAATGAACTTCATGTGTAAGGCAGTCAATAACAACTTTGAGGACATTTTTTTTAATTATGAAATTTTAGATAGACTAGCTTCAATATAACAAAATCTGTACATTTCTGATGTTTTTGCTAATTAAAAATTTGTTGTTTGAATGGGGCAATCTTCTCTCTCTGGTATTAGGGTCAGATCCATGATTTATGTAATGAAAAGTAGGGGGGGGGTATTTTACTTAAATTTCCATAATTGGCGAGAAACACGAGATTTATTTCGAAAATGAAACTGCCTATATTCCAATTGGATGTGTCTTTGTGGGTAATGTGCATAGGTTTTTTTCTAAAGTGAACATTGATTGGTTAAATATTTCTTAGTGATGTCCTGTGTTTGAATTTGTTTGTTAGCTTTTTGGTCATGAAAGTTTGTCTCTAATATTTAATTAACTGTGCATTTGTATTCAGATATCGCAGATCAAGTTTATTTGTTCATTGTGTAATCATACGTTTTTTGATTGAGTTAAGTCTACCAATTGATATTTTATCGTATGTTTTTCTATGTTGTGATGTTATGCTATTGTTTCAGAAATAGGGAGAAGGTTTGGATCCATTAAAACGTTTAATCCCGCTGTAAATGTTTGCACCTGTCCTAAGTCAGGAATCTGATGTACAGTAGTTGTCGTTTGTATATGTAATATATACGTGTTTCTCGTTCTCGTTTTGATTATATAGATTAAACCGTTGGTTTTCCCGTTTGAATGGTTTTACACTAGTAATTTTGGGGCCCTTTATATTGTTATTTGGATAGAGAGTTGTCTCATTGGCACTCACACCACATCTTCCTATATCTATAGATATAAGTTCTTTAAAATTTGATGGTAAAAAACGGAAACAGCATAAGGAAGACTATCCATATATCCGTATAAACATGTATATATAATTATATAAGTACGCCTGAGCAAGTGACAACTCTACAACAGATTTATCCATTGTATCACCAGCAGGGATGGTGATACATGGCTGTGTAAATTATGTATATACAACTCGTCTAAACATCAACCCATCAATGTAAGATCTGTAAATTTGCAAATGTATATATACATGGATAATTAACCTTTCCATGCATAGAAACAAGAGCCTGAGGTCTGTAACCATACTACATGTCTGTTACCTTTTTAAAGGTTATGTTTTGAATAGTTTTATGATCATGCGTAAAAATGAAGTGTAAATTTTAAAATGTGACCTGGCTTTGTTGTTGAGCCCCATTTGTGGGCATTATGTTTTCTGGTCTATGCGTCTGTTTGTCCGTGCGTACATGTATGTCAGTCTGTTCGTCCGATTGTCCTTGTGTCTCGCTTCAGGTTTAAGTGTTTGGTCAAGGTAGTTGAATCTGACATCAGACTCAGAAATTTTAGTAAATTTTACTGTGTGTTTTGTGTGTTTGATTTTTTCTACTTTGAATATAGAAAAAATCTAAGAATACAGATTTATTTGATATAGTAGCATGTTCCAGTTTTGTAATTCTATAGAATGATACATTATAAGTCTGGACGACTGAAATAGATAATAAAAAAAAGATGAATTTCGAAAAGTCAACCCTAACGATCCTTTACATAAGTCTAGAGGGGGAGGGGGTATACTTCAATACTTAATTGATAGGGGGTGCCGCTGTATTGTCACCTTACCCAGTTTTACATTTTAAAAATATATACCTTTTCATAAATTGCGTAGGATTTTTTTTTATATCATATATATCTGAAAGTTTTCTTAACTTTTTACTTATTCAAGCTTAAAAAGGTGTAAATAGAAGCGCCCCCCTTCAACCCCAATCTCTTCTGGAAACATAACTACTGTCAAGGAAATACACTGACTTTTAAAAACACCCTTTAATGCATGTGTCTGTATCTATTTATTTAAGATAATCAATATTAAGATTTATTAGCGCTAAATGTGTCTTGTCTTTATATTCTTCTTTTTGTCGCTGATAAGTGAGACCCAACCCAGCATCAGATGCACAATCTGTATATATCAGCAATACCCGGTGTTTTGTTTTGTTTGTTGGTGTTTCAATATTGCTTTTCCCTTAAATATTTACTTTGGAGTGCGTTTCTTTTTACAATTTACATCTTAAATTGCCTTTCTGTTTCAATATATTTAAAATTAAATCTTGTAAATAGAAAACAAATCGCGGTTGCCATGGGCACAGATATGTTGCTAGGGAGAAACAACAGTGAATTTGGCAAAAATGTGCAATTAATTATGTAATATTTAAATAGTTTACAAGTGTAAAGTTCACTACATGCTAAACAGGTTCAATTTCAAATATAGATATATTAAAGCTGTATAATAATCATATTTGATGAGATTAACTCCGCCATTTTAGTGGTTGCTAGGCAACAGAATAAACGAGCTAGACCCAAAATTCGATTATTTTCAGAAGGTCTATGGTATAGACTTACAACATGACAAATTAAATGAAATTTTGGGGTGGGGCCAAAAATGGCCCTTATAGCCCCTAGTCCTTTTACGTAGCCATGGTATTTTGACCCCCTGCGGTATATTGAACCCCCTTCTAAAGACCTGAATTTTCAAAAATTCAAGCTATTCTAACTCCTTAACATAGTAACAATACTCCAATTTGTAGGATGCATGTATTCAACATGCTGGAAAAGATATTTTAAAAATTTTACTTAGCCATGGTAATTTGCCCCCCTCCCCCTTTTTTACCATGTAGAATTAAAACTTTAAAGTCTACCATTCTATATTAATATTTTAAATTTCAAAGAATAATAGTGTCCAAGCTACATGGTCTAGTTTTAATGCTTTAAGAAGTTTTTTGAATGAAATTTTGTTGGTTAAGACTTCAGAGCACTTATACCAAGCAAATATTTTTCTTTTAACCAATCATTGAAAATTGACCTCCCCTTCTTGTATAAATGATTTTTAATATTTGATTAGCTTTTATATAATGTTAAATGTTTTATTAATCATCTAAAATGAAAAAAACAGGGGGGTTCAATTTACCATGGGGGTTCAATTTTCCATACAGGGGGGGTTCAATTTACCATAGCGGTATTTTGACCCCGGGGTCATTTTACCATGGGGTTCAAAATACCATATGACACCGGCAAATCAGTTTTCCACACTTTTTATGCCCCCGCCGTAGTGGAGGGGGCATTAAGTTTTACCCTTGTCCGTCTGTACATACTTACGTCCAAAATTAGATTATGTTCTCTAACTTTAACTGGCCTTAACCAAATGTTATGAAACTAATATACAATGCTTATTACCACAAAATACAGATCAACTTTGAATTTTGGTGTCCTCACTTTTACTGTTCTAGAGTTATGCCCATTTACGAATTAAATGGACAAATTGCTGAATTTTTCGTTTCCGTTCTCTAACTTTAATTTACCTCAACCAAATGAAATGAAACTTATTATACACAATGCTTATAACAACAAAACACTGATCAAGTTTAAATTTTGGTAGAGTCACTTTTACTGTTTTAGAGTTATGCCCATTTTACAAATGGAAAAATTTCTGAAATACATGTTTCTGTTCTCTAACTTTAGTTTGCCTCAACTAAATGATATGAAGCTTCTTGAGTTAATCCTTTTTTAAAGTTATATGCAAGCAGGGTTATCATCTGTGTCCCATGGACATATTCCCCATTTATAAACTTCATGCTTGAATATATTGGTTTGATATTTGGTGTATAGTTTTATCATGACAAGTTACAGATCAAGATTGAATTTTGTTCCGGTCTGAAGAATTTTTGCAGAGTTATGGTCCTTTGACCTAAAAATTTCAGTAAAATTATAATTTTTCCGCACTTTTTGTTGTCTTTCATGAAGATATTGATTTAATAATTGGTATATAGTTTTATTATGACAAGTTACAGTTCAAGTTTGAATTTTGTTCCTGTCTGAATATTTTTTGCAGAGTTATGGTCCTTTGACTTACAAAATTCACTCAAATAATCAGTTTTCTGCACTATTTTTCGTCATGCTTGAAGGTATTGATTTGTTAATTGGTATATAGTTTTATTATGACAAGTTACAGTTCAATTTTGAATTTTGTTCCGGTCTGAAGATTTTTTGCAGAGTTATGGTCCTTTGACTTACAAAATTCACTCAAATAATCAGTTTTCAGCACTAATTTTCGTCATGCTTGAAGGTATTGATTTGTTAATTGGTATATAAGTTACAGATCAAGTTTAATTTGTTTTCCAGTCTAATGATTGAGTGCAGATTTATGGTCCTTGGACTTACAAAAATCACTAAAACACTTTGAAGATATTGACTTGATATTTGTTAAATAGTTTACATTATGACAAGTTATAGATCAAGTTAGAATTTTGTTACAATACAATGAATTTTAAACTGGTAGGGGACTATGTATTGACATGCAATACTCACAGAATGCGTGTTAGCTATAAACTTGGAGTTTATCGTCTGTTTATCTACTGCCGTTCTGTCTGTAATTTTTTTTAAATATTTCTTCTTCTTAAACTGAACTTAAATCATACCTGAGGCTTCTAGCCTCAAATTCATTCCTGAATTTCCTGCTCAAAGTTAAAACACAGGAATAAAACAGACAAAATGGTAGTTTTGTCTTTGCTAAAAAGACAGTACGACATATACATATAGTGACCTTATTTATTCTGTTGAGGCATATGTTACGGTTTTGCTAAAAATCATTCAATGCTTTTGGCTTTGAGTATGTCTTTTGATGGTATCAGTATAACAACAGCACAATATTAAACCAAAATAATTTTTTTTTGAATATTATCTATTCAAGTGATATATATTATTTTACAGAAACGTATGACGCTTTAGATGTGGTTTACAATAAGGTGTTGATGACTTCAGTAGAAGAGGACGAAAGAAAAGAAGAAAAAACACCAAAGAAACCACATTTACCAGATTCAAACCTTGTTAGAAGTGATAGTAAAGTGATGACCGCTGGTCCCTCCCAACAGCCTCTAGCAGCCAAACCTTTGTCACCTCAAGTATCCGACAGTGTGTCCAAGAGAATACCAGAGTTAAAAACACATATGAAATCGAAAATGACAAAAGAAGAAATAAAAAAGAGAATGGAAAAAGTCCTTAAAAGTGGAGACTACAAGATGAAAGTAGGAAGACTGATTTTTTGGGACTTTGGTGGACAGTATGTTTATTATACGACACACCAAACCTTCATGACGTTCAGAGCTTTGTTTCTTGTGGTATTTGACGGAAGCAAAGGATTACATGAACTTGTCCCAGATGTTCTGTGTTTTCCAGGGCAGCACATGACACCAACACCAGCAGGTATTGTATGTTAGTTACAATACAAAGACTCATATTGAACATCATTCATTGTTTATTATGTTAAAAAAGCATTTACTTTATCATTAGTAATAACAAGACTTCCAGGTTACTGTGCCAATACTTACTTTAATATTGTGAAAACAATGAAAGCTTTCCCAATAATTAGTTGGAATTTACCTGTGATTTAATTGTTTGCAAAGTGTACTGTCCCATTGAATAGTTACCATAGCTTTTTTATCTGTGTTGATCATGTTTATGTTGTCCCATTTAATAGTTACCATAGCTTTGTTATCTGTACGTGTTGTTCATGTTGATGTTGTTCAAAGGAAACTTGGAATTTCGGATTTTCATGAAAAAAATCATTCATTGATTATAAATAGGGCTGTACATACAAAAACAATACTAGTGATACAAAAAATCATTAAAACTGAATAAATGACATATATTGCAAAATTATATTAATAATAGACAAGAAATGAGTGCTGATTAGTTATTTTCTAAACAGTTATTGTAAGTGATCTCATGTGTTCAATTCTTGTCAGATTATTTTATGAAATTTATATTAAGTATATCTCAGTAGTATCGTAGATAATTTCCAAAATCAGTGCTGATTAATTATTTTCAAGCATTCATGCCCATTTGAAATATTAAATATATCTAAATAGCTTAACATTTCCAGTCAAGTCTGTGTTTTCTTAATTTTTTTGTAGAGTAAAAAGAACAAAAAAAAGGTTATTTTTTTAAGTAACTGCCACTGGACCTTGCAAAGGTGAAATATGTGCTATGCAGGGGACAGTCGGTGTATTTTATTTTAAATGGATTTCCTTCATCAAAAATAAATTATCTGTCAATTTGCTCCCTAATAAAATGTATTTCTTTGGTTTTTATCACTATTAATTATGACATACCAGTTTCTAATTTTAGGCCAGGATTTTTTAATTTGTTGGTTTACGGATCCGCCGACCCGATTTTTCCTATTTCCAGAATAAAAATAAAATTGACTTTTCATGCTTTTTTATTCCCGCCGACCCTAACAAATGCATTACCCCTGAAAAATAATTAAATATTTTTTTTTTATGAAATGAAATGCATTAATCACAAACAAAATTGATAACACTTTCTGTTGTGTAAAATAAAACTTCCAGTTTACGTTTCTAAAAATAGACAAATCAATTATAACTGTCTGACCTTGAAATGTCGTTTGCGCAAATAATATTGCGGAACGAAACTTGTGTTTAAAACCAATTACACAATAAGTTCGTTTCCCTTATTTGTCATCAGTCCGTTAGATGCATCATCTCATAGAAATAGACTTGTCCAAATGTCGACAGGGTAAAGGCATCAAGTTAAAGTACTGAATATTAACAAATCATTTGGAATTTTCTTGTTTCATAGATAATTAAAAAAAATATCGTCCATTTGGATAAAAATTGGGAATGCGAGACAACAGATTAACCCGACGAGTGGACGAGTCTATTAGGTTTTTGACACGTGTGTTGAAACTTATTTTCGTACGACGTTTTTACATTTTTTTCTTTATCAGTTTTTGTGCTTGAAGATCATTATTCACCAAGTTTTCTGGAATTGATAAAGAGCTACGCGAATTTATTTTTCTCGATTTAATTTCGTCTTTGTCCGTGCACCCCCCTTTTTTTACTGTAAATTATTAGACAATGTCATGCGATGTTTATAACAGTTGAGCAATATTATTTCATCGAACTAAAATTGAAGAATTGATGATAAAATAGCACAACAGAAAGGTGAAATATATATTGATTTTGCATATTTTTCTGTCTTCAAAGATGTTTTTTTTCTTTTTTTTTCCCGACCCACCGACTCGACTTTTTCATGGGGAAAATCCGTAAACCATCAAATTAAAAAACCGTGGCCTTATGAAACTTTTATGTTATTTTTTCATATTGTTTTTATATTTCAGTATTCCTTCAACATTGGGTTAACTCTATTCTAACATATTGTAAGGTGGTATATGTAGGCATTCCAAAGATCTTGTTTGTTGCCACTCACAAAGACAAAATACCAGTGGTAAGTAATATAATTTAGATATAACAGGAGGCTGATCAAGTAATATAATTTAGATATAACAGGAGGCTGATCAAGTAATATAATTTAGATATAACAGGAGGCTGATCAAGTAATATAATTTAGATATAACAGGAGGCTGATTAAGTAATATAATTTAGATATAACAGGAGGCTGATCAAGTAATATAATTTAGATATAACAGGAGGCTGATCAAGTAATATAATTTAGATATAACAGGAGGCTGATCAAGTAATATAATTTAGATATAACAGGAGACTGATCAAGTAATATAATTTAGATATAACAGGAGGCTGATCAAGTAATATAATTTAGATATAACAGGAGGCTGATCAAGTAATATAATTTAGATATAACAGGAGGCTGATTAAGTAATATAATTTAGATATAACAGGAGGCTGATCAAGTAATATAATTTAGATATAACAGGAGGCTGATCAAGTAATATAATTTAGATATAACAGGAGGCTGATCAAGTAATATAATTTAGATATTACAGGAGGCTGATCAAGTAATATAATTTAGATATAACAGGAGGCTGATCAAGTAATATAATTTAGGTATAACTTGAGGCTGATCAAGTAATATAATTTAGATATAACAGGAGGCTGATCAAGTAATATAATTTAGATATAACAGGAGGCTGATCAAGTAATATAAGTTAGATATAACAGGAGGCTGATCAAGTAATATAATTTAGATATAACAGGAGGCTGATCAAGTAATATAATTTAGATATAACAGGAGGCTGATCAAGTAATATAATTTAGATATAACAGGAGGCTGATTAAGTAATATAATTTAGATATAACAGGAGGCTGATCAAGTAATATAATTTAGATATAACAGGAGGCTGATCAAGTAATATAATTTAGATATAACAGGAGGCTGATCAAGTCAATCTTTTTTCGTGTCCAGTTATATTTGTAGTTCTTAATTAATTGTAACAAGGATGATTTTGTTTGCCTTTTTTTTTTTTGCATTATTGCCTTATATCTTAAAAAGTAAAATAGATAGAAATATACATAAACAAGGTAAAATGATCATTAAATGGACATCTATGAGAAAACCATGCAGATGGTGCTCCATGCAAAGTTGTTTGATTTTGATAAAACTTTGCTGACATGTTCAGGTTGACCTTATATGAAAGTCATGCAAGTTTGAAGCCCTTACACTGCTGGTAACCATGGCAACGATAGGGATTTAGGGTATTTCCCAGTTTATTTATAGATGCAATTACTGAAATGCATAGATTACATAGATTTCTCAAATAGAAATAAATACTATAATACAACTGAGTGTTTAAATACTTTAATAGCACAGATAGGATGTGTATGAAGTATAAATCACATAATTTTATTAAACATAAAGAAAATTATAGAAAATAAGGGCGTGGCAAACACATAAAGTGATAAAAAATATGGCCTTTTCATCAAATCACACTAAAACAGACACCACAACCCAAAAATTGCTTTAATTTACCCTAAATTTCAGACATACATTGCATTTTCTTTGGTTCAAAATATTTTGAAGGGATTTCGGTTGCAAATTAATTTTATAGATTTTATTGATCATTTAGATAGCCTCCCCCCTTTTTTTGGTATTTTCGCAATAAATTGAGGAAAGTCTCATATTCCAATTAAACCAAGCATTAAAAAAAAATACTTGAATTATACAGATTGTATAATGCAAAATAGGTAATTCAAATGGAAAATTCAAAGTGAAATGGATTTTTGTGTCACAAACAATAGTAAGCATCAGGCTTAAAAAAGGGGGGAGCTGCCAAAGACAAATTTTTTTTGTATTTTTTTTATTCCAAATTCCTTCAGTACACTTGTAGTTATTACTTTAAAGAGTAAAATCCTTTCATTTCTTCCTAGTAATCCTATTTTGGTTATTGCAGCTTGCTAATTACTAAAGTTTTATTCTGGTTACTCAAAAATGATATGAAATTTAATGTCAAGTTCATCATATTGAAAAAAAAGTATTGACATTCAGAATATGTGTTTTACAGGTAAACAAAGATAAGACAGTTGCAAACTTTTACTTGCATGCTGGTAACAATATAAGTCATTTTGATCATGAGTACCTGAGACAGTGATGATAAAATATGAATTTCTATTGTACAAAGGGAGATAATTTTTTAAACCTTAAAATTGCATGTACATATTTATTTAAACTAACATACACTTCATCAATTTAATAAAATACAAATATATCTCTATTAGGTTATCTGGTGAGAAAGTTAATATTGCATTTGAGCATATATACTGTTCGTTTGTTTTTGTTGTAGTACTTTCTTAAATTCTCCTCGAAAAATGTCTAAATTCCTTTTAGCATTGATATATTTATAAATATTTCAATCTGTTTAAATGATCATAAATGTTATTTTATTTATAGCATTAGTATTGTATTTAACAATCAATGTAGATGATACAATAACACAAAATGATGCTTAAATGCAAGAATAAGATTACTATAAACATATATAAAAGTTAATTCAAATTGACTTAGCAGCACAAGACAATTGTTGCATTAGGTATGACATTTAGCAATGTTTAGGGACGTATTAAATTGTTTCCATACTATCTGATAAAAATGTACATACATGTAACTACATGAACTACGAAAGGTAATTTACTAATAATTCAATCAATAAAACTAGTTAGTCAATCTAAGTAACAATTTCTGACAAATGAAAATATTATAATGTTTATCAAATGGCCAAGTACAACCGTAATCTTCTTGATTGTCTTCAATATTGATGACCTTTTAATGCAGAAGTAATTTTTTTTTTTTTCCAAAGCATATCCATGAGTTCCAATTCAATATATTTTTATTTGAGCTTGCAATTTTTTAACACCAACAGGAAAAATCAAAGACAGATCATAGTCTTATTCAAGTATCCGTAATACTATCTAAGTTTTTCTTCATCATAAACATGTTTATCAACGAAAATGTGTCCCAGCAATTAGTCTTGTTTCATGAACTCCAGTTATTTTTTGATCACCAAATGTCTGTAAAAAATAATCAGAAAACAATTGTTATCCATTAAATGATTGAAATTTCCTCAATAGAAATTAATTATTAACTTGGTCTTAGTGTAAATGTGTTTCGATTATTACAACTCTGACATTCTAGTACATAGAATAAGAAATAAAGTATACTAGCTAAAAATGGACCTAAATTTGATTGTTTTTTATTCCAAGCTGCAGCAAACTTAATTTTAATGAAGTTGAATTTGCAGATTTCATCTCGTATTTAATTAATGACATTATGACAACACAAGAATAGGGAGATGAGTATTGATTACAAATGAGACAAATATCCACAAAAGATCAAATGAAATGAATGTAAGTCCCCTGTACAACCTTCAACAATGAGATTTAAACAGCTCAAGTACATTCTATTACAACGCAGAGATTGCACCTTAATGAGGTTGGTGTTGTTTTGTTTGAGTTTTTTTTTTTTTGGGGGGGGGGGGGGGGGGGGGCTAGTATACACTACATTCAAACTTGATCCACATGATACAGTTCAAAACTTGATTGTGGTAAAAGAACTTATGATTTTGAAATTGGACTTGTGCCAATATCAAAATTTTAAAGTCTAAAAGACATGATTAGATTTGTCATATCAAAGAACCCCATATTTTCCATTTTTAATGAATTTAGACAAAGTTTAAGTTTGGACCCCAATTTGAATCAACTTGAAAACTGAGCCCAAATTATAAATCTAAACATGCTAAATGCATGATAACAGTAAGCATAGGCAAAAACACCTTTAATAATATTTTAATAAACTAACAAAGGTTTTTGTGCCCCTTTGATCTTTTTTTCAATTTGAAAACAAATATTAAAAATCTAAACATATTTATAAAAAGCTTTCAACCCAAAAAAGTACTTTTAAACAAGAGTGCACACGCTGAAATGTCTCGCCTTCTTTACTAATCATTGCTATCATGTTGATAGACCTAAATATAAAGCTTTATTACAACTGTCACTTAAACTCAACATTAACCAAAGAAAACGAAAACCATGAAAATGAGTTCAAGGTCAGATGAACCATGCCAGGCAGACATGTACAGCTAACATTTCTTCAATACAAGAAATACAGTTGACATACATTGCTTATACATTAAAAAAACACACCAAAACACTTAATACTTAGCAATGGACCATGAAAATGAGATCAAATAAAACCTGCATAACAGACATATAGTTCATAAAATATTTCCATACACCAAATATAGTTGACTAATGCATAAAGTATTAAATTGATTGATTGTTGGTTGCTTAACGTCCAGTGGCAAATATTTCAAGCATATTCAGGACGAGAACAAGTTCACAATAAATACAATAAGTAGGTCTTGTCATAATAGACAAAAGATAGAGGCCATATGGGATAATTATTGGGGAAATTTGGACTGACACTGGAAAATGAGGGTATTTTGGATAGGGACAGATATTTTGCCTTGCTACAGGCCACCTACGAACCCCTCAGTGAGCATAAAGTATTAGAAAAATAGACCATAAATCAAAAACTTAACTTTGACCACTGAATCATGAAAATGAGGTCAAGGTCAGATGACACCTGTCAGCTAGACATGTACACCTTACAATTATTCCATACAACAAATATAGTAGACTTATTGCATATAGTATAAGAAGAACAGACCAAAACACAAAAACTTAACTATAACCACTGAATCATGAAAATCAGGTCAAGGTCAGATGACACCTGCCAGTTGGACATGTACCCCTTACAGTCCTTCCATACACCGAATATACTAGCCCTATTGCTTATAGTATCTGAGATATGGACTTGACCACCAAAACTTAACCTTGTTCACTGACCATGACATGAGGTCGAGGTCAAGTGAAAAGGTACTCACATACCAAATATAGTTATCCAATTACTTATAATAAGAGAGAATTTAGCATTACAAAAATTCTTAACTTTTTTTTCAAGTGGTCTCTGAACCATGAAAATGAGGTCAAGGACATTGGATATGTGACCGACGGAAAGTTCGTAACATGAGGCATCTACATGTATATACAAAGTATATGAAGCATCCAGGTCTTCTACCTTCTAAATATAAAGCTTTTAAGAAGTTGGCTAACGCCGCCATTGGATCACTATCCCTATGTCAAGCTTTCTGCAACAATAGGTGCAGGCTCGACCAAAAAATCAAACTAAGTTTTGTTCTGTATCCCTTATACCTTGATGTGGTTCAATTTAAAGCTTTTAAGACATGCCCGAAATTAGAAAAAATATGACTTCAATGCACTGTTTAATTTTGCATAATATCAAAGAACGCCAATTATTCCATTGTTTTATCAAATCAAGTTTAACTTTGTTTAGATATTGAAACATATTTTATTTGCTCCAAGCAAAAAAGGATCAGACACAAGTAAAACATTCTTAAAGTTTAACTTTGGACGCTTTTGACCCTATAGCTGATATGGATCATTTAAAAACAAGCCAAAACATTTGAAATTGGTAAAACAATAAGCATTGAAAACAAATATATAATTAATTTTACAGCTAAATTCCTAAGGCATGTAAATCTAAGACTTTGGTTAGCTTGCATGGTTTGTTTGTATATTGTACAATTGCAATTGGCATAACGTCTATTCAAATGAAAAAGTACTTTACAAGAAGATATCAACATTAATTACAAAGCTTGAATTAATATTTATACAACGGAGCACAGAGCAAGAAAACCTTCCAAAGTTTTACTCTACATGCAGTAGGAAAAATAGCTGTAATAATGCTTAAAGTGATTTTAAAAAATGAAAATACAAATGTAGTCTTCAGGTTTACAATATATATGCATGTATACTGTAAATTATGAGGATCTGTCAATGACAAGAACACATATATTTTTTTCTAGGTTTAATTCTTATAAAGAAAACAATTTCAATATGATGAGTAATGAAAAGTTTGTTGTGTAAATTGTACTGATATGGCCCTTAATTGATCATAAAACAAGAATTTGAGTGTTCTGTGTGTTATTTTTACTTTTTGTTTACCAGATTCAACTTTAAAAATTGAAGGGTAAATCTATTTTCTGAACATTTATCATGTTTTTACAATAATAAATGTACATGTAACTGGTCAATTTCCAATTTCTATATATGATCATATTTCACAAATGATGCCACAACACAGGTCTTATTTGCTGTCTATTTAGTAGTCTCTTGTTATGAGTTGTTTGATTCATTTTTTTATCAATTATATCATATATTTACCTATATGATCTCCTATCATATCTTCAACATAAACCTGTTGATAAGAAATAAAATATTGTATATTAGTGCATTTGCATGATCAGTACATGTACAGTGAGTTACATCTACATGTACATTGTAAATTGAGTTGGCTTTATAAAATAATGCATTGGATCATTGAAAAAAAAAGTTTTGTAGATAATTAATCTGTGTAAATGTCATAAATGCTACGATATCAATCACATCATCAAGTAATTCATTTATTCAGTATTCTCATTTTGAATTCGTTTTATCTGAGTAATCTGTAATGTTATAATCTCATGTTGCCCATTCTGTGCCCTTTAATTTGGAATACATTTGTAAGCATATTCTTTTCTGATAACTGACAGAAGTGAATACATGTACAAGTTCTCTTTCCATGTTTATAACTGTGATACATGACCTTCACTTCAGAAATACTTTTTAGTTGTCCAAAATGTACAGTAGTTTTCGTTATGTTTATGTACATTAATTTGTATTTTTTCTTGTTATTCCTTTTTAGACCATTGGTTTTCCTGTTCAAATGGTTTTACACTAGTAATTTTGGGGTTCTTGAATTTATCATTTTTATAGCTTGTTGTTCCGTGTGAGCCAAGGCTCTGTGTTGAAGAACGTACATTGACTGATAATGGTTTACTTTTATAAATTGTTATTTGGATGAATAGGCACTCATACCACATCTTCCTATATCTATCTACTGAATGTTTTCTATTTCCAATGGGTTATATTTAAAAACAAGGATTTGAAGCAACCATTAATTTTGAATAAGGAAAAAAAAAACTGAGTCAACGGACTCGTATTGACAATTTGGAAAACAAACTCAGGGCGAACTTTGTAATCAAATATATATTTTATCATGATTAATATAAATTTCTTGAGAGAAAGAAAAAAGTTCTTCTATAAAAATTAAGAAGGCAAACACATCAATCTTTTAGTTTCAGAAGAATTCTAAATCATTATAAATGTATGTCAATGAAAATTAAATCAGTGTTTGCTTCATGTAAATACCACCCCCCCCCCCTTTTTTCTCCCAAAGACAAATGGTCAATGCTCTTCTTCCTATGTTTATGAGTTGATGTGATGTTTCTACAGTAGGTCTTTGTATGGTGTCAAATTGCTTTTTCTAACCAAAAGAAATAAATAACAAACTTACCAGAACCAAATGAAACTGAAAGTTTTGCCTTCGAATTTTCGTTGCTAGATTTGCAAGGGTCGCGATCATGAAAGGATGACAGCAACTCATTTTGTCTTCTTGTCCACTGCAATCCAAATCCTGTCCATGTTTGCAGCATATGCATTTAAAATTATGTTATGTGAGTCTGAAACCTAGACATGATATCGATAGTCTAGCCTCATGAGTCATGTCTAAACTATTTGTTCAGGACCAGACTTATTCCAATGGCAGTGGGAATGTCTTGGCCACATGGTTTACACTCTTTCAATGAAAATAAGTTTTTGGCTACACCATTTTCATCACAAATACCATTATTTTCTATCCTTCTGCACATTTGTTGATTTCCCTCCTTTTGTTATTAAAATTAAATCTACCTTTTATTGTGAAGAGTATTACAAAGGGAGATAATTTTAGGTATATTTTTCAGTTTTTCATCTTTTATTCAAATAAGCTTATATCAATTTGCAACGAAAATCCCGTTAAGGAATAGTAGTTTGTAGTGAACCATAACGTTTAACCAAATTTGGTTTCAATTTGAGTGACTTTTGAGGTTTTATGGACATTTTCAGTACAGGCTGCATTCAAATTTTAGAAAAACACATTTATGTCAATAAAAATAAAAACAAAAATAAAGGTTGAAATAAGATCAAAATTACAGTTTATTTTAGTAGAAAGTCTGAATTTTAAGGTAAAACTGTTTTTTTGTCATATAATACTTTGAACGGTTCAATAAAAAATTTTTAAAAATGTCCATTTTCAACAACATTTTTCACCAAATTTGGTACTTTAATAGAATTGCCCTGTATTCACATATTTTGAGATAAATTGTCAATTTTTATACATAGAACTATTAGATGTACTTAATACTTTACTAGGAACCCAAAATCAGCTGAAAACTCCACAACCCCTTTCATAATTTTTTTTTGATTTTGCATGGTTTTCTCGTAGACATCCATTTAAAACAAGAAAGGTAAATATGCTAGATATACTTACTGAAGGTGTGATGGGATGATTGAAGCTGTTAATTTTCTCCTTGATAATATTTATGTACATTTCGGCAACAAAGTTTATTGACATGTTGTAGGTATTCCTATGGGCACTAATTGCACCCCTTTAATAGCAGACATGTTTTTGTACTGTTATGAATAAACTCATCATAGATACCAGGATTACATTTTCTATTTACATCAGACGCAGGTTCCGTCTACAAAAGACTCATCAGTGACGCTTGAATCCATAAAGTTAAAAAGGCCAAATACAATACAAAGTTGAGCATTGAGGACCGAAATTCCTAAAAGTTTTGCCAAATATGAATCACAGCTTATGACAAAACTCAGTAAAAACTCGTCTCAAATGCATTTAATTAATAAATTCAACAATACTCACCGTTATCTTGATGATATTTTTTCGTTAAATAATCAAGAATTTTCTCAATATACTGCCGCAATTTACCCAAAGGAACCTACTTTAAATAAATCAAATTTAAACAGTAATAACTGTCCTTTCCTAGATACAGGTATTTCTGTTGTAAACGGGAAACTCCACACTAAAATTTACATCAAAAGGGACGATTTTCGTTCTTTATTGTTTATTTTCCCATTTTGGATGGTGATGATCCTTTGGCACCATCTTACAGTGTTTATATTTCACAACTCGCTCGCTATGCCCGTATCTGTTGTGACATTTTTTATTTTAACGGACGTAATCAATGTATTTCTGGTAAATTAACAAGTCAGGGATTTCGTTACCACAAATTACTTAAAACCTTAACTAAATTCTTCCTAAATATAAAGATTCGGTTCTAAAGTTTGGTTGAACCTGTAGAAAACTTATTTCAAACGGGATAGCACATCCTCATTTTTACTGAAATGTTGTTTACTGTGCCCTGGAATATAGAAACGATCCTGGTTAACTTATCGATCCTTTTAAATAAACTTATTCTAAAAGGTTACCAATTCAACACTGTAATTAGATCATTGAATATTGTTTTTATTGGTATTAATATTGATTTTTTATGCCCCACCTACGATAGTAGAAGGGCATTATGTTTTCTGGTCTGTGCGTCCTTACGTGCGTCCTTCCATCTGTGCGTCCATCCGTCCCATTTCAAGTTAAAGTTTTTGGTCAAGGTAGTTTTTGAAGAAGCTAAAGTCCAATCAACTTGAAACTTAGTACACATGTTCCTTATGATATGATCTTTCTTATTTTAAATCATCTTTTGACCCCATTTTCATGGTCCACTGAACATAGAAACTAAAAGTGTGAGTTTCAGGTAAAAGTTTTTGGTCAAGGTAGTTTTCAATGAAGTTAAAGTCCAATCAACTGGAAACTTAGTACACATGTTCCCTTTTGGTATATCAATTTACTTTTAAGGCCAAATTAGATTTTTTACCCAATTTCACGGTCCATTGAACATGGAAAATGAAAATGCGAGTGGGGCATCCGTGTACTTTGGACACATTCTTGTTTATCAGTAAATTAAAAGCAAACTAAATATTATTTCATATACATATACACATTCATGGATCTACAGTCTGTCCATGCCTGTATCTTGGCATTGTACAAGGTCCTGTTTTTCTCTGACTGTTTATGACGTCTTCAAACTAAATCCATTGGATGTTGGATGTGTATTGATTGATAATTTAGTCTTAGATGCATGATTTTTATACGACCGCAAATTTTGAAAAAATTTTCGTCGTATATTGCTATCACGTTGGCGTCGTCGTCGTCGTCGTCCGAATACTTTTAGTTTTCGCACTCTAACTTTAGTAAAAGTGAATAGAAATCTATGAAATTTTAACACAAGGTTTATGACCATAAAAGGAAGGCTGGTATTGATTTTGGGAGTTTTGGTCCCAATATTTTAGGAATTAGGGGCCAAAAAGGGCCCAAATAAGCATTTTCTTGGTTTTCGCACTATAACTTTAGTTTAAGTTAATAGAAATCTATGAAATTTTGACACAAGGTTTATGACCACAAAAGAAAGGATGGGATTGATTTTGGGAGCGTTTAGGAATTAGGGGCCAAAAAAGGGCCCAAATAAGCATTATTCTTGGTTTTCGCACAATAACTTTAGTTAAAGTAAATAGAAATCAATGAAATTTAAACACAATGTTTATGACCACAAAAGGAAGGTTGGTATTGATTTTGGGAGTTTCGGTCCCAACAGTTTAGGAATTAGGGGCCAAAAAGGGACCCAAATAAGCATTTTTCTTGGTTTTCGCACCATAGCGTTAGTATAAGTATATAGAAATCTATGAAATTTAAACACAAGGTTTATGACTATAAAAGGAAGGTTGGTATTGATTTTGGGAGTTTTGGTCCCAACAGTTAAGGAAAAAGGGGCCCAAAGGGTCCCAAAATTAAACTTTGTTTGATTTCATCAAAATTGAATAATTGGGGTTCTTTAATATGCCGAATCTAACTGTGTATGTAGATTCTTAATTTTTGGTCCTGTTTTCAAATTGGTCTACATTAAGATCCAAAGGGTCCAAAATTAAACTTAGTTTGATTTTAACAAAAATTGAAACCTTGGGGTTCTTTGATATGCTGAATCTAAAAATGTACTTAGATTTTTGATTATTGGCCCAGTTTTCAAGTTGGCCCAAATCGAGGTCCAAAATTAAACATTGTTTGATTTCATCAAAAATTGAATAATTGGGGTTCTTTGATATGCCAAATCTAACTGTGTATGTAGATTCTTAATTTTTGGTCCAGTTTTAAAATTGGTCTAAATTAAAGTGCAAAGGGTCCAAAATTAAACTAAGTTTGATTTTAACAAAAATCAAATTCTTGGGCCTCTTTGATATGCTGAATCTAAACATGTACTTAGATTTTTGATTATGGGCCCAGTTTTCAAGTTGGTCCAAATCAGGAATTAAAATTATTATATTAAGTATTGTGCAATAGCAAGTCTTTTCAATTGCACAGTATTGTGCAATGGCAAGAAATATCTTATTTCACAATATTGTGAAATAGCAAATTTTTTTTTAATTAAGAGTTATCTTTCTTTGTCCAGTAAAGTAAGCAAGAAATATCTGCAAGAATTTTTTTTAATTGGAGTTATCTTTCTTTGTCCAGAATCAACTTAAATCTTCGTTATATACAATATACAATGTATATTCACTTTTTACTACCAACTGATAAATTTAAATAATCTTTACCATTCAGTGATAACAAGCAGTTTTTTTACATCTTAATATTTTATGATGTATTTAAATGAGTAGTAATTGTTGCAAACTCCATTAGAATATCTTAATTGAAATTAGTTTTGGAATAAGGGAAAGGGGGATGTGATTAAAAAATTGGGTTCAATTTTTCTCATTTGAAATTTCATAAATAAAAAGAAAATTTCTTCAAACATTTTTTTGAGAGGATTAATATTCAACAGCATAGTGAATTGCTCTAAGAGAAAACAAAAATTTTAAGTTCATTTGAATACATTCATTCTGTGTCAGAAACCTATGCTGTGTCAACTATTTAATCACAATCCAAATTTAGAGCGGACTCCAGCTTGAATGTTGTGTCCATACTTGCCCCAACTGTTCAGGGTTCAACCTCTGCGGTCGTATAAAGCTACGCCCTGCGGAGCATCTGGTTTATTAGTTGTTAGTGGCTTTGAGTACTCTCAGATCCGTACTTGGTGTCTCTTTGTTGTTGGGATGTACAAGTATCTGGCCACGTCCACTTGTATTTGTAGTATTTGTATCTATCTGATGGGTTAAGCCTTTTTCAACTGACTTTAATAGTTCATCTCTATGTTGTACTGTTACACCCCTGTCCCATGTTAGGGGAGGGTTGGGATCCCACTATCATGTTTAACCCCGCCACATTCTGTATATATGTGCCTATCCCAAGTCAGGTGCCTGCTATTCAGTGGTTGTCGTTTGTTTATGTGTTACATATTTGTTTTTCGTTCATTTTTTACATAAATAAGGCCGCTAGTTTTCTCGTTTGAATTGTGTTACGTTGCCATTTCGGGGCCTTTTATAGCTGACTATGTGGTATGGGCTTTGCTCATCGGTGACCTATAGTTGTTAATTTCTGTCTCATTTGGTCTCTAGTGGAGAGTTGTCTTATTGGCAATCATACCACATCTTCTTTTATATCTACAAATAAGGTACTATGGCCAGAAACGACAGTGGACTCCTTATTGGAAAAATCCCCCTTAATGATGAGTTTTTTTCACATTTCTCTCATTTTTGCCTATTATCAATTAACAGTAACAGATCAAGAGAAACTTTAATGAGCAAAACTGATCAATATGGCCAGATATACAAAACAGAAAATACTTCTGGTCCACATTTATCAAACTTGGCCGCAATCATCATTACGGCAATTAGTTTTAAAAGATTGCCGACATGGCTTAAAATAGAATATAGGAGTAAGATGCAAGTTTTGTCTTTTATCTTGTAAAACACTATATTCTATAAAAATATTTAAAAGCATGCATTGTTTGTAAAATTCTTTTACTATTTTTTACTCTTTTTACTTTACTATCATCGACTTTTTAAAAAAAAATGTAATTTTAAAAATTGATAATGTCATATCGTAAATTCTCACTTTGAAGGAGGATGTGGAGTCCAGGCGTGAGGAGTTGTACAATGGAGTAGAGGAATTGTTTAAGGACCACGAGGGACGAAACCATCTTGTCCTAACACAACGGATATTTGTCAATGCAAGGGATAACACAGATACAGAAATTGAAGTCCTGAAGAAAGCCATCACAGAACTTACGTTTGAACATCCTTGTTGGGGGGAGAAGATGCCCAACGCTTGTGTTCCCCTTGAACTCGAGATAGCAGAGCTAGTGGCAGAAGGAAAACAAATCTTGTCATTGAAGGATGTAGAAGAATTGAATGTTATAAGCAAGGTGTCTGTACTGTCCCCTGACCAACTCAAAGATTTCCTAAATTTCCACCACTCCTTGGGGAAGATTGTGTACTTTGATACTCCACAACTTCAAGATTTCGTAATCATCAACCCCTTACTAATGGTGGAGGTTATGAGGTCTTTTGTGACAGGTATTAATATTACTACTTAGTATGAAGGTTATGAAGTCCTTTGTGATAGGTATTAATATCACTACTTAGTATGAAGGTTATGAAGTCCTTTGTGATAGGTATTAATATCACTACTTAGTATGAAGGTTATGAAGTCCTCTGTGATAGGTATTAATATCACTACTTAGTATGAAGGTTATGAAGTCCTTTGTGATAGGTATTTATGTCAATACTTAGTATGAAGGTTATGAAGTCCTTTGTGATAGGTATTAATATCACTACTTAGTATGAAGGTTATGAAGTCCTTTGTGATAGGTATTAATATCACTACTTAGTATGAAGGTTATGAAGTCCTTTGTGATAGGTATTAATATCACTACTTAGTATGAAGGTTATGAAGTCCTTTGTGATAGGTATTTATGTCAATACTTATTATGAAGGTTAGGGGCCTTTATGACACTTATTTATCTCCATACTTATTAAAGAGGTTATGAGTTCCTTTATGTGAATACTTATCGCGGAGGTTTTGATTTGTGACAGGTATTCATGTCATTGCAAATTATGAAGGTTATGAGGTCCTTTGTGACAGGTATTTATGTCATTCCAAATTATGAAGGTTATAAGATCCTTTGTGACAGGTATTTATGTCATTCCAAATTATGAAGGTTATGAGATCCTTTGTGACAGGTATTTATGTCATTCTAAATTATGAAAGTTATGAGGTCCTTTGTGACAGGAATTTGTGTCATTCCAAATTATGAAGGTTATGAGGTCCTTTGTGACAGGTATTTATGTCATTCCAAATTATGAAGGTTATGAGATCCTTTGTGACAGGTATTTATGTCATTCTAAATTATGAAGGTTATGAGATCCTTTGTGACAGGTATTTATGTCATTCCAAATTATGAAGGTTATGAGGTCCTTTGTGACAGGTATTTATGTCATTTCAAATTATGAAGGTTATGAGATCCTTTGTGACAGGTATTTATGTCATTCCAAATTATGAAGGTTATGAGATCCTTTGTGACAGGTATTTATGTCATTCCAAATTATGAAGGTTATGAGATCCTTTGTGACAGGTATTTATGTCATTCCAAATTATGAAGGTTATAAGATCCTTTGTGACAGGTATTTATGTCATTCCAAATTATGAAGGTTATGAGATCCTTTATGACAGGTATTTATGTCATTCTAAATTATGAAGGTTATGAGGTCCTTTGTGACAGGTATTTATGTCATTCCAAATTATGAAGGTTATGAGATCTTTTGTGACAGGTATTTATGTCATTCCAAATTATGAAGGTTATAAGAGCCTTTGTGACAGGTATTTATGTCATTCTAAATTATGAAGGTTATGAGATCCTTCATATTTTGCTTAAAACAAGATTAAATTTGCTTTCAAGTGAACATTGATTAATTACATATTTATCCTTAGTTGCATTCAAGTTGGTTGGTCTCTGGTGGATAGTTGTTACATTGGCAATCAAACCACATCATCCTCTTTTTAAAGCGTTTTTTTATGTTTTTTATATTTTGCAGATAAAGTATTTTGGCCAGAGGAAAAGAAAATTCATGAAACTTTTAAAAGAATGTCAAAATATGGGACCATAAGACGGGAAGATCTCTTTCTAATCTGGGAGCAAAAAGATTTCAGTGCAATATTGCCATACAAAGAGTTCATATTTAACAGCTTGATTTATTTAGATATCCTAGCAGAGCAACGTAGATATGATACATCTACAGGAAGTCGGTTACCAGTGGAAAACTTCTTTGTTCCCTGTATGGTTACAGAGAGAAATACCACCAACTTCATGGACAAAGAATGTACACCAGAGAGAGCTATATGCTTAGCGTTTTTATTTAAAGGCACTATTATACCACCAGCCCTACCAAATCGTCTGATCAGTGCATGTCTTAGCATGTGGACCGTGAAGCAGTATGAAGGGAGACAACTCCTGTTCTCAGGATTTATTGGTTTATCATTTGACAAATCACATGATATCGTTGTATGCGTTGAGGGCAACAAGATTCTCCTTTACATCGTTCACAGAACCTCCTCCGGGTTAATCGTACCTGATATAGCTACAGGTGTTAAAGAATGCCTGGTTGTAACAATGGAAAGAATCTCAGATTTCTACCACTCCACAGTCCATGCAAAACGCAGCCAACAATCGCCATTTCACATTGAATATTCATGTTCAAATTTAAAATGCTTCATCAGTGCAGAAGAAGCCAAGCAGACCAATGGATGGATTTGTGACAAACATAACCAAACACACAAAAGAAGACACTGGCGCATTTGGAATCAAGATCAGGTGTGTTTTACATATCAGGGAAACAATCAAATGAGTAACATAATCAAATTATACACACATTAATCATAGAATATAATAAGAATCCAAGAGTCAAACAAGTAATTGTATTATAGTTAATATATAATTATTTTATAGTCTTGAGCATTATCTTGCAGACTTTGTATCAATTTATAATCATGATGTTCAAATTATGCTGCCTAAAAATATTCTTTAGAATTAATTTATAATCGTTTTCTCTGTTCATTAATCTATCTGTGTGTCTGTTCTTCCATTCCTTCGTGTATCAAACGTTTTTCACATAAAAAGTAAGTATAACCTTGCTTGATCGAAACACAGATGAAGGATAAACATCAAAGGAAGAACAAAAGATTATATATTTTTGTCTCAAAATGACGGCTGTTTAATACCAGTTGAATTAAATTAAATATAATGCGCATTTAAAACATATTTATAATATTCCATTCGAAATAATAATTTTTATATTGATTTTTCTGCAGACAAAAGAACAGTGTGAAGAGGAATGTCAAGGTAAATATTGTAACACTTCAAAATAATTCCAATCTGTAGAAACGTGTTCATAATGATTCCAATCTGTAGAAACGTGTGTTTGTGTATACGTGTCCCTCTATTGACTTTAAATTATGAATTGTGTTGTGAAACCTGTTGATCTGTAAATTTAAGTGTCCCTCAATGTTGATCTGTTTGTTTAAGTGTCCCTCTGTGTACTTTACATTGTGACTTGTGTTGTGAAACCTGTTGATCTGTTTGTTTAAGTGTCCCTCTATGTACTTTAATTTGTGACTTGTGTTGGGAAACCTGTTGATCTGTAAATTTAAGTGTCCCTCAATGTTGATCTGTTTGATTAAGTGTCCCTCTGTGTACTTTACATTGTGACTTGTGTTGTGAAACATGTTCATCTGTTTGTTTAAATGTCCTTCTATGTACTTTAATTATTGACTTGTGGTGTGAAACCTGTTCATCTGTTTGAATACGTGTCCCTCTATGTATTTAAGATGGTGACATGTGTTGTGAACCTGTTCATCTGTTTGTATAAGTGTTCCTCTATGTAATTTAAATGGTGACTTGTGTTGTGAAACCTGTTGATCTGCTTGTTTATGTGTCCATATGTGTACTTTAAATGGTGACATCTGTTTGTATACGTGTCCCTCTATGTATTTAAGATGGTGACATGTGTTGTGAAACCTGTTCATCTGTTTGTATAAATGTCCCTCTATGCACTTTAAATTGTGACTTATTTTGTGAAACCTGTTCATCTGTTTGTTTAAGTGTCCCTCTATGTACTTTGAATGGTGACTTGTGTCGTGAAACCTGTTGATCTGTTTGTATAAATGTCCCTCTATGTACTTTAAATTGTGACTTGTGTTGTGAAACCTGTTCATCTGTTTGTTTAAGTGTTCCTCTGTGTACTTTAAATTGTGACTTGTGTTGTGAAACCTGTTGATCTGTATGTTTACATGTCCCTCTATTGACTTTAAATGGTGACATGTGTTGTGAAACCTGTTCATCTGTTTGTTTCAGTGTCCCTCTGTGTACTTTAAATGGTGACTTGTGCTGTGAAACCTGTTCATCTGTTTGTATAAATGTCCCTCTATGTACTTTAGATGGTGACATGTGTTGTGAAACCTGTTGATCTATTTGTATAAGTGTCCCTTTATATACTTTAAATGGTGACATGTTTTGTGAAACCCGTTCATCTGTTTGTATAAGTGTCCCTCTATGTACTTTAAATGGTGACTTGTGTTGTGAAACCTGTTGATCTGTTTGTTTAAGTGTCCCTCTTTGTACTTTACATTGTGACTTGTGTTGTGAAACCTCTTTATCTGTTTGTTTAAGTGTCCCTCTATGTACTTTAAATTGTGACTTGTGTCGTGAAACCTGTTGATCTGTTTGTTTACGTGTCCCTCTATTGACTTTAAATGGTGACTTGTGCTGTGAAACCTGTTGATCTGTTTGTATAAATGTCCCTCTGTGTACTTTAAATTGTGACTTGATTTGTGAAACCTGTTGATCTGTATGTTTACGTGTCCCTCTATTGACTTTAATTGTTGACATGTGTTGTGAAACCTGTTCATCTGTTTGTATAAATGTCCCTCTGTGTACTTTAAATTGTGACTTGTGTTGTGAAACCTGTTCATCTGTTTGTATAAGTGTCCCTCTATGTACTTTAAATTGTGACTTATTTTGTAAAACCTGTTCATCTGTTTGTTTAAGTGTTCCTCTGTGTACTTTAAATTGTGACTTATTTTGTGAAACCTGTTCATCTGTTTGTATAAGTGTCCCTCTATGTACTTTAAATGGTGACATGTGTTGTGAAACCTGTTCATCTGTTTGTATAAGTGTCCCTCTATGTACTTTAAATGGTGACTTGTGTTGTGAAACCTGTTGATCTGTTTGTATAAGTGTCCTTCTATGTACTTTAAATGGTGACTTGTGTTGTGAAACCTGTGATCTGTTTGTATAAGTGTCCCTCTGTGTACTTTAAATGGTGACATGTGTTGTGAAACCTGTTCACCTGTTTGTATAAGTGTCCCTCTATGTACTTTAAATGGTGACATGTGTTGTGAAACCTGTTCATCTGTTTGTATAAGTGTCCCTCTATGAACTTTAAATGGTGACTTGTGTTGTGAAACCTGTTGATCTGTTTATATAAGTGTCCTTCTGTGTACTTTAAATGGTGACTTGTGTTGTGAAACCTGTGATCTGTTTGTATAAGTGTCCCTCTATGTACTTTAAATGGTGACATGTGTTGTGAAACCTGTTCATCTGTTTGTATAAGTGTCCCTCTATGTACTTTAAATGGTGACATGTGTTGTGAAACCTGTTCATCTGTTTGTATAAGTGTCCCTCTATGTACTTTAAATGGTGACTTGTGTTGTGAAACCTGTTCATCTGTTTGTATAAGTGTCCTTCTATGTACTTTAAATGGTGACTTGTGTTGTGAAACCTGTGATCTGTTTGTATAAGTGTCCCTCTGTGTACTTTACATTGTGACTTGTGTTGTGAAACCTGTTGATCTGTTTGTTTAAGTGTCCCTCTGTGTACTTTACATTGTGACTTGTGTTTTGAAACCTGTTCATCTGTTTGTTTAAGTGTCCCTCTATGTACTTTAGATGGTGACATGTGTTGTGAAACCTGTTGATCTGTTTGTATAAATGTCCCTCTGTGTACTTTAAATTGTGACTTGTGTTGTGAAACCTGTTCATCTGTTTGTATAAGTGTCCCTCTATGTACTTTAAATTGTGACTTATTTTGTAAAACCTGTTCATCTGTTTGTTTAAGTGTTCCTCTGTGTACTTTAAATTGTGACTTGTTTTGTGAAACCTGTTCATCTGTTTGTATAAGTGTCCCTCTATGTACTTTAAATGGTGACTTGTGTTGTGAAACCTGTGATCTGTTTGTATAAGTGTCCCTCTGTGTACTTTAAATGGTGACATGTGTTGTGAAACCTGTTCATCTGTTTGTATAAGTGTCCCTCTATGTACTTTAAATGGTGACATGTGTTGTGAAACCTGTTCATCTGTTTGTATAAGTGTCCTTCTATGTACTTTAAATGGTGACTTGTGTTGTGAAACCTGTGATCTGTTTGTATAAGTGTCCCTCTGTGTAATTTACATTGTGACTTGTGTTGTGAAACCTGTTGATCTGTTTGTTTAAGTGTCCCTCTGTGTACTTTACATTGTGACTTGTGTTTTGAAACCTGTTCATCTGTTTGTTTAAGTGTCCCTCTATGAACTTTAGATGGTGACATGTGTTGTGAAACCTGTTGATCTGTTTGTATAAATTTCCCTCTTTGTACTTTAATTTGTGACTTGTGTTGTGAAACCTGTTGATCTGTATATTTAATTGTTCCTCAATGTACTTTAAATATTGACTTGTGTTGTGAAACCTGTTCATCTGTTTGTTTAAATGTCCCTCTGTGTACTTTAAATGGTGACATGTGATGTGAAACCTGTTGATCTGTTTGTTTAAGTGTCCCTCTATGTACTTTAAATGGTGACATGTGTTGTGAAACCTGTTCATCTGTTTGTATAATTGTCCGACTATGTACTTTAAATGGTGACTTGTGTTGTGAAACCTGTTGATCTGTTTGTTTAAGTGTCCCTCTATGTACTTTACATTGTGACTTGTGTTGTGAAACCTGTTCATCTGTTTGTTTAAGTGTCCCTCTATGTACTTTAAATTGTGACTTGTGTCGTGAAACCTGTTGATCTGTTTGTTTACGTGTCCCTCTATTGACTTTAAATGGTGACTTGTGCTGTGAAACCTGTTCATCTGTTTGTTTTTGTGTCCCTCTGTACTTTAAATGGTGACATGTGTTGTGAAACCTGTTCATCTGTTTGTATAAATGTCCCTCTATGTACTTTAGATGGTGACATGTGTTGTGAAACCTATTGAGCTGTTTGTATAAGTGCCCCTCTATGTACTTTAAATGGTGACTTGTGTTGTGAAACCTGTTGATCTGTTTGTTTAAGTGTCCCTCTGTGTACTTTACATTGTGACTTGTGTTGTGAAACCTGTTCATCTGCTTGTTTAAGTGTCCCTCTATGTACTTTAAATGGTGACTTGTGCTGTGAAACCTGTTCATCTGTTTGTTCAAGTGTCCCTCTGTGTACTTTAAATGGTGACTTGTGCTGTGAAACCTGTTCATCTGTTTGTATAAATGTCCCTCTATGTACTTTAGATGGTGACTTGTTTTGTGAAACCTGTTGATCTGTTTGTATAAATGTCCCTCTATGTACTTTAATTTGTGACTTGTGTTGTGAAACCTGTTGATCTGTATATTTAGTTGTTCCTCAATGTACTTTAATTATTGACTTGTGATGTGAAACCTGTTCATCTGTTCGTATATGTGTCCATCTATGTACTTAGATGGTGCCATGTGTTGTGAAACCTGTTCATCTGTTTGTATAAGTGTTCCTCTATGTAATTTAAATGGTGACTTGTGTTGTGAAACCTGTTCATCTGTTTGTATAAGTGTCCCTCTATGTACTTTAAATGGTGAATTGTGTCGTGAAACCTGTTGATCTGTTTGTATAAATGTCCCTCTATGTACTTTAAATTGTGACTTGTGTTGTGAAACCTGTTCATCTGTTTGTTTAAGTGCTCCTCTGTGTACTTTAAATTGTGACTTGTGTTGTGAAACCTGTTGATCTGTATGTTTACATGTCCCTCTATTGACTTTAAATGGTGACATGTGTTGTGAAACCTGTTCATCTGTTTGTTTCAGTGTCCCTCTGTGTACTTTAAATTGTGACTTGTGTCGTGAAACCTGTTGATCTGTTTGTTTACGTGTCCCTCTATTGACTTTAAATGGTGACTTGTGCTGTGAAACCTGTTCATCTGTTTGTTTTTGTGTCCCTCTGTACTTTAAATGGTGAAATGTGTTGTGAAACCTGTTCATCTGTTTGTAAATGTTTCCCTATATGTACTTCAAATGGTGACTTGTGTTGTAAAATATGTTGATTTTCGAAAGCTAGTATCTAGTAGGAAATTTTGTTTACATTTTTGTACTTGTTTATTCTTATTTTACTTATAAGGGACTTAGTTTGCCTTCCGGTTGACATTACATTGTCTGCAGTTAAAGTTTTTAAAACAATTTTTAGATTCATAAACTATCTTAGATTTTTACCAAACTTGGACAGAAGCTTCTTACAATCAAACTATAGTATTGAGAGGAATATTTTTATTAATGTTTTTCCACATTTTTGTTGAGTTTGCGATTAACAGCAAAAGTAGCTGAGAAACTGGGTTCCACGGAACCCTTACATATTTTTTCAAGCACTTTTCCTCATGTTTAGATGTTTGAGTAATGCACATCATATAATAATCTGAATTTATGTTTTAATGATGTTTTTGAAGGTAAAAATCATGATTGCATTGTGTATTTCAGGGTTAAGTGATGACGCTTTAAGCAAGACACCAAGTGATATTGAACTGTTGCGTTTTTCAAACCACTGCGAATCAAATAAAATGCATGAATTAGTTACACATCTTGGAATGCTTGGGATATGGAAAGATGTCGAATACAATCATCCTAGAGATATACAGGTTGCCAAATTTTTGCTGTTATCAAAGTGGAAAGAGATAAAAGCTAAATCCAATTTCAAAACTTTGTCAGAAGCTCTGATTAACATGGGTATATCGACCCATGTTTTGTGTCAAGTAAGTTTGTACATGTACATAGTTTTTTAAATACTCTTTCATTTTGTCTTTGAATGAAACACTGTTAGTTTTATTATTCTTTGAAGACAAATGTATTGAAATTTTCCAATAAATTTATAAGACACCAACATGACCAAGGTTTTAATCAAAGTAAATAAAAGGAAAAGAAAAAAAAATGTAAAGTCAAACAGCAATTCTTGACAACTGTATCAAGTATAATCACAGATTGTACAAGCAACCAAAAGGAACCAATCAATACACTTAGGTCCACTGAAACTGTGAGACAGTCCTGCTTTTCTGTTGACAATTGTCGTCTTGCTCCTGAAGTATGTAACAATATGTCAGCCATTGAATGCACAATTTGGGAGTTATAGAATTCCTAGAAATCTAGTATGATATTGAAATTGATGAATAGGAATAAGACAACGGTGGAATTGCTGCTAAAAACCAATCTGACTAATATAGAGAAAGTTGTATTCTAGCATTTATGATTTCAGCACTTGCCTTACAAACATGCTAACAAAGTGTCCGTTTCATAATAACTCTGACGTATGTCAAAATACATTTCCATTTGTGTCCCTGCATTTACGCATGAACTGTTCAACCAAAGCTTCCCAAATTTTAATATGTTGTTACTGATGACAAAATGGAGGTCAAGTTCAATAATGACGATTTTGACTTTTACCGTTCAGGAGTTATGGTTCTTGAAAGATTGAAAAATGGCATTTCCATTCGTGTCCGTGCATTTACGCATGAACTGTTCAACCAAACCTTCCCAAATTTTAATATGTTGTTACTGATGACAAAATGTAGGTCAAGTTCAATAATGACCATTTTGACTTTTACCGTTCAGGAGTTATGGTTCTTGAAAGATTGAAAAATGGCTTTTGCAGTTGTGTCCGTGCATTTACACATGAACTGTTCAAAGAAAGCTTTTCAAATTTTAATATGTTGTTACTGATGACCAAATGGAGGTCAAGTTCAATAATGACGATTTTGACTTTTACCTTTCAGGAGTTATGGTTCTTGAAAGATTGAAAAATGGCTTTTCCAGTCGTGTCCGTGCATTTACTCATGAACCATTCAACCTAAGCTTTTCAAATTTTAATATGTTGATACTGATGACAAAATGGAGGTTAAATTTGAAATTGACGATTTTCACTTTCACTGTTCATCAGTTATAGTTCTTGTGATATTGGCAGGATACAAATAAATGTTAATAAATCCGGTTTGCTGTCGTTGTGACATCCTCTTGTTATGTTTGTTTCAGTAAATATATAACATCAAATATTGTTGTCAATAGGATTTTAATCTTTTTTTTTGTAAATACATAAAAGCAAATATTTAATTTTTGTTTGCAGGTAAGAAGAATCATCAAAGCAGAAACAGGTAAGTAGAAATACAGTCACTTAATAAAATTAAAAATGAAAATTGGGAATTGTATCAAAGAGACAACAACCCGACCATAGAGCAGAAAACCGCTGAAGGTCACCGATGGGTTTCAGCTGGCCCTTTAACAACAATGTATACTAGTTCAGTAATAATGGACGTCATACTAAACTCGGAAACATATAAAAGAAACTAAAGTTAAAAATCATACATGACTAACAAATACCAGAGTGTCCTGGCTAAGGACAAGAGGTCAAATATGTTTTTGAGATCTCAACCATACCCCTATACATCTAGACCATGAAGTAAAAAATCCAAACACAACACATTACGCACAGTAAACTCAGTTTAAAAAAGTCTGAGTCCGATTTAAGAAAAGGTAACAAAAGAGACTAATCAAAATGACAATGACACATTGATTAACAAAGGACTTCTCTGTCATTTTCTGACAACCCAGCTCCAGACCTCAATTAAACTGATTAAAAAAATAAACATGGTATCTTTCTATTTACTGGGCTATAGGTTTAATTATCAGAATGAAAACATTAATAACAAGGTACTGCTTATTTCATATCAATTAAATCTTCACAGATCAATGAACTTTGCAGTATTCTAAAAAGAAATAATTATAAAATAATGTTTCAGATATTCCAGCAGATTACTTGGATTTCATTCCAACGGATGAAATTCTAGATAAATTAGCTCCATTAATTGGTCAAGTGTTTTTCCAACTTGGCACTGAAATTGGACTATCAATTCCTGCCCTAGAAAATATACAGAGCAACAATCCTTCTGACTTAGCAGAACAGAATAGAGTCGTATTATTTAAGTGGAGAGAAGACCAACTAATCAAACCTACAATACGGGTCCTTATTCAGGCTTTAGTTAACATTGGGAGAGGTGCACGTTGTTTAGAAGAAGTTTTAAATAATATTGATCTGAACACCCTTATAGTTTCACAACAATCGAGAGGTAAAGGGGCAATTCCAAAGAAACCAAAAATAAAACCAGAACAGGAATCACAGAGTCAGCGAAAGGTGTCAAAGACATGTTCAATAGCTTGAATAGAAAATGGTAAACACAAATGTGCATTTAAATAGGGAAAATATACTATAGGCAAAAGAAGTGAAAAATATTGTGCATAATTTAGCCTCATTGTTTGAAAGATAAGCTATGCTGTTAACCGTTACTTTTGTATTTCATTTCTTCGATGAGCATTCAACAGATCAATCCCCTGTTAATATACCCTGCTTTGAAAAAGTGAGTGTTTATTGTTTGACCTCTGTCTGTCCATCAATCAGTCCACCCAACAGTCAATCTGTCAGTCCATCACTCAGTCCAATCGTCCCCTGAATATTTTTTGTCACATCTTTCTCAGGAGCTACATTTAACACAACAATTTCTGAAATTTTGTAGCAGGGTTTATAAAAGTCAGCGTTACCATGTGTTGCGTTATCAGATTCATAATTGAACAATTTCCCGTTAGCCAAACACTTACATCATTGATCATCATTTTACACATAACATAAAAATTGAACATTTTCTTCACATTTTTCTCAGGAATTACATTACAAGGATTTTAGGGTTTATATAAGTCAACTTTACCTTGTGCTGTGTTTTCAGATAAAACAACTTCCTGTTAACCTTAAAGTATTCGTTCATGAATATCATCAGTGAGCAGTAGGTCGCAGTTACACTTGTTCATTGTAAGGTTTAACACAAATAATTATAAGTGTATGTAAACCTCTTTGGTGAATTGTTTTCCTTTTTAACACACGGTTGACTGTTGTACCCCTATTGGTGACATTTCTATCTATTATGTTTGTTTTTGTTTACACATTGTTGACAAGATAATTGAATTTAATATAACTCTCATACAAGTGGCAGCTAAAGCTAGCTTCAAAAAGTTATCAAAGGTACAAGGATTATAATTATATTAGTACGCCAGACGCACATTTCGTCTACATAATACTCATCAGTGACACTCATATCAAAATATTATAAAGCCAAACATGTACAAAGTTGAAGAGCATTGAGGATCAAAAATTCCAAAAAGTATAAAACCAGGTTTAATCCACTTTTTTCTACATCAGACAGGAATATGACATTCGTTTGATGTGTTTGAGCTTTTGATTTTGCTATTTGATTAGGAACTTTCTGATTTGATTTTTTTTCAGAGTTCATTTTTTTGTGATTTCACTTTTTAGCTCACCTGGTCCAAATGGTCAAGTGAGCTTTTCTCATCATTTGGCGTCCGTCGTTAACTTTTACAAAAGTTTTCTCCTCTGAAACTACTGGGGCAAATTAAACAAAGCTTAGCCACAATCTTCATTAGGGTATCTAGTTTTAAAAATATGTCCAACGACCCGGCCAACCAACCAAGATAGCCACCATGGCTGAAAGTAGAACATGGGATTTAAATAAAGTTTGTAGGTTATATCTCTGAAACTTAAGCATTTAGAGTAAATCTGATGAGGTAAAGATGGTCAAGATCTTTCCGTTCTGAAATTTTAAGATGAATCAGACAATCCGTTGTTGTGTTTCTGCTCCTGATTGGTATTTTTAAGGAAATTTGGCAGTTTTTGCTATTATCATGATTATCTTCAATACAATTATACATAGAGCTAAACTGTAAACAGCAATAATGTTCAGCAAAGTATGATCTACAAAAAGTCAACACGATGAATATTGTCAAGTAACCCTTTGAACAGTTGTTGCCCTTTATAGTAAATTTTAACAATTTTGCGTTATTTTTTTTTAATCTATTACAAAAATCTTCTCACTTGGTCATGTTGGAACTACTTAGTCAAAATTAACTAAATTTGGCCACAATCATCATTGGGGTATATAGTTTAAAAAAATGTGTAAGATGGCTGCCAAGGTTAAAAATAGATTATAGGGGAAAATATCGTTTTTGGCTTGTATCTCTGAAACCAAAGCATTTAGAGCAAGTCATGCATGGGGTAATATTGATCATTATGTCAACATCTATGAACCTGAAATGATCAGTCAACCAACTGAATTGGTAATTATAAGAAAATTTTGCAGTTTTTGGTTATTATCTTAGATATTATTATAGATAGAGTCATAAACTTTAAACAGCAATGATATACAGCAAAGTAAGATCTATAAATAAGTCAACATGAACCAAATTACCACATGACCCCTGGAGGAGTTTTTGCCCTTTAAAGTAAATTTTTTACGATTTTTTTTATTTTATAAATTCATGTAAAATTTGGTAATTTTCACACAAAATATGTTCCTCTGAAACTACTTGGCTCAGTCCATTATAGATAGAAATAATTGTGAACAAACAGAATATTCAGTAAAGTAAGATTTACAAACACGTCGCCATCACCAAAACACAAATTTGTCATGAATTTTATTCTTGTCTGTAATGTGTGTCCTTTGTTTTATATGCATAGACCAAGGTGAGCGAGACATACTCTTTTTACCCTCTAGTTTGTTGTTGGTCGAGATAGCTAGTATAACCAATCTTTGATACGATGGCTTTACGTCTATTGCCAATGATCATGTGATTTTGAACTATAACTTAATAATAGTCAGCTCCTATCAAGAGTGAATTTTAAAGCTATATAAGCGCAAATCCGGCTATGGTTTTGGCTGCGGATCCTTAAAGTTAGACTGTGAGATAACTGAATTTCTTTATTGGTGTTAGGCTACAATTAAAATGTAAGGTATATTCGTATGAGTCCCAAAATGTGCTCCACTATAAAACATCCCTGTCAAAATGTGGCAAATTTAATTTAGGTAATCTATGGTTATTACTAAATATACTTGGTGGTTGTTTGTAGGAATATTTTTCGTGACTATTGTAAGTTTGTAAATTCGGGTTAAGAAAGTTGCGTGATTGATTTCTGGTATTATTTGCCTCTAACAGATTTCTTTCAGTAGTTGTTAGCGTGTAAACGGCTGTTTGTATAATTACTAGTGTTTGATCTAGGTTTATAGCATTAGGCATCAGCGTTCATTGTTGACTGTACTGGTCAATCAGAAATTATGTTGGTTTTGATTGCTTGCGTAAGTTTTCGTATTGTCTAAGTTAACTGTCTAAATTAAACATATATATTCATTTAAGTCTGTAATTTCTTGTTCAATGAGATCCACGTGTATGAATTCTGTAAACATCTCGCTCAAATCATGCACAATCTTGAAAGGTCAAGTGAGCTTTTTTCATCACTTGGCGTCCGTCGTCCGTTGTGGTCGTCGTATGTTTACTCTTATAAAAATCTTCTTCTCTGAAACTAATGGCCAAATTTATCTTAATTTAACTTTGCAACAATCATCTCTATTGTAAGTAGTTTTACAATTGATTTCAATGACCCCGCCTGCCAACTAACATGGCCGACATGAATAAAAATAAAACTAAGGGGTAAAATGCAGTTTTTGGCTTATATCTCTCAAACTAAAGCATTTAGAGCAAATCTGACATGAGATAAAATGTACATCAGGTTAAGAACTATCCACCCTTACATATTTGGGTTGCTGCCCCTGAATTGGTAACTTTAGGGACATTTTGCAGTTATTGGTTATTATCTTGAATATTATAATAAATAAAGATAAACTGTAAACAGTAATAATGTTTGGCAAAGTAAGTTCTACAAATAAGTCGGCATGATCAAAACTGTTAGTTGACCACCTTTGGAATTATTGCCCTTTATAGTCAATTTTTAATAATTTTTCGTAAATTTTTGTAATCTTTTACAAAAATTTTCTCCTCTGAATCTACTGATACAAATTTAACCATACTTGGCCATAATCATAATTAGGGAATCTAGTTTCAAAAATGTGTCAGATGACCCCGCCTTACAACCATAATGGCCGACAAGGTAATTGTTGGCTTGCTGACCCTGAGTTAGTAATTTTACAGAAATTTGCAGTTTTTTGTTATTATCTTAAATATCATTATAATATCTGATAACGTATGCTATTATTATGATTTAATCTTATTTTACATGATTTCCAAATCATTATTAAATGCAGGAGAGCGACACATGCTATTGATAACCTCTAATTCTGGTGTATGTGCTATTTTGTGCTCCTTTGTGGTGTATTGTTCTCCTTTAAGGTGTTTACACACTTTTGTAGTTAATTGTGGTCCTTTGTTGTGTATGTGCTCCTTTGTGGTGTATTGTTCTCCTTTAAGGTGTTTACACTCTTTTGTAGTTAATTGTGGTCCTTTGTTGTGTATGTGCTCTTTTGTGGTGTATTGTTCTCCTTTAAGGTGTTTACACTCTTTTGTAGTTAATTGTGGTCCTTTGTTGTGTATGTGCTCCTTTGTGGTGTATTGTTCTCCTTTAAGGTGTTTAAACTCTTTTGTAGTTAATTGTGGTCCTTTGTTGTGTATGTGCTCCTTTGTGGTGTATTGTTCTCCTTTAAGGTGTTTACACTCTTTTGTAGTTAATTGTGGTCCTTTGTTGTGTATGTGCTCCTTTGTGCTGCATTGTACTCCTTTCGGTGTATTGTTCCCATTTGCTGCGCAATGTACTCATTTGTTGTGCATTTTACTCCTATTTATGTAAGTACCCCTTTGTGGAGCATTGTACTCCCTGTTAGTGCATTCTGGTCCTTTGAGGTGAATTGTGGTCATTTTTTGTGTATGTGCTCAGCTCAATTGAGGTATTGTACTCCTTTGTGGTGGATGTGTCCTTTTTTACACAAAGTTCTATTTGCAAAAATGTTAGCATATTAGGATATTTTTTTTATTATGTTAATTTTACCATATATTTTTTCAAATTACTATGTACATATAATTATATCGATAATATTAATTCCATGCATAAGATCATGATAATTATGTTTTTTATATTATTGTTAGCATATCATTATTTTTATAAATAATTTTACCATATTATTATGTTGATGTTTATATATGATTTTTACATATTTTTTTTCTCACCACTATGTATCTATCAATGTATGTTACACATCGCAGGATCCAATTGCTGATATATGCGCATTGGAAGAGGTTGGTTAGTATAAGTATTGGAGGGCAGTGATGTTATTTTCTAGGTGGTTCTACTTCACTATCGTTTTAGGAAAAAGGAGTTCTTTCAGATGTCTGTTTTGCAGTCCATCAAATGGAATGATCTGCTATTCATGCTATTATGGGTTTCTTGTCTTTTTGTGATGTTTTTGTATTTAAAATCAATAATGTTATTTGTCTTGACTTGGCTTTTGTTTCTGTTTTCTTGTAGATACATGTATTTCAATCGTTAACCGAAATCAATAACTGAGCAACTTTAGAGAACATATTCAGCCTCTGGTGTTTCCTTGGTTCTTTTAAGAGGTGGTTTTAAAATCATATTTGTAACGCATCCTGTTTCTCTGGATTTATAGTCGTGCAGGATGAAACGTGCACTTCTTTTCTGTATGCTTTCTATCTTCTATTGGTGAATGGGTTCCAAGTGATAGGATGGTATTTTAGTACCGATCTAACCATGGCTTTTAAAGTAGGATAGTTTGTTGCACTCTCAAAGGTACTTGCGTAAGTTTCTTAGAAGGAAACCAAGTGTACAGCGTGTCCTGCTTATAAATTTCACAATGTGCCTGGTCCACTTTCGGTCATCGGATAAATTAAGATGTAGGTACGGATTTGTTTGAACTTGCTTTAATATCATGTTGTCTTGTTGGTAACAATATAATTATGTTTATATATGAGTGTAACACTATACTTATTTTTATATATGAGTGTTACCACATACTTATGTTTATATATGATTGTTACAATATAATTTATGTGTATATACGATTTTCACCATCTTACTTTCTATGTACATATAATGATTCCTGATATCCTATTAATATTCATTATTAACATGTAATAAACAGTACAATATAGTAAAAAAAATATATAAATAATTTTAATAAAATGATGAACCTTTATACCCCTTATTGAGCAGGATGTGTTTGTTCTTTTAGGGCACCTCAGTTCCGCTATAATCACATATGTTGTGTCGTCGTATGTTAACAATTTTACCTATTTTACATGAGATAGTACCACTATAAGCTAGTGGAGTCAGACCTGCACGTCTTTCAAGGGCACCTCAGTTCAACTTTGATCTCAATTAGCGTCCGTTGTGTTGTTTTGAAAAAAAGACTTATTTTACATTATCCACTAGTGTAGCAAGAACTGCTTTTCTTTCGAGGGCACCTTAGTTCAGCATATAGGGAAACATCTTGTATGTTGAATTTTCAGGTTAAACAACTTGTATCCTACCTGCTTTCTTAAGTTTTCGGCCAAATCATGTTAAAAACATGATGCTTTCACCTATCCCGTTTCGTAAATAGTCAAATTTAGACATGTTTCCTTAGAATTAAACTTGCTTATATACACATAAGGGAAGTGATTTATTCAAAAGGGGCAAAGTAACGTGTACAAATCACATGGATAAAGTATACATAACTATGATTTTGATGTAGTGAAACTTGTTGAATAGGAGTTGCTCGTCATTCTGGGATTTACAGTACAGCTATAATTATAACTTTAGTCCATTTAGTCGTCGTCTGTTAACAATTTACATATCTTACACAAGATAGTGCCACTAATAAAGAAGGATCTGCTCGTCCTTCCAAGTGCACCTCAGTTCATTTATGATGAACACATGGCGTCCATTGAGTTGTCGTCTGTTAACAATTTACGTATTTTACGTGAGTTAGTACCACTAGTGGAGCAGGAGATGACGAGATGCACTTCCTTTTATGGCAGCTCATGCAGTTTAGTTGTTCTCATCACTAGGCGTCTGTTGTGTCGTCGTATAATAGCATTTTACTCATTTTACATAAGCTAGCGCCACTAGTGAAACCAGAGCTGCTCGCCCTTGTATTGCACCTTAATTTAGCAACAAGCATGATGTTCATATGGCGTCCATTGTGTCGTCGTCTTTTAACAAGTTTACTTATTTTAGATAAGATAGTGGAACTTTTGAAACAGGAGCTGCTAGTCCTTCCAGGGCACCTCAATTCATATCTGACGGGCACTTGACGTCAATTGAGTCGTCGTCTGTTAACAATTTAATTATTTTACATGGGATAGTGCAACTAGTGGAACAGGAGCAGGAGCTGCTTGTCCTTATAGGTCATCTCAGTTCATCTTTTCTCATCTCTTGCCGTCCGTTGTGTTTACTTATTTTGCATTATATACAATACGAGCGAAGCAGGAGCTTGATGTCCTGCCAGGGAATCAGGGTTTACTTATTCTCATCACTTGGTGTCCGTTGTGTCATCGTCTGTTAATATTTTCTATGTATTTAACATAACATATGCCACTCGTGGGGTAGGAGATGCTAGTTCTTCCAGGGCACCTAAGTTCATCTATGACGAGCATTTTGCATCCATTGAGTCGTTGTCTGTTACCAATTTACTTATTTTACAGGAGATAGTGCCACTAGTAGATCATGAGATGCTCGTCATTCCAAGGTACCGCGATTCAGCTCATCACTTGTCGTCCATTGTGTTGTCGTCGTTTAATCATCTACTTATTTAACATAATAAAGTGCCACTAATGGAGCAGGCGCTACTTGTCCTTCCAAGGCACCTTAGTTCACCTATTCTCGTCACATGGCGTCTTTTTTGTCGTCGTCTATTAACCTTTTACTTAATTTACATGAGCTAGTACCACTGGTGGAGCAGGGGTTACTTGCCCTCTAGGACACAGCAGTTCAACTATGATCATCATTTGGCGTTCGTTTTGACGTCATTCATTAACTTTTACAAAAGTCCTTTTCTCTGAAACTAAATATCCAAATTAAACAAAAATGAACAACAAACATCATTTGGGTATGTAATTGACAAACTTTGTCCGATAACCTCACTTGCCAACCATCATGGCTGACATGGATAAAAATAGAATAATAAATGAATAATAAATAACCTTTATTTACAGTCGGCAAGGTATACAAACATAGACAAACATAAGCTCTAATGAGCTTTTAATATTAGGGTAAAGTGCAATCTTTACTGTTATCTAGAAGAAAAACTAGATAAACAGACTTGGCAAGATTGTTCAGAATGTTGAGATCGACTGACATTTCATTTACATTTAATTTTTCAGACGAATTCTGTGGGAGTTATTGCCTTTAAATGAACAAGTTTTTTGTCTTTTGTTTTCCTAATATCTTGAATACTAGAATAGATGGTGAGAAACTTTGATACATGAAATAAGCAGCAGGACAAAATCTAGACTACATAGATAGAGGCTTGGCGCCTTCAAGCTAGTTAATTCCCCTCACATTCTGTACGTGACTGTTCCAAGTCAGAAACTAGTAATTCAGTGGTAGTTGTTTGTTGCTGTGTCACATTTATTTTTGTATTATTTTGTACATTAATTAGGCTGTTAGTTTTCTGGTTTGAATTGTTAACATTTGTATTTCATGCGGGCATTTTATTATTTATTTATTTTTTAATTTTTGTGTCATTTGGTCTTTTGGGGAGTGTTATCATTGGCAACCATACCAATATCTTTTTTTAAATTAATCAATTAGACATCTTAGCCGAAATGTTTGTCCTTTCATACATATTATTACTATTAGTTACATTTTATCATCATATCTTGAATGCTATATAACATGCAGAGATCGAAACTTTCTAACAAAAATAATCAGCAAGAGCAGATCTACACATCATAATTATAACGCCAGGGAGTCCAATGTTGAAGATGATATATCGGCTCCTTAGATCCTCTAGTTTGTGTCTCGCCTGAGATGAAAGTAGCATAAAGCGAGACTTAAAGATTGCTTGTCCGGTGATGGCGACGGCGTGAGCAATTGTTAAGTTTTCTGCTAAAGTTAATTTGTTTGAACTTTGAATCGATCTACTTGTGATATAACTGACATTGAAGTTGGTAACGACATTACGTACAGAACTGGAGCTTTATCTTTTATATTTTATATAATATCAAATATTGTTTAAACATTGTACTGGATTAACTGACATTGAAGTTGGTAACGACATTACGTACACAACTGGAGCTTTATCCTTTATATTTTATATCATATTAAATAATGTTTAAATATTTGACTGGATTAACTGGCGTTAAAGTTTGTTCCGACGTTATGTACAGAACTGGAGCTTTATCTTTTATCTTTTATATCATATTAAATAATGTAAAATATTGTACTGGATTAACTGACATTGAAGTTGGTAACGAAATTACGTACAGAACTGGAGCTTTATCTTTTACATTTTATATCATGTTAAATAATGTTAAATATTGTACTGGATTAACTGACGTTGAAGTTGGTAACGTCAAAAACATGATCTGTTAAGAACTGCATGAGTGAGACGTAGCAGAACAAGTCAAAGTACTAAAGTACTGAACAACGGATGGTCACAAGTTCTTGTAGATGGTGCGACAAGCACTTGATATAGAAAAAAAACACAACTCTATACCTGAAATTGATGTTGAGGTAGTAATACACAGTTAGGAAAAAACATAAAATTGACGCTCATAATTTTTAAGCTGCCTCTTTCTCTTCCTTTCTCACAAATAAGGCTTAATATTTGTGTTATGCATGTGTATAATTATGGAAAGTGAACCATCCATAGATTTAATTTCCAATAGTTATAATGGTGAAATATAACCACTTGTTTGTGTAACCATGGCAACAATCTGTATTTATTTGATATGAAAAATTACAAAAAGGGGGGGAGTGTGAACATGTCACAAAAGTCTCAAAAGTTTGGTCCTAAGAAAAATTTCAATCAATTAGCGTGATACCTTTCCTGACATTATAGCCCTTATCTATCTTGAACTGAATTGTAATGTGCGTATTGTTATGCGTTTACTTTTCAACATTGGTTAGAGGTATAAGGGGAGGGTTGAGATCTCACAGACATGTTTAACATTTTTGCGCCTGTCCCAAGTCAGGAGCCTCTGGCCTTTGTTAGTCTTGTATTATTTTAATTTTAGTTTCTTGTGTACAATTTGGAAATTAGTATGGCGTTCATTATCACTGAACTAGTATATATTTGTTTAGGGGCCAGCTGAAGGACGCCTCCGGGTGCGGGAATTTATCGCTACATTGAAGACCTGTTGGTGACCTTCTGCTGTTGTTTTTTATTTGGTCGGGTTGTTGTCTCTTTGACACATTCCCCATTTCCAATTGAAAAGATCGAGCGACAAATCTGTGTACATAATTTCTAAATCTATGGGCGGTACTGATAGGGAAAACGGACTATCAAACACGAAAATTGCATATAAAACATGCTAAAACAATATAAATAATCATATAAACCATCTTTAAAGGCTATATTATTCTTCAACTATCTAAAAATTAAAGTAATTGTATACAAATATATCATGCTTACAAGGGGTATTTGCCAAAAATACCGGTTGAGAGGTAAACAAATTTCCAGAGCCGTTCAAGTTTTCTTGTCCCCTACGACAAAAATACAGCACGAGTTCAAAGAACACCTTGTTAAGCAGTCCAGTAGGTATGTTAGGATTAAATACACGAGGATGATTGTAAAGTTTGACTATATCACCTTTCTGAATACTTGGTTTATGTTGAATCTTTCCCTTTCCTTCTTGTCTCATTTTTTTACACATGGCTTTGAATGCATCGTTGGCATTATTGAAAGTAGAATCTGCCATTATATCAAAAGATTTACTAACTGGTGGATTTCTGAGAAACCTATTCAAGCTCTGACGAACCACTAAGAAACTGCTACTAGTATAGAGTTCTACGTTATGGCGCCGCAAGTTGATATAAAATCCTTTCAAGAGTGTACACAATTCTGACACCGGCAAATTTTCAAATTCAACATCAAGTTCCTTTGCCAAACAATAATCCCGTAACAATTTCACTGCAAATTTTGTTGACTTTGCAGTATTCTTAGAATTAATGGTGGTTAAAAGATGAGCGATTTTGAGCTTGTCTTGTTGAAACGTCGTCTGCCATGTTTTCCATCGTGTGTATGTGTACTTATCGATATTGCCATTTAAAGTCTAGAGGTCTTCGAAAGATGAGTTATATTTAGACAAGGTATTTTCCATCTGCCATGGTATTTGCTAGCAAATACTCCGGCACATGAAATTCCCTAAGGGCAAATTCCCCGGCAGAGGAAAAAAATCCCAATAAATAGAAAATTGGTGAAAAATACCATGGCTTTCATCCAATCAAAAGACAGCATTAATACATGAGGTGGAATTATACAAAAAACTTTCATATTTAAAAAAATTCACCATGGCCATAATGCGAAACTACACCTCTAACTGTGTTTTGCTACCTAATGAACAGATTTTTTTCTGGGACAAGTTCGTTTTGTGCGTGGGTGATAAATAAATGACAGGGAATTAATCCTCACTGTAATGACTATCATATTGTAGTGATACAAATCATTATACTCTGGTCTATTGTTATATATTATATTGATACATGTATATAACAGTTACATGTGTATATTAGTAGATCGATCATCTTATTCTACTATTTTACTAGTAAAGTGTAGTGCAAGTGCATGGTTGACACGTCACTCATTTGTAATAATTCGATTTTCGTAAAAGAAATGGATCGATTTGAGTAGACATTCGTATTTTCCCGCAAACATGTTTAATCATCCGTTCCTTGAGATTACAAACGTTCTTTAAACATTCTTCCACCTGCATGTGCATAGATAGTAATGATTTTTTTATACTTATTTGTATATACATATAACAAAACATTTCAGTAATATTATTAATTTATCTTGTAAAAGCATTTGACGAGTATATCCATTGAAGAAATGAATTCATAACAAGCAATAAAGAATGTTAGTTTGCACTTGATGATGTCTACGTATTCATCATGTTTATAGTCCTGTTATATTATATTGTCATTTCAATGTTATATTTAACATTGCCATTAAAGTGCGAGGTTTGGCATGTCACAAAACCAGGTTCAACCTACCATTTTCTCCCTTTTAAAAATGTCCTGTACCAAGTAAGGAAGATGGCCATTGTTATATCATTGTTCGTTTCTGTGTGTGTTACATTTTGACGTTGCGTCGTTTGTTTTCTCTTATTTTTTAGTGTAAATTCACATTGCGATAAGACGTGTCACGGTATACTTGTCTATCCCAAATTCATGTATTTGGTTTTGATGTTGTATTTGTTGTTCTCGTGGGATTTTGTCTGATGCTTGGTCCGTTTCTGTGTGTGTTACATTTCAGTGTTGTGTCGTTACTCTCCTCTTATATTTAATGCGTTTCCCTCGGTTTTAGTTTGTTACCTATTTTTTGTCCATGGATTTATGAGTTTTGAACAGCGGTATACTACTGTTTCCTTTATTATAGATCGGTTAAAAACCCAAAACGATTACGTAATGGAAATCTAGGCAAAAGCAAAACACCGGAATGCCCTCACGGTCTCCCTCAGTAATAAATGATATTATATTATGTCATGTACGATCACCAAGTTGTTTATTTCATTTACTTGACAACTACAGGGTTAGCATAATATTGGATTTTTTTTACTCGATTCTACAATCGTCAAAATTTACATTTTTTTTTCAGAGATTGTAGTGAGATACTGGCCTAGTGTTACTGTGGTATTTAACAGCAATTTATAGGTTTACCTCCAATTTTAGATAATTAATATGACGTCTTCAACGTTGATTGTTTGAAACTTATTGTATTGTTTTTATGCCTAACTATGATTTTCGATATTTGCGTCTGTTCGTTCGTCCGTCGTATCGTCCGTCCGTCCTTCCGTCTGTCACACTTCATGTTGAATTTTGGGGTTAAACATTTTTGTCAATGTAGTTGTTGAAACTTAAAATAGATTTTGCTTATGATATGATATTTTTCATCTTAATGCCAAATGTTAGTGTTCAGTTGACCATAGTTTTACGGTCCACTGAACACTGAAAGAAAATGATAGTGTGAGTGGGGCATCTGTGTACTATGGACACATTTCTGTCTTTCATGTGTTCCTTTTAATTTTAAACTGAACAGTATTGTGATCCAGCTGCTTTCTAATGGCATCTATAATGGATCCTAATGTAACATCGTTTGTAACATTCATTTTAATTGGTTAATGTCACCAATTTCCATAAAATCAATTCACAATCGATGCTATGAAAACGAACGCACAAGCGCAGACGACGAATAACATATTTTAATGTAAATTTTAAATTAATAGAATTATTATCTGGTGAAAACACAAAACAGCTTTGTAACTTGGGAAAGTATATACATTTCTCTTTTAAATTAAGAAACAGTTTATTGTAATAAAAGATAGTTTGTATTGATGAAACTTCTGACGTCATCTATTGTTTATTATGCGTATTGTTTATATTGTTTGTAATATGCCATATGTATACATTGTACATGTAATTGATTATACTGATGAGCCGTAAGGCTCAAAGTTAATAAAGAATTTGAATTTGAATGTATGTTTTAATGTTGTTTCTGTTAGTGTCATTAGAATGGAGATAACTATATTTGACGGTATCACCCACGTCGACAGAAAGCTTAATTTGCAACCATCAAATCACCAATTGATCGCGTTGTAGTTTAAATACAATACTGTTACATGTATCTCCTAATTGTTATAAACAAAGTATACGCACGTGGCTAGTGTTATTGATTTGTAGAGTGAAAACATTGGCCTCTTTCAATAAACCTACCATTTTATCCTTGGAGAAATTGATTTAAGAGAATATAAAAAAGAAGATGTGGTATGATTGCCAATGAGACAACTATCCACAAAAGACCAAAATGACACTGACATTAACAACTATAGGTCACCGTACGGCCTTCAACAATGAACAAAGCCCATACCGCATAGTCATCTATAAAAGGTCCCGATAAGACAATGTAAAACAATTCAAACCCTCTTTTTAACGAACATAGAGTTTTGAAGTACATTTGTTACTCGTATTCGTTGACTCGTGCATCGGTATTCATATATGTACCGGTTGTTTTCTGGTTGCTTGCTTTTCTTTTTTATGCTGTATGTATGTGTGTATTTGAGCGAGGTTTAATATAGCCTAAGGCTTTATTTGTTTTGTTTATTGGAGTGGGTATATCAGTTTTTGTCGAGGCTGCGACAAAAAGAAAGCTCGACATAGGGGTAGTGATCCGGCGGCGGCGGCGGCGTTAGCTAACTTCTTAAAAGATTTATAGTTAAGTAGGTGGAGGACCTGGATGCTTCATTCTTTGTATATGGATGCCTCATGTAATGAAGTTTCCGTCAGTCACATATCCAATGTCCTTGACCTCATTTTCATGGTTCAGTGGCTACTTCAAAAAAAAGTTAAGATTTTTTGTAATGTTAAATTCTCTCTTATTACAAGTAATAGGATAACTATATTTGGTTTGTGCGTACCTTGCAAGGTCTTCATGCCCGTCAGACAGTTTTCACTTGACCTCGACCTCATTTCATAGATCAGTGAACAATGTAGTTGTGTGTGTATCAGAGCGGGGTATACCAGCTCTTTGTATGAGAACAGGGTATAGTTTAGTAGGTTTTTTATTTGAGCGGGTAAAGTATAGAGGTTTTGTGTATTGGAGCGAGGTATACTTTATTTGATGTGTGAATTGGGTATCGGAGCCGGGTATAGTATAGCAGTTTTGTGTGTATTGTATTGTAATGGTGTATAGTATAGAGGTTTTGGGTATCGGAGCCTGGTATAGTATAGCAGTTTTGGATATCGGAGCCGGGTATAGTATAGCGGTTTTGTGTGTTTTGTATTGTAATGGTGTATAGTATAGCGGTTTTGTGTGTCGGAGCAGGGTAAAGTATAACGGTTTTGTGTGTATTTGAGCGGGGTATACTATATTTGCTTTGTGTGTATTGTATTGTAACGGTGTATAGTATAACGATGTTTGTGTGTATTTGAGAGGGTTGTGGAATAGAGGTTTATGCGAATTGCGGGAGAATGTCAAATTTTGGAAATTTGGTTGTAATGGCATTAATCATGGCGAGGCTATATTAAACAAAAAAAAAACAGTATCATTTAAATTTTATATATAGAGATTCAATAAATAATTAATTTTGTACAAGCACCACACAACATAAAAAATGTTTGAACTGTGATTAAGTTCAAAAGTAACAACAACTTAACAACAGTCAGTCTTTGCAGACGACACATGATTTATATTGAAAATAGTCCAGAAAATGAAAAGTTTACAACGAGTTGTTTTCCTAGCTCTATGATCACTTTGTTCTGTATTTTGAATTCCTCATCTATAGAGCATTATAAATAAATAATTATTCATCATATTTACATACAATCATACATATAGCACTAATTATTCATCCGCGATAGTACTACTTTTCTCAACTAAAGTTTGTGTTTGGGACAATGAAAAACGGATTATGTCTCTGAGCAAATCTTCTTTGCATTGATAATACTGTTGAATAACTTTTCTGTAATCTTTGGCTTTGATTTTCAAGTCTTTCCTTCAGACTGGTCAATGTTTTCAACAACATTTGTTTCTTGTAACCAGGTAGATGTCGTCTCAATCGCTGAGTTTCTTTAAAACGAATTATATCGTCTTCTTGTGCTTCGCGGATTTTTTCCTCAACGATCATTTTTTCAGCTCTAAGTTGACTCACTTTGTCTTGTAGACTGTTTCTGATGTCTGGAATCGTTCTAGCGGAATCACATTCTGCACATGCGCTATCAACAAGAGTTATATTTGATTCTTCTTCAATGTCGCTATCGGAATGTTCAGCATTATCGGAATCAGATGTTGAAGGGAATCGTGAGTCGCGGCTGAGACTTGAATAACCAGCATCGATTGATTCTTCCATTCGGTCAGGTCGTTCTGAAAACTTTGTCGAGTAAACCGGAAGTTGGTTTTCTATGGACCCTTCACTGCTGTATGAGCCAGTAGAGCTGGTATTGTCTGAGATTTCCATGCTACTGTTAGATGTATCGGATGATACCTCACTATAGTCCTCCAATAAATCATTGACAGAAAGTCTTTTAGCAAGTTTTACTGCCATTTCGTCGTCCAGGATATTGTCAATATTTTCTTCGTATTTGAAATCAATGGCGTAATCTATGTTTGCAAATCGTTCATTCAGTTCTTCAATTGTAGGAGAATTGAGTTCTATATCCACATCACCTTCAGAGATAATAGACCATCGATTAATGTTCAGATCAGTTAAACTTAGCTGTCTTTTTACACGCTTTTGTATCCTTAGATTGTCGGGTGCTGTCAGGGTAGATTCTGTAGAATTATAAGATTTTCCCGCCTCTTCAGCTAGGATACAAACGTTCAAATAATCCTGAGCGTTGGCACCTTCCGGTACAAGATCAATCAAGTCTTCTTCGTGCACAGATTTACGCGGAGGGATCCAAGGATTTGTTTTGATGCGTGTGCGCTCCTTACGGACTGAATTCAAAACTTTGTCTATATCGTCGAGTTCATATAGCACACCATTGTCGGTTTCTTCCTCGTCGTCTGAAATGGCTGTTCGCCGGTTTGTGATAACGTATTTGTTACGTGGAGTAACAGATGTTTTGTATCTACGAAGAGAGCAGCGAAGAGATATGTCCTGGGCGACGTCGAAATATTTGCAGCTGTCGGCGGCTATTACGAGGTTGTCATTGTCGTCGACAGGTGTAGGATGTTGTTCAATTGAAGCTTCCTTTGTCTTTTTCTTTTTACTTTTAGTCTTCTGAAACGACTTGAAACTTATTTGACGAAACTTCATCCTGATGAGCGAATAGCTGTCTCACGTTTAGAAGAATCTATCAATTTGAAATCCTGAAATTATAAAATTATATTTGTTATGAATATATAAAGTAAAAATTGAATGCATACAGAAAAGTATTTTTTCATACAGGCGAAACATAAAATCCTGCAAATGTGTTGCATTTAGACAATATGGATGTCATTGGTCTATTGCCGCAAAAAAAGAAATCACTTGAATGACATTGTAAGTGATGCCATCAAACATAAACAGGTAATTTTCAAAATACTGAGAACTGAGATTAATAAATAAATAAGTAGCAAAAGAGTTTCTATCACTTTCGCAATCATATTGTGCATACCCCCCCCCCCCTTTTTCACGTCTTGTAGCGAACAACCTAATCAACGAAACTGCATCAGTTTACCAACAACGATCAATCAAAGTGATGTATAAGAAAGGGGCCTTTTATAGCTGACTATGCGGTATGGGCTTTGCTCATTGTTGAAGGCCGTACGGTGACCTATAGTTGTTAATGTTTGTGTCATTTTGGTCTTTTGTGGATAGTTGTCCCATTAGCAATCATACCACATCTTCTTTTTTATATACTACTCATATCAAACAAATGTGGCTGAGTTTCAGATGTATTCAATCATTGCAAACATTTTTTATAATTTTTTTTTGTGTTTTTTTGTTTGTGTTTTGGTTTGTTTTTTTTTTTTTGGGGGGGGGGGGGGGTATTCTATTATAATAATAAGTTTTTAAGAGGGATGTTTTTTAAATATGTATGGAATTTAGGAATAAAATCAAATGAACCTTGACTTAAATAATAGCTCGGGCCACATTGGTAAAATGACAAGTCATTATAAAAATTAAAGACGTTATCTAGAGGTGTCCAAGCCAGAATGTCTGTTTTTCAGACTAACTCATGAAGCAATGATTAATAGGCCAAGCCAAACATATCAAATACACATTTCAATTAAAGAGGGAAAATATTCAAATATATGGTTGTTACTGGAAGATATATTTGATAAAAGTGGTTTAACCTAATATCTCTTTTGTATTAAATCTAAAGAACATTACATAATTTGTTCTATTGCAGAAAATTTTACAGATAATGTGTTAATGCTCCCCGTTCATCTCTTCAGTCACATGTATAGTTACTCAAGAATATGCATTAACTATTTGCCACTGGACAATAAATCCATTTATAAAGATCTCGGCCCGTATCAACATAACGTTGCTTAAGTAAAGATTTGTTCCGAACGGACGTTTTTTTTCTACATATCCTACAATTGGATATCTTAACTTACGGTGTTTTATGCAAATCAGCAAATTTATTAAAACTTTTCGATACTATCAGTTAACGGGAAACATGATTTAAAATACAAATACTCTAAACTTTTACATACCTTGAAGAATTTCTAAAACTAACTATCTAACTAAGTATACACTATAAAGTCTTCTGTTGCTATTTAGATGATTTTGTTTTTTCGTAATATGAAAGTTTTGATGAAGAACAGAAGATGTTATGGTTTTATATACAAAATGGCAATATTAGAGATGAGCTCATTTTCACCTCCCCACTGAGTAGCTCATTATGACCCCTATTGTCTTATAGAAGCCGACTAAACGATCAACAAGCCAATTGTCATCTATTAACTCATCGTTAATTGGCGTACAAACAGACCAATCATGTCATAGCTACTAATTAAATTAAAATGTCAATTTCTTAAATTAAATTTGCAGGTAAAATTAGCAGTGAGATGTTTCTCAGTATATTTAGTTTTTAATTTATTTATTTATTAATGAAATGCACATTTTAATGAAGCGGTCTCGCTGAGAAAGTTCTTACAAATTGTTGAGAAAACAAGTACACTCAATTATACAGTTTGAATTGCTCCCATACATGATTTAAAACTGACTTTACTATGCAATGCAATGATATTAATTCAAGTTTAATGGATGGTGAAGAATCAAATCGTAAGGAAAACAAGTAGACTCAATTATACAGTTTTAATTGAGGTGCGCAAAGATACACTGAGAAATAGGATTCAGGTACCGATGTTAATTATCTTTGATTATGCAAATGGAATTAGTTTGTGCTGTCACGGAATAGAAGTTCCTTCATAACATAAGTTCCAAAAGGAAAATATATTCTGGAATATTCTTTCCACAGGAATAAATATTACAGTATATGTTCCTAACGGAATAAATGGTATAGAATAATTTGTTCCAACAGGAATAGATATCATGATAATGTTTATAACAAAGTTTCCATTGGAACTTCTGTTAGGCGGAATACATATACGTTGACAGTGCAACATCAATTTCCACGCAAATTATAGTGAAACCAGAGATATATAAATATATATGTGTGTTTAGTTTTCTCTGGTTAAACATACGTGAGATATTTGGAAAGTCAATCTGTTTATACGGCAAAAATCGTCATTCAAAATTATTGATCAAATGAATATGTAACCAAAGACTGCTCAATTTATCTATGTTTTTACTTTGAAAGTTTAAATACAATTTTTACCTTAAATTTGCTGAATTATATCCTTATTTCAAATTTAACTTCATCTAAATTCCGTATCCAACATCTCTTCTCACCGCATAGTTTTACGTTTTAGCATATGGAACGTTAGGCGGCTTAAACTTAACATGTGACTTACAACAGAGTTATAATTTAGAAGTATTCTTTCTTAATATCATTGAACAAAAACATTTACACAATTAACCTTTTTTGATGGTATTATCTAACTCGAGTTATCTGTTAATCCGACTTAAAACGAACCGAAGGTGATGGGTATTATGTACATTGCTATTCATCCATTTTGTTGAGCAAAGAGTTTGAAAATAGGATTAAAATTCTATAAAGTCGGTAAGTGTGTATGTTTGTTTTACAAAATGCCGACACAGATAATTAAACAATTAGATTTACTGAAAATCTTCACCTGGAATTTGACAAAATATTATTAATTTATATCAACATTAAGTTGTATTCTCTTTTCACACTCTATTTCTTAAATTTTATTTTATATTTTAAAAATAATTTGAAAGTGAAGCCTGTTGATAATTGTCTTATATATTTTAATTGATTTTTCTTTTCCTACCTTGAACGCCATGCTCATTAATTCCTCTATAATTAATTTTATATTTCTTAATTGCCTTCCGCAATACACATCCCGAAATTGTTTGTTCAGAAGTGCATACAGCTGTGCAATGCACAGAATTAGTTAACCGGATTCTCTGCTTATTTTGACACCGGATATAAATATCTGTACTTCTCTTCGTTACGTGAAATCAATCAAAGAATTGTCTAACACTGTTTTGTCAAATTATGATAATTTTTCAAACAAGCAGACGACAAGTTTTCCATTTGCTGCGGAGCTGTAATGATTACCATGGTAAGGAATATCGATCGATTATCGGAACGTGTTGCTTTCTGTTAATAGAACGTAATTGGTTCCATTCTCTGCGAGTGTTGTGGTCAGCTCGGTGGTCAGCAATAAGATTTTATATTGGCTAAAATCCGGGTAAATCGAGCAGACCTCTATTGACTACAGGAGTATTATGCTAGTTATTGTGTTATGTTTGTAAAGATGTCTAATTAGAAATTAGTATTTATTGTCATGTCAGTTCTTATTCAGACGCATTTATATTTCAAGCGAGAGAAAAAACAACGGACGGTTCCAGAAATTGTAAAGGAATAATAGTTTCCAAAAATGCGATATATATGGTATATTGCCGCCATTTTTTGACGATTTTATGCCAATTAAAAAAATATCCACAAAATCGATAAAAGTGGGGTGGTGTATACTCTCAACATCCCCTTAATTCGAAACTGAACGAGGATTAAGATACGAAAATTATCGCAAACTTGAGAAATAAGGAAAAAAAAATCCTTCGTATATTCCCTTTAAGGCCGAAACGGTAAACCATATTTAAAACTAAAACTTAAAAGAAACGAACATCTTGGAAATTTGATTATTAACATTATAAGCCTTGGATTTTAGTTTACACGCGAAACCAAATTGAAGAAAGTCAAATAATATCAAGCAACATTGTCGCAAGAATGTAATCGATGTGACTTGAACATGGACCTTTCAGTATAACTGTGGCGGATACAGGGGGGGGGGGGGGGGGGGTCCGGGGTTGGACCCCTCAGTTTTTTGGACGATCAATGGATTTAAATGGTGACATGCAGTTGGAACCCCCTGCATTGTGGTCATTGTAGTGCATGTGCTCCTTTGTGGTGTATTGTACTCCATGACTATATGTACAGCATTTGTCCTGGGTTAGGACCCCCCCCCCCTCCCCATTTTTAAAATGGCTGGATCCGCCACTGGTATAATTTATTATTTATAACATAAATAACAATGTGAGTTTGCTAATATATACTGTAGTTGATTCATTACTCAGACCACGAAAGAAATAATTGATGAACATTAATAATGTGCCATTATAAACTGACGTCCATTTTCATAAAAATAAAATTACGACCAGAAACCTACTGGGAGAGTTTTCCTTTCTTATAGCGGATATTAAACGACATAGTATCAATTTCTATATATAAACTCGTCATTCCTGCAGCCAGATAGATTTATAGCCTACATACAAATATTCAATAGATTTTACACTATATAGAGGGCCCTCATGGGGTTTTTGATTATGTGATTACTTGGCCCTTTTTATTGATGATTATTTGATTATTAAGCCAAATATTTCATGATTATTTGATTACCTAGGACTGTATTTTTAGTTTATGATTATTTGATTACTAAAGATAAGCAAATATTTAATGATTATGTGATTATATTGGCAAAAAAATGGTGATTATGTGATTACTAGGACCCCCCATGAGGGGCCTCTATATAGTATGACTAACCAATGGGAAACTATTATCTGTAATTTGGGTCCACACCGGCTTAATAAATTGCATATCGTGTACTGATTTCAAGTACACATACACACACACAATTACAGTTTACAAATTCAGTAAAAATATGTTTGATAAAGTCATGAATTTAGTAAAAAAAAAAATTTATTACCAGTCATAATTATATGCAGAACTTCAGAAGCAATACACACTGGAAGGTCAAACTGACATCCAATAATAATAATTCAATAGATTTTACAACTTCCATTACAGAGAGGGGATAGGAGGAGTCCTGATCCCGAAATCCTGGGCTTAAAAACACGAAATCCCCAGGTCCCGTAATATTCGAATAAAAGAAAGAATTCCAGGATCCGGAAAGGGGCGATCCCGAACTTAAAAAACACCCGATCCAGGAGTGCCGATTAAGGTTCTATCCCCCCTCATCACAGAAGTAAAACACATTTAAATGTCAAATTAACTTCTTCAGACTCGTGAATGATTACTATAAAACTTTCCCATGCAGTTTCTGTCGTGTTAAACTATATTGAATTATGTAATTCTCATAAAACCCATTGTTATACCGAACAATGAATTACTCATTCCCGCCCATTAACGGCGGTCTAATTTAAGAGTCTAATTTCTATAATCGACAAGTTATCACTTTCTCAATAAAGATTTAATGCATTTAGAAACAATATCGAAAGTTATATTTCTACATTTTGAATGCATCCACTAAACAAGTGGGAATTTCACTAATAAAACTTCAAAATTACGAAAAATTTAAAAATAAAATCGGAGAATTGTTTATAAACACTACAACATCTAGATTTGCGCTTTAGTGTGAGGGGTGCAAGAACACACACCTCCCACGACTGTGTAAATAACCATATATAGTGTCAAATTATAAAATTCCAAAAAAAGTGCCAATTCTCTGATATACAAGAGAAATTTTACTGATATTAACACCGAGTATCCCCGTACACCGTGTATCGCCGTTCACCGGTCATTGTCGATAGATGAATTTCTAGAATTTTCAATTTATTGAAAATAGGTAATAACGCACCGGTCGCAACGATATTTCAAAAACAGAAAATGACATGTCATTAATATAGTTTGTGACTCTTTATTTTATTTGAATGAAATCATATCTAAAAATGTTATGATTCAGAAACCAGCAAGGTTATAATTTAAAATTCAACTTCCTTAAATTCCAGCTCAAGTTTATTGAGAATAAAAAAGATATAAATAAATGATGTGTAGTTTGTTTTGCAATTTACTATACCAGATGATGTATTGTAAACTCTGCAATTATATTTTTAAAAAAATGAGAAAAATGACTATTAAATAATCATTGAATTTTGTTTATTGAAATCTTATTTAATCTCTGTTGAAATCTGACAAAAAGCAACATACTATCTAGAACGTTTATATGAGTCACGAGTCAATTTGCAATGGCCTGTGTAAACCTATGTATCGACATACTTCAAGTCGAACAAAAGTTGTAACACGCAACAAGTGCTATTTGCTCATTGCAAACATGATCTTCAAGATGCAAATATTGCAAAAAATAATAAATGATGCCAGAAAATGGCCAAAAAGAAGTAAATAATAAAGTTTCTACTAACCTTTTTCAGTGTTTGTCACTATTGATTTATCCACATCAATATTAGCTTAGTAACTTATATCCGGAGCTTTTAACCCAATACACAAAATCATAGACATCAAATAACTCTAGAGAAGTAGGAGAATCGATTTATCGCCGCTGGAACCAATGAGAGAGAGATTGTAACACTATCTAAAGTTATGGAATATTTTATATGATGTATATTTCATGAGAAAATTGTTCCAAACTATTTTTCAATAGGAGATAATCGAATGTCAGCAGTGTGATATATGTGTGTCCTCAGTGGCGTATTGTTTTTGAAATATTAATTTTAGTAATACGATTCGTACTTAAATATAAAGCTGAAGCAATATATTCAATTTATGACAATTATAAAACAATGTAACATATTTATCTATGTTTATGCCCAATTATGTGTAATTATGTTATTATCTATTTCCGATAAAATTACTACAAATCTTTTACACAAATTCGATAATGTTTTACATCCGACTTCTGGAGGTCAGTGATTGTTTTAAACGACCTTCAGGACATTTTAAAAAGATGTCATTCATAGAAGTTTTTAAAAATAAATCTTAACGTGTAAATTTTCATAATTGTGAATTATGACAGGTGTGAATCGGTTTAAATTGAATTGAGCAATTAATTAATGTTTGTTTTACATATTTGGTCAATGAAACATTTTGCTTTTTATAGACGTGCAATAAATAAATGCCGATTCTCGACACAGGTAATCACTAATGTGTAAATATTTGATAAAAAGGTGTAAAAATGACAAAGTTTGCAATGATTTTGACATCACATAAAGGTGTAAATTTTTGACAATTTTATTCGACACCAGGTGTGAATGTTTGTTTCAAGTGTCATGTCATTATAATAAGCATATGGTGTTCCTTTCTCTCGATGAGTTAAATAAAGGACTGCAATATCTTTCTATGCAAATTTCTATTTTTTAGATGTGTGATTTTCACCAAATTTCCTTTTAAATGTGTTAATTGTGCCGAAATTCGGGATTCATTTTCCTCAGAAGTTGTGGTATGATTGCCAACTCTCCGCCAGAGAAATATAAAGACGCATTTAAGTAGCAACGTTATTAGTTCAACGTTAACCCCTCAACAATGATCAACAATGTGCCAAATGCTTATACCGCAAAGCCAGCTATAGACCCGCCACACTCTGTATGTTCCTGTCCATAGCATGTAATTCAGTGGGGGTCGTTTGTTGTATATAACATTAGTTCTTCGTTCATTGTTTGTTATTGTCTGAATTGTCTTACATTTGTCATTTTGAGGCCTTTTACAGCTGAATATAAGCGGTATGGGTTTTGTTCATTTGTGGTATGAAGGCCAGTCGACATGCGACTTGGATTAACTTCTATGTCATTCGGTTTCTGGTTGAGAGTTGTCTCATTGGAAATCATACCACATCTTCTTATCTGTATACAAAAGGACTCTTAATGAACCATATAATTTTTGTCATTTAGCCTATGTTTGCCAGTTTCATATTATAAGTCTTTAATAAATCTTGATAATTTCAATACAATAAAAGCAGAATATAATGAACAAATATGAAATGAGAATTATACAGAGAATTAATGGAACAAAAAAGAATGAAGAAATAACGTGACCCTCAACTGACATCATAATTAATTTACTGTTATCGTATACGCAGACCCGTGGAAAGTACCTCAGTGTTTTGAGTGATTTTGTGTATGCATCTACACCAGAATAATGCAGCAAATTACTTCAAGTTGTATGTAAAACCAAGACATCGTAAATTTTAACTGAGGGACCGTCAAAGGTCATTTCTATGTGTTGTTCAATTTAAATAAATAGGACTGTCAACAGTATTTCTTTTCAGTTATACCGGTGTACTATAAAAAATATGCATGCATTTTCACTATATATCTTAAATTACGCAGTACAACTCCAAAAGCAGTAAGAAACTACACATATCAGCAAACCTTCAAGCAAGTTTCAACTGTTTGCAATGAAGGTTTAATGATCTAATTGTTTTAATAAAGATAAGTTTATGTATATATAAGAAGAGGTGAAATAGTTTTTTTTTGCGCAAATGATAATAAGTATTTTGAACACAAATGGCGCAAACGTAGCATTGGCACACATGAGTTGTAATGGGAACGTAACAAAGGCACTAAGAAGTTGTGGCGCAAACGTAGCATTGACACACAGAAGTTGTGGTGCAAACGTAGCATTGACACAAAGGAGTTGTGGCGCAAACATAGCATTGGCACACAGGAGTTGTGGCGCAAACGTAGCATTGACACAAAGGAGTTGTGGTGCAAACGTAGCATTGACACCACAGGAGTTGTGGTGCAAACGTAGCATTGTCACAAAGGTGTTGTGGCTTACGTAGTATTAACACAAGAGTTGCGGCGCTAACGTTTTATTTGCACAAAGGAGTTGTGGCGCAAACGTAGCATTGACACTCAGGAGTTGTGGTGCAAACGTAGCATTGACAAAAAGGAGTTGTGGCGCAAACGTCGCATTGGCACAAGGGAGTTGTGGCGCACGTAGCATTGACACACAAGATTTGCGGCGCTAATCTATTATTTCCCCAAAGAAGTTGTTGCACAAACGTAGCATTGACACTAAAGAGTTGTGGTGCAACCATAACATTGGCACACAGGAGTTGCGGCGCTAACGTAGCATTGATACACACGAGTTGCGGCGCTAACGTATTATTTGCACGAAGGAATTGTGGCGCACGTAGCATTGACACACAATAGTTGCGGCGCTAACGTATTAATTGCACAAAGGAGTTGTGACACAAACGTAGCATTGACACACAGGAGTTGCAGCGCTCTTGAGTAAATTTGCGACTTCTTGTAGAAAATTTATTGGTATCAAGACGGAACGAAAAGAAATATTGAATATATTATTGAATGTTTTACGTCCAGTGACAAATACTTAATGAATGATCAGTTTGAGAACAAAGTATGCAACAGGTTGGTGAGTACAATGGATGAAGGCCAATATTTTCAACTGATAATAGAAGTCATCGGTATATATGTTGAGCAAGGCCCTGATTTTCGAAAGAATCTTAGAACTAAGATATATCCGTAGAGTGTTTTAAACATGTTTTAATAATCCTCATTGATGTTTTTGAAACCTTGTAAGGTTAAGATAAGCAATAATTGTATTCGTAAAATTAAAACATCGAAATACATGTCTTAAGATGAGCCTATGATGATTTTATAAGAACGTGTTTACTACCTATAAAGTGATATCGATACAATTTTATTTTGCTTGGCCTTTTCATCCTTTTAATATTTTTATTTGTTTAAATATGAGGGCCTTGGTGTGGAGTCCTTGATTTTTGTCCTCTTTAATTATTGGTATTAATATTATTGGTATCCTATCTTTATTTTGGACCATTTGACTATAGTATTGATCCATTGTTCGTTATTCTTTAAACCCAATCGAGACCCTCATATATAGTCCTAAGTCATGCAAAGGGATAACAATGATCGTTATCAGTTTATTTGTTTCAGAGAAAAAAAATTAAACATACACCCCCTTTTTTTAAAAAAAGTTTAATGGTCATATAAAGTCTAAAGGCAAATTGGAAACGGATTAATTTAAGTTGCAAAACTTGTTTCCCAATCAACGATAAATAAATATGTTTAAACTTAACTAAAGACGTATAAATGATCGTTATGTATGTTTGCCTATGGAACGCCATAGCTGTCTTATGTGTCTTTTTTATTGCTTTTCTATTATAAGATGGTGCTTTTCTATTATAAGATGGTGCTTTTCTATTATAAGATGATGGTTTTCTATTATAAGATGATGCTTTTCTATTATAAGATGATGGTTTTCTATTATAAGATGGTGCTTTTCTATTATAAGATGGTGGTTTTCTATTATAAGATGATGGTTTTCTATTATAAGATGGTGCTTTTCTATTATAAGATGATGGTTTTCTATTATAAGATGGTGCTTTTCTATTATAAGATGGTGCTTTTCTATTATAAGATGGTGGTTTTCTATTATAAGGTGCTTTTCTATTATAAGGTGCTTTTCTATTATAAGGGTCTTTTTTATTATAAGGCGGTTTTCTATTATAAGGTGCTTTTCTATTATAAGGTGCTTTTCTATTATAAGGGTCTTTGTTATTATAAGGTGGTTTTCTATTATAAGGTGGTTTTCTATTATAAGGTGCTTTTCTATTATAAGGGTCTTTTTTATTATAAGGTGGTTTTCTATTATAAGGTGCTTTTCTATTATAAGGTGCTTTTTTATTAACCCCCAGGGGTATAAATGTGCATTTCATTAATAAATAAATAAATAAAATAAATTAATAAAAACTTTGAGCTCAAAATATTGACTTGAGTAAGTTCACCAGCACACTACACCAGGGTTTTCGATATCACAAACTAGTCAAAACATTTACTAAATTTTATCATCGGTATAAAGACATCATTCGTAAATATAGCTCAACATGCAGACTTTTTATACGTTCAGGTATTTCACATCCAATTTTTTATGGAAATATTCTTTGTAAAGCACAAAGGTGTCAGTATTCACCTCATAAACTTACAAAACCTTTGAATAGACTTATTAAGAAGGGATATAATTACGATACTGTTGTCAAGTCATTAAAGATTGCATATTTTGGCGTTAATATTGAGTCACTGATAAGGTCTTTGCGTCGGAACTAAACACATTTATTATAAAAACAGTTGTTGGCATGACACGGGTTATGTTCTTCTCATATATGTTATGATGGTATGATACTAAACCCCTTACGGGAAGGATTGTGCCTGATGTTCATATGATGAAATCATAATCTTTCAGTCAGTTTAATTGAAGTCTGGAGCTGGCATGTCAGTTAACTGCTAGTAGTCTGTTGTTATTTATGTATTATTGTCATTTTGTTTATTTTCTTTGGTTACATCTTCTGACATCAGACTCGGACTTCTCTTGAACTGAATTTTAATGTGCGTATTGTTATGCTTTTACTTTTCTACACTGGTTAGAGGTATAGGGGGAGGGTTGAGATCTCACAAACATGTTTAACCCCGCCGCATTTTTGCGCCTGTCCCAAGTCAGGAGCCTCTGGCCTTTGTTAGTCTTGTATTATTTAAATTTTAGTTTCTTGTGTACAATTTGGAAATTAGTATGGCGTTCATTATCACTGAACTAGTATATATTTGTTTAGGGGCCAGCTGAAGGACGCCTCCGGGTGCGGGAATTTCTCGCTACATTGAAGACCTGTTGGTGACCTTCTGCTGTTGTGATTTTTTATTTTGGTCGGGTTGTTGTCTCTTTGACACATTCCCCATTTCCATTCTCAATTTTACTGATATATATAATAAAATATTTATTACATGTATTTAATTGACACCTGTCGTAATCACTAATCAAGCAAATGATCATGTCATTTAAGTTTTCACACCTGAAACATCAAATACATTTAATTGAATTAACTTATATAATCAGATGGCAATCAGAATCCAAACAAAGATTACAGTGAATTGAACTTTTTATTAAAGAATGCCAAAACTGGCTCTCTCTTTTTTTTTAAAGATAAAACTAGATAGCTGACATGGATTAAATTAAAGTGAGACCACCAATCTGCCGGTATCAAATCATTTGAAAAAACAACAACAATGTATTCCAATATGACCTTTAACATCGAAGAAGTAAACTTGCATTCAGTCGTGTTCAGACACTTTACAATAGAAAATAAAGGACGGGCATCGAACACAAAGTTACTTTTGTATAATACTGCACTGTCACTAACTAGTCTGTCACTATATTTAAATTTAAAATTGAGGCAAAATATATTCACCATTCGGTGAGGGGTCTGGCGGTCGCTCAAGACCCCCAGAAGCCTTGAAAAAAAATACGCAAAGTCGTGCATCCCGAGAGCTTCTCGGACTCTTAGGAGGCACATTAATTGAGTGTCCTTTCCCTTGGAACCTCAGTCTCCAAAAACAACAAAACACCAGCCAGGTTAAAGACATCAGCCAAGTTGAAAACACCAGCCAAGTTAAAAAATACCTCAGTCAAAACAGAAAGGTTGTATAAACACCGAAATCTACTAAGATTGAGGTATGCTGATAATGGCAGTCAAGATCATCAGATACTTCTTACTGACAGTCAACCTTCTGTGAAGAAAGAAAGTCCTGTTAATATATTTAAAACCAAAGACCTAAAATACAATTATAGATGTGCGAATCTCTTCATGTATCATATATGTCTCTGTTAAACACATCGGCGAATGTGAATTCAGTCCGGTCAACTTTTTTAGCAGAAACATATTTGTTTTTACTATAAATTTATATTTTCGTATAATTTGTTTTTAAATCTCACAGATTCCTGAATTACTTGGACAATTATTGTCAAAGATATTAACACTTGTTGTCGACAAGTTGAATATATGTACAGCGTATAACGACAAGTGTGAATACCGTCCGGTCAACTTTATTTGCTCAAAAATATTTTTTTTCACTTATTTTGTTTGATTTTCATAAAATATATTTTAATATCTTTAAGGTCTACAAATATTAAACCAATCTACCGAATAACAAAAAAGTTATGACTATTTATATCTCGTCCGGTAAACCGTCTTGTCACTATCCGGACAATCGTCTTGTCATTAGTGGTTCCCCACACTCCCGGTTAATCACGGGAACCACCATCACATAATAAAAAAGCACCTTATAATAGAAAAGCACCTTATAATAAAAAAGCACCTTATAATAGAAAAGCACCTTATAATAGAAAACCACCTTATAATAGAAAACCACCTTATAATAGAAAAGCACCTTATAATAAAAAAGCACCTTATAATAGAAAAGCACCTTATAATAGAAAAGCACCTTATAACAGAAAACCACCATCTTATAATAGAAAAGCACCATCTTATAATAGAAAACCATCATCTTATAATAGAAAAGCACCATCTTATAATAGAAAAGCACCATCTTATAATAGAAAACCACCATCTTATAATAGAAAAGCACCATCTTATAATAGAAAACCATCATCTTATAATAGAAAAGCACCATCTTATAATAGAAAACCATCATCTTATAATAGAAAAGCACCATCTTATAATAGAAAAGCACCATCTTATAATAGAAAAGCAATAAAAAAGACACATAAGACAGCTATGGCGTTCCATATTTGCCTGTCCCAAGTCAGGAGCATGTAAATTCAGTGGTTGTCGTTTGTTTATATGTTACATATTTGTTTTTCGTTTATTTTTTTACATAAATAAGGCCGTTAGTTTTCTCGTTTGAATAGTTTTACATTGTCTTATTAGGGCCTTTTATAGCTGACTATGCGGTATGGGCTTTGCTCATTGTTGAAGGCCGTACGGTGACCTATAGTTGGTAATGATTGTGTCATTTTGGTCTTTTGTTGATAATTGTCTCATTGGCAATCATACCACATCTTCTTTTTCATGTTTTCAATTTTTCCACAATCATTGGGTTTTCCACGGAACTCGGAAGTTTGTTGCTTTAAAATGTTAAATGCTTGCTGGATTAAGATGTAAAATAAAAGGGCAACCATTTAACTGTAAAAAAAAAAGGGGGGTATTTTTTCTGAGTCAGATTTTTTTTTAGTTTTCCAACGCTATCAATAAGGTTAAAAAATCAATATGTATCACTATATTAATGTATAGCGGAAATCTTGATTTAGAATATTTTTTTGTCATTTGCTGGACCAGAATATTTTTTCATTTAATTTTGAGGATCAGAATATAGGTTTTTTTTAACATTACCTCTTTTTTTAAGTTTATGGTCATATAATGTCCAAAGTGTTTACAATCATTTAGAGTTTTCCACGGAGATCAGACGCTTGTTGCTTTTCAATGTAAAATCTTACAATTCTAATTTTGATATTCCCGTATGGCTTTAACGTCTTTTTGGCAGTTATAAATTAGGCTATCATGTCAATTGTTTAAGCAAAACATTAACTGATTTAAAACATTTTCTGATGTAGATCCTACACGGAACAATCTTTCTCGAATTTATCAATATTTGTCAGACGTATTGGAACAACGCATTAAATAGATAGTTTACAAAGTGAGTTTGTGGCTTAATTTGTTCTGATCTAATTAACGTATACATTTATGAGAAAAATCATTTCTTTGTTCGACTTAACGTTGATTGAATCGGTATTAGTCAGCAAGGAAAGATGGAATGAATGAGTGATAGATTTTAGTTAGTATTATAGTACCGGTATTGTGTCCGATTCGTTTGTGGCATGATTATTGAATCATCATACTTTAAACCGGGAAATTTTCGCGCCGTCTTTATTTCGCGATTTTCTAACACAATCGCGTTTTCCAAGTGGCCTATATAAATATTTTTGGAAAATGAAAAATATCTTTATCTTGAATCAACTTAAAGAGATAAGATCAAGCAGAAATCTTTACGTAATTACGGTTCGTTCGTAGCCTCGGATCCTTGCTCACAGCTCCATACCGTCTCGAAGCGGATGTTAAGTCAGGATAACAAGCTATTTGTTCTGTTCGTGGCATTGGGATCATGCCTCACTGCTCCATACCGTCTCGTAGAGAATGTTAAGCCAGGATTACAAGCTAGTTGTTTTGTTCGTTGCATGATTACCATATCCCTTCAAACATCCAATTTGTTTCGTAGCCTGGGATCCTGGCTCACTCCTCCATACCGTCTCGAAGAGAATGTTAAGCCAGGATTACAAGCTTGTTGGTCTATTCGTGGCATGATTACCATATCCCTTCTAACGTCCAATTCGTCTGTAGAGTGGGATCCTGGCTCACTGCTCCATACCGTCTCGAAGAGAATGTTAAGCCAGGATTACAAGCTAGTTGTTTTGTTCGTTGCATGATTACCATATCCCTTCTAACGTCCAATTCGTCCGTAGACTGGGATCCTGCCTCACTGCTCCATACCGTCGCGAAGAGGATGTTAAGCCAGGATTACAAGCTAGTTGTTCTGTGCGTTGGCATGATTACCATATCCCTTCTAACGTTCAATTTGTTCGTATCCTGTGATCCTGGCTCACTGCTCGACATGTTCATGGCACGGTTATCATATTTCTTACCTTAGATAGATGCATACCGCAAATTTAATTACATATCAAAAGATATGTTATATATCATCTCAATACGGCGGCCGTCCGTTATTTACGCCGAACGGGTTACATTCTCTAATTAGTCTGGACTTTATTCTTGTATTGTTTAGTATAAAGGATGTAAATAGCACATAATTTTAAACTATTGTTCTTAAAATTCACAGTTTTACCTGTATATAAGGTTTCTTAAAACTTAAGCACCACACCTCACTGTAAATATCTGTAAATATTTTAAAAACAAATATATCCCCAAGTGGGAGTGCTCCGATACATAACGGAGGAATCTACCTGAACAGAACAGAAAGGATATCGTATCCTCCTTTATCATTCGTCTCAACTCGGCCGATTCCGTACCCTCATCTAGCGGATTCTACCGAGGATTGCCGAATGCCTCCTTTATTTCACATAGTCACTTCTAAGAATTGTCTTTCGTTACAGGTCAATTGGGGCAAAAGTATGAAATGTAAATTCATTTGTAATGCAGTCTTATTTTCTTGTTCAAGTACTTTAAAAGATTAAGTTGCGAAACACAGTTTTAGGTAGGTTTCCTCTGAAATTCCAGGCGGCAAACTGGAAGCTGAGTTTAAATATCTGTCGTTGCTGTAAGGGGGAGGTATGGAGTGCTGGAAAGCGGGGAGGGGTCTGAACTTGTTTTTCTGTAAATCTGTACAGAATATAATTCATTGAAGTTTGTTATACCTTAAGATACCATTAAGCACTAATGGTGTATATGTCACGTTTGAGTAAGAACTACACGTGTGCACTTGAAAACAAGAGTAAGGAGAGGTGGAATGTCTATGAACCAACCAAAGATCAATGAACACGAACAACTTCAGGAAATCTAAATTGTTCCTGTTACGTTAGATTTGGTACCAGTACATTTAGACATTCTAGTAGATTTGTTTGGTATAGTTCTGGTTAAAGCAACTTGTAATGACTTATAAATTGGTTTTATGTCTTTCGTGTCCGTCAATTATGCAGTATACGGCTCCATTTGTTAAAAAGTCATGGTCACTGAGGAGAGTGGACTCAACAACTGCATGATAGATACTTATATGTATATAATGTTTGTTCTTTTGTTGTTATTTTTGTATGATGTATTGTGTTCATTTATATATACATTCAACCCCATTGGGGTATGAATGTGCAATTTATTCAATAAATGTAAATAATTCTACGCCATGAAACCTAAACGCGCGTGCGATATGATAGAATTGAAGATTAAAAAAGAATCATTGTAATTTAACGGTTTCAAAGTTCCATTACTACACTGAATTTTAACTGCTAAATGAAAAAAATGCCCTTTTTTCTAACAGAATACAGAAAAATACACAGAAAACACTTAAAAAAAAGTTTTACATTTTATTTTAAATCTAAATATAACTTCCAAGGGCAAACTTCATTTTCCTTTGACTAACTAACGAGCTTTTCTAATCCATTTTTCTTGTAGAAAATTATGCAACATTTTCATACATGCCACAAGTTAGATTCGTTAAAGAAAACCAGAAGATAATTAATTAGGCCAAAGTGATATATTTCTAACTTTTGCGTTCGTTTTCTGGTAGGCATACACAAAAATATTCAAGACATTATCTTTTCAAAGGAACATTTTCAAATATTTTTGATTAAATTTCTAAAATATTATTTGGTTCCAAATTAGGAGAAAAAAAAGCTGTTTTTTTACCGACTGTGAAGAGCTGACTTGACTCAAGAAAAAGGACAGCTAAGGTAATATATGCCTTAGGTAGAAAAGCCTCTAGTATTTCAAAAATTATTTAAAATTTTGTAAACAGTTAATTTATAAATATAACCATATCAATGATAATTCATGTCAGCACAAAAGTGCTGACTACTGGGCTTGTGATACCCTCGGGGAAATAAATCTCCGCCAGTAGTGGCATCGGCCCAGTGGTAGTAAAAACACTGATGCTTACTTTGTAGTTATCATTACGGAAAAGGTGGTAACATTTCATTACACATATTGCTACATTCGGAATAAATTTCCCACCATAAAACTATTATCTTCCATTACAAAGTGAAAAATTTGATGGATAATACGTGAAAAAATACCCTTTTTTTCCAATGACTCAACGGAATTTCTTTCTTTTTTGTGAATATATAAAAATTGACTGTCGTATTTTGACATTAATAATCTTTTATTTTCCGGAGCAAATTTGTTTACAGGAATTGATTTTTACACTGCAAACAATTAAAGAAGTTGGCTAAGAAAATCCAATATGGAAGAAACAGCAATATGTCGGTTATATATGGTAAGCCTATTAGATGATTGACTGGAACGAGTGAGTCATGGTTTTAATCTCACGAGAGACTGTCAATTCTCGCGTAGTCCGATAGCTGAATCTCAATTCCCGTGAGAATATCCTTAATGCAAATTGTTGCATGTGGAAATATGGCGCGGTTCAAAGAGCCGTCTGCTTGACGACCAAGATTGACCAATAATGGTCGTAAAGTGTGATTTGAAACAACAAAATGAAAATGTAAAAAAGCGTTATCAAATTATAGTAAATGTTCAGGGGGTTGTTTCAGACGATGGATTATGATTTATTTCCGATTATTGTCAGAAATAAGATAGAAATATATGGATATTATCTGTTAGGAAATACAATCAGAATTTGCAAAGATTGGATTCTAACAACTACAAGCATATGATATGATTTTATTTCAGATAAGGATAGTATGATGCTATATACATGTAAACTAAGGCTAAGCAAAACGTATATGTGTAAACGGAGGAGTCAGATTGAGGGTAGTCAGTTTCCCGGCCGTTATTGGAATTCTTGACAATATTTGAATGTTTTAAGGAGGGGAACAACATAGATTGAGGGTCTCTCATTTTAGTTCTTTTTATATTTTGGGTTAATTTTTTCTCATTTTTCCTTATAGTTTTGCTATTTATTCTCTATTTTTTTTAGCACCCAATTAATATAGATTCTTTGGTTTTTTTTTAAATAATTTCTATTCTTTATTTTAAAAAAAACATCCTATTTTATAATTTTTTTGGCCCATTGTTTAGTATAGCATTGGTCCTTTATTTTCTTTTCTTAATGGTTTCTTTTATTTTTTTAGAAAAATGGGTAGGTACGTAGAATTTTTAATTTTTGTCGTTTTTCTAACATATTTTTCTTCTTGCTACGTGAATAACAGTTCTTTATGTATCATTATCTCCTAGAATGTAATTTTTTTTTTTAATTTAGTGTAAATATCAAAGGGCAGTACCTAGGCAAAGAACATAACTCTCAATAAACGATTTATGTCAATAAAATTGAGAATGGATATGGGGACTGTATCAAAGAGACAACAAGCCGAGTATAGAAAAAACAACAGCAGAAGGTCACAAACAGGTCTTCAATGTAGCGAGGAATTCCCGCACCCGGAGGCGTCATTCAGCTAGCCCCTTAACAAATATATATACTAGTTCAATGATAATGAACGCCATAATAAACTCCAAATTGTACACAAGAAAATAAAAGTTAAAATGATACAAATCTAACAAAGGCCAGAGGCTCCTGACTTGGGACAAGCGCAAAAACGCAGGGTTAAACATGTTTGTGAGATCTCAACCCTCCCCCTATATACCTCTAACCAATGCAGAAAAGTAAATGCATAACAATACGCACATTAAAATTCAGTTCAAGAGAAGTCCGAGTCTGATGTCAGAAGATGTAACCAAAGAAAATAAACAAAATGACTATTATACATACATAACATCAGACAACTATTAATTACCTGACATGCCAGTCGCAGACTTCATTTAAACTGATTGAAAAATTATGTCGTCATCATATGAATATTAAACATTTATTTAAACCTATTGAAAGCTGCAAGGTAACACGCATTGATCATGCTGTTAGTGATTTTCAGGACATTTGGCCTTATTCCTTAAGTATTTGAAGTAGTTCGTGTAACATTTACATTGCAGGTGTATTTTCAAAGCAAATTACACTAAGTTTTGTTAGAAGTAAACAAATTGCCATAAGCGGGCAAACTGTGCTATTAATATGCCCATTTCGAAAACAAACAGACCCAATTCAATGGGAAAGACATGCAGTAACATACAGCGAAGATGAACATATTAATCCTAAACTAGATGATGCGATCAGAACTAGATTGAATGTTGAAGGAAACCATTTGCATGGGCAGTTTAATTTGCAAATAAGGAATGTTAGAAAGCAAGATGAGGGCAAATATACTTGTTTGACAAAAGTTAATGGAACTGGTGTAGAAGAAACTGTGTATCTGTATGTTAATGGTATGTAAAAAGCACGTTTAAAGATTTTGTTTAAGACAAGACATTCACATTCGGTTTATTCATATGAGAGGTCGGTCATTTAAAAACGTATCAACCGTATCATGTACGTTGCCATATATACGCATATCAAAAACGTATGTGATCTTAAGATTAAGACTATTATACGTTGTGCCTCAATTTTTTGAATCTATTGGAACCTGTTCAAAACAATCAAACACAAACTTTATTTATTCTTTAGTTTTCTATGTTGTGCCATGTGTACTATTGTTTTTCTGTTTGTCTTTTTCATTTTTAGCCATGGCGTTGTCAGTTTGTTTTAGATTTACGAGTTTGACTGTCCCTTTGGTATCTTTCGTCCCTCTTTCAATATTTCCGATAATAGTGTTTTGCAAAAAAGGGGATCTATCAACGACTTCTGCATGCATGATCTTAAAAAAGAGGGAACGTGCGGCAGTGAACCGAATATCTTACAAAATCCTTTTATAAAACACGTAAACATATTTCAAGATCTTAGCTGATAAAAAACAAAAAAATGTACATCTTATATACATGTAAGGAACTATGAAAAGGAAATTACCAAATGTGTTTACTTTGTTTTACTGCACTTCATTTCCATTCGTCAACACACATTGGTGTTGAAAAAAAACCAGTAACAAGTAAAATCACAAAAATATTGAACTTAGAGGAAAATAATCACATGTCAAAATCAAATAACAAAACGTATAAAAAAATAATGGACAAGAACTGTCATATTCATTATATAAAATAGGATTGCAATTCTTTACTAAAAATGTGATATATATTATCCACGTATCCACGTATGCATTGAACAGCAATACCTAACACCTACATCATACCTGTCAACCTATGACGATGAAAATGCAGGTCATGACCTGCATTGAAGAATCAAATCTCAGGTCATAACGCGTACGAACTTTTTCGAGCTGAATTTCAGTATTTATGGAACATTTTCTTATAATGTATATCAAAGATACCAAAACATCAATGCATGTTCACTTGGTTAAGTCTTTTAAATATATTAATTATTATTTCATTGCACTTTTAAAGATTTTTTATAAATTTGTGTAACACAGTCTTAGGTTCTTTACTTTTTGTGAATTTTTTTTCCTTACTTTCCTTACTTTTTTTTTCATCAAATAGTAGAATTTTGGTTTGAGACTACTGGATATGAAGCCTTCAACTTACCATCTCTCAATTGTCCAGGAAATTTGATTATGATAAAATATAGTAATACAGTTAAATGAAGTATAAATGTAAAAAATAATTTTCAACTTTTTTTTTTAAAGTGTATAAAGGTATAAAGATAATGGAAAGTTATTTTTCAATATGTATTTGAATTTTATATTTTTATGATTTAATCTTTTTCAACCATAAAACGTAAATATAAGAAATAATTTTGAATTGTGACAAATAAGGGGAAGTAACTCTAGTTGAAATATTATTGTAAACCAATAGGCAATTTATTTACGACCTAAAGCTAAGTTAATTGGTGTTAATTAACAGTGTGTTTGACACCAAAGCTGTCAAGTGAAGTCATGCACTTAATGGTTCATTTAATTTAACAGTTAACATTGCTAGATGAACTTGCTGTTCATGGAAGAATTACGAATTTGTCGGTATTTCAAAGGAATTACTTATGAAATCAATTTGAAGGCTAAGAAATACGGGTGAAATCGGGTCATTTTCGGAATTCCCGGGTAATTTCAATGACCCGGCGAGTGTCCCGGGTGATCCCTCAGAATTGTGAAAATCTCGGGTCACACCCGCAGAATACGGGTCAGTTGACAGGTATGCCTACATGTACAAAGTATATAATATCACTTATTCTTATTTTCCACCAACATTGATAGGAGTTCGATAATTTGTCATGGACGTTTCGGACAGGAAACAGAGAGTGCTTGAGTCGTGAAAAATATTAGTATTATACAAAATTTGTTATGACATTTTAGCAAATTTAACAAAAACAATTTCTGATCTATTTAAAATGTAAAATCAACACTTTTAAATAAAACTTTTAAAAAAAAATGTACATTTGAACTTTCTCACATTTGTTTTCTTATTAACTTAATATAGTAATTATTGAACTTAATAATTTGGTCAAATATGACAATTACCAAGCTTACTCCTCATACTGAAAGGTATACAGTGTGCTTTGTTTTCCTTAGCCTTCAAACAATGAGAACAACTCACTATATATTGCATGCATTCGAAGCGCTTTTATTGATCTGCCTTCATCATTGACACTCAAAGCCAAACATCCGAACGCAATGACTACTGAGATGAATATACTCTCGTGGCTTGAGTATCCATCAGATCAGTATCGATACAGTAATATAAACACTGCAAACAAAACATTATAAATTTCAATCATTCAATGCGTTTTTCTTGACTTGCCTTCACCAGGAATACTCAAATGTTTGAAAGGTAAAGACATGTAGGAACTGAAACAATTGAAAACCTATTTCACCAAAATGGACATAAAAAAAATAGCGAAATCCATTTAAGATCCATTTTGCCTGAGGAATTTGAAACCTTAGCTTCGTTATGATTTCTTAAAAACAATGTAAACAACACGTTTAATAATTCGCTTTTCTGGATTTACCTTCATCAGGAATGTATGAATAATCAAAAGTTTGTTGAGTATTATGTCAGTAAAGAAGTAATGACAAATTATGCGATACCCTCGCGTTTTGGTTGTTACTTTGATTTGTCTCTTTTAACTATTAATGAGATTCAAACATAGGTAAACTATTTTTTTCTGAATCGAATAAGACGATTTACCAACGACTAATAAACTGAAACATCGAAATATTTTATATATATGATTTTTTTAAAATACTATTAATTTCAGTAAAGCCATTTTGGACTACTGGTGATATGAATTCTAAAAAGGCAACAAATCATCGGACCACTGAAGAAATTATCAACGATTCTCAAACTACAATTGATCTAGTGGATAAACATGGTGGAAACTATTATGATGAATTATCTTATAAATGTATATAGTCTAGCATACAATGTTTTCTTGCCAACTTCCTTGAAATAAGCTGACATAAGTTTACAGAGAATCCAATTTTCAAATCGATTTATAAAACAATAAAATCAATGTAACAAACCAAACATTAAGAGAAATGCTATCAAACTCCATAGGTTTTGAAAAATATTTTTTGAATATTAAAGAGACATTCAAACTCACATGTACATTAAAAAAAATGGAAAAGCATGGTATGGCAAAAGTAAAACATTGTTTAACAATCAATATAAACGATGCTGTTAAATATTGGACTTTTTTACTGTTTGAAATCGTATTTTACTGTGTACATGAACTCTCTCTCTCTCTCTCTCTCTCTCTCTCTCTCTCTCTCTCTCTCTCTGGAATGTAAAAATAAAGTTAAAGTAAAACACATTAGCATTGAATAAATGCAACGTATTGGCCTCTTTTTTAAAAACTCAATTGTAAACTTCTATGTAGAAAGTAAAATCACAAAAAATACTGAATTTGATTGAAAGAATTATATCAAAATGGTTAATTAGGTTTTATAGCTAGTTAAACCACTTAATTGAATGACAGTCGTATCAAAATTCATTATATATACATTGATGCGTGAACAAAACAAGCTGACCCAATAGGTAAAAATGTCAAAAATAAATATACAGCAGTCAACATTGTATTATCATCTTATTCACTATACATACCAATGAATGTTAAAAAGAAGCAAAAAAAGGCATACATCAAATTAAACAACCTCAGTTAGCTTTGTTGTTATACGATTTTATTTATCTATGAAATAACACACATAAAGGACTGAAAGATTTTAAGTACTGTGACCGATTTCTTACCCTCAGGCTAACAGACACATGGTTAGACAAACATAAACCCTGCCGTAGAATTGCACGTTTGACGTCACACAGTTAGATATAAAATAATGTTGTGGTTCAAAGTATGACGGAATGAATAAGTACACAATCACGTCAAATTAATATAAAAAAACAGACTTAACAGTAAAAGTAATATTAATCAAGACAAATAAAGAACACTTTAATACGTTTTTAAGATAAGTAATAAACAACGTTAGTACGCAGAATCCATACTTGAAGACCATTGGGTATTATTTGTGAAGTTGGTACGGATTATTTATCAACTAGGATTTGGTACCTTACGATAAACGTTTTAGAAAAATGACGAGACGTTCTTTGACATACCCCTGGCTCATCAACGTTCTGCTCAGAAACTGGTGAAGTTAAAAGTCTTAGTAGTTGATGCAAGCTGTAGAATACCGAATAAGTTGGGAAATGTATGTCCCATATGCGGGTGAACCTGGTATATTGATTTCGACGTAGGTTGTACCAATATTGAAGTTGCGCATCTTCTTTTTTCAAATAGTTAAGTGAGTAATTTTATCATTCTACAGATTTCGGAATTTGTCATTTCTTCATTCTAACCTAGATCTTAAGGAATCATTTCAGTAAGCTTATATCAATTATATGGTCATTTTTATAAAGTTACTGTTTGCAAAAGTATAAGTTATTTGAAATACTAAGGATTTTCTCATCCCATGCATAGATAACCTTAGCCGTATTTGGCACAACTTTTGAAATTTTCGCCTCATCAATGCTCTATAGCTTTTCACTTGCTTGGCTAGCTATCGTGTTTAGTTTGAGTCGCTGATGAGTCTTATGTAGACGAAACGCGTGTCTGGCGTATTAAATTACAAGCCTGGTATTTTTTATATCTATTTACGTTTATAAGGTTCATTTTTTCGGTTCATCGAATAGAGAACTTAATATTCACTTTAGACATACACATTAAAGGTGCCAGGAACCGTAAAAAATGAAAATAACATGTTATTAATAATCTATTCAGGTATTTTGTTTTTAGATTTTAAATCATACCTTTTAATGCATTGAGTATTTGAAATTTTAGTCTTTTCTTAGGAAGTTGAAACTTTAAATGCCTAATAATTTCTTAATTTATGAACGAACACTTTTAAATCGTTTGTTGAGTATCATGTCAGTATCAAAGATGTGGCAAATGAGCTTTACGGGTGTCATGTGATACATATGGGAGTTGCCTCTTTAATCTATATATATAGAATGTGATCATAGGTTACCTGCTTTTGTCGGCATTGATTTAGAAGAAACGCGCTTCTGACGCACCAACGACTGATTTCTAAAATATTTGACATAAACTTAAGCTACTAGTTAATATGTGCATATAGATATATATGAATTTTTTAAATAAAAAAACAATTAATTTCAGCAAAGCCACTTTGGACAACTGGTGATACGAATTTTAAAAAAGCAACAAAACATTGGTCCACTGATGAAATGATAAACAGTTCTGAAACAGCAATTGATATAGTTGATACTCGTGGTGGTAACTATAATGATGCATTATCTTATAAATGTATTTAGTCTAGCATTCAATGGTTTCTTGCCAACTTCCTTGAAATAAGCGGACATAAGTTTACTGAGAATCCAATCTTAATAACACAGTAAAATCAAATTAACAAATAAAAAGCTTAGAGAATCGCATGAAACTTCGAGATCACCCCTAGGTTTTGGAGGGGTTCGTGTTTGGAGGGGTTCGTGGTGCCTCTAATAATAGACGTGGCGCGGTACTTGTCTATCCCAAATTCATGTATTTGGTTTTGATGTTATATTAGTTATTCTCGTGGTATTTTGTCTGATGCTTGGTCCGTTTCTGTGTGTGTTGCGTTTCGGTGTTGTGTCGTTGTTCTCCTCTTATATTTAATGCGTTTCCCTCAGTTTTAGTTTGTAACCCCGATTTTGTTTTTTTGTCCATGGATTTATGAGTTTTGAACAGCGGTATACTACTGTTGTCTTTATTTATTCTTTAGTTTGCTATGTTGTGTCATGTGTAATATTGTTTTTCTGTTTGTCTTTTTCATTTTTAGCCATGGGGTTGTCAGTTTGTTTCAGATTTATGAGTTTGACTGTCCCTTTGGTATCTTTCGTCCCTCTTTCATAAGTTATAAGGATAGAAAAATATTAAAAAGTCATTCAAACTCACACAAATATATATACATGTATTAAAACATATACAGAATGGATTAGCATGGTATGGAAAACACCATAGAGAGAAAATAACCTCGTCATATCATAGATAACGGGATTAAATTTTGTATTTACACCAGACGCGCGTTTCATCTACATATCATTATTGACGTAAATTTTAAATTGAGTTCTATAAAAGGAAATCACGAAATTACCAACATGTACTTACTGACCCCTCAATCATGAACTTTTAGGTACCTCTTTACAAGCAGAACCAAATACATTAAACACCTTACAAGGGTATCACCAGCCCAGTAGCCAGTACTTCGGTACTGGCATGAAAATATGGATTTTTGTGTTATTAAAATTTGCTGTTACAAAATATTAGAAATTATTATAAATTAAGGAATGTATCTCCCTCATGCAAAGCTCTGATTCCTTTCACGGATTTGGCTATACTTTTTGGACCTTTTGGATTATAGCTCTTCATCTTTTATATAAGCTTTGGATTTCAAATATTTTGGCCACGAGCATCACTGAAGAGACATGTATTGTCGAAATGCGCATCTGGTGCAAGACAATTGGTACCGTTGATTTTATTACAAATATAGATTTATTTCGTCTTCGAGCCATTGTTCCACTACTAACCTGTCTTTTCTACTTAGTACTTCACTTGGTACAATCAACAACAATGTAATGAACTGTTGAAATAAACACTTTGAAAAAAGTGGAATTTTGGAGTGTCAAAAATACGTTGGACATACTGGATAAATTGTTTCTTAATATTTGTGATTTAGAATCTGTTCAAAGTTTTTATTTTTCTACCCTATATAGAACTTGCCACTGTAAGAGTTCAAGTAGAGAAAAGTATTCAACGAGTGACCGAACAACACATTGATGCACGAATGCGCGTAGCATATGAGTTAATTTTCAGTGTTGTTCGGGCACGAGTTGATTTTTTTTCGATATTTGAATTCATTGAATAGTTATTCATTGGTAAATGTCCTTTTTTTTTAAATAAAGAAGAAAATGTAAGGAAATATATCTTTTTCTTAGCATTCACAACTTGTTTTGATCTGACGTAATGACAACGCCTATTATTGTTTGACCTCAGAGGAGTGAAACAACCACATTTATTTCACATGTGGAATTATCGGTTTTTATTTCACTGGGAAATCAATTTAGTTCATTGCAACCAATGTAATAGATGTTAGTACAATTTTAGAATCATTTCTGAGTATCAACAAACAAAAGAAGTCATAGGAGCCGTCTTAAACTTACACTGAGGTCACATGTTTTGGCTCCAGGTTGAGAATTTGACATGAAAAACAGCAATATAAGCGCTGTTCCTTTGCTTTTTGTATGTTTTTAGTTCACCTGGCACAAAAGGACAAAGTGAGCTTTTCCAAGAACTTGGTGTCCGTCATCTGCGTTTCCCTCGGTTTTGGTTTGTGACCAGGATTTGTTTTTTTTTCTATCGATTTGTGAGTTTTGAACATCGGTATACTAATGTTGCCATTATTTAAGATCTATCTGCCCTAAATTTTCCGATGAATCAGACAACCCGTTGGTGGGTTGCTGCCCCTGAAATGGCAGTTTTAAGGACTTTTGCAGTTTTGGTTATTATATTGAATATAATAATAGATGGACAAATAACAAAGTTGATCAACAAAGTAAGATCAGCGGATAAGTCAACAAAACCGAAATTTTCAGTTGATGCTATAAAAGTTATTGCCCTTCTATTTTAATTTTTGTAATCTTTTACAACTGATTTCACTGATTGGTACCCCATATCCTTTGTTTTTTTCTATTAAGTCAATTTTATACGCTAAGTGTGTTCGAATTTGTACTAAATAAGATTTTTGTACGCTATGGAGATTCCGTAAATCATCAAGCTATCGGGATTCAAATGGAGACTTACTTTGCACCACTTATTGCAGGCCTGTTTTGGTATTGTTTTGATTTACAATTTATGACTTGAATCAGCATTGAAATAACACCTGATACAAAAGTTTAATAACACTTTAGGATTTTTGGAAGATATATTGCATAGTGACGACTTCCATTATGTACACCTAAGGGATACATCTTGCTGAACTGACTTTAAAAAAGCTAATACTACCAATGAAAATTGCCCTTTCATAGATCTTGATATCCATATATTTAACGGGAAGAAAATAATACAATGTATAATAAGATAGATTATGTTTAATTTACTATTGTTAATTATATATTTCTAGATGTCGAAGTTCCTTGTCACCATTGTATGGTGTTTGTATATCCCAACTTATTCAATTCACTTGTGCATTTCACATTATATTTGATTTTAAAGAAAGAAATTGTAATGAATTAATGAAAAGATATTACAACAGGGTTTTTGATATCACAAGCTAAACAAAACATTTACTTAATTTTATCATCGGTACAAGGACATCTATCGTGAATATAAAACAACATGCATACATCTTATACCTTCAGGTTTTTACACTTATTCAGAAGGGATATAGTTATGATTCTGTTGTATTTATAGATCATTAAAGATGGCATATTTTTGTATTAATATTGATTCACTCATAGGGTCTTTGCATCGAAAATACACATATTCATTCTAAAACCAGTTGTTGGCATGATACAGGCACAGTTCTGGTCATATATTATATGATATAACCCCCCCTTTCCAACAGGATGGATTGTGGTAGATTTTTAAATGATTAGGACATGATCTCTCAATCAGTTTAATTGAGGTCTGGAGCTAGCAGTCCCTTGTTAATATATGTTTCAATATCATTTTGCTTAGTTTCTTTTGTTATTTCTTCTGTCATCGGACTCTAACTTCTTTTAAACTGAGTTTTGATGTGCGTATTGCTTTGTATTTGTTTATTCTACAGTACCTATATGTATAGAGATCTCTCGAAACTTGTTTAACCTGCCGCATTTTTAACCCTGTACAAATGCAGGAACCTCTTGACTATAGAATGTTTTTTTAATTTTATTTCATTCATATATTAAAGAGTTTTAAAATGTGCTGTCCGTTTTCATTGAACTAGTACATATCTATTTTAGGGGGCAGCTGAAGTCCGCCTCTGGGTGAGAGATTTTTGCGCAGCTTTGAAGACCCATTGGTGGACTTCGGCTGTTTTCTTTCTGCTCTTTTATCGGCTTGTTTTGTTGACACTTTCCCCATTTGTATTTTATATTGTTGAGTGTGCATGTCCCTATAGAATCGTTCGCCTTTCACTCTTTCTAAACAGAAAGAGGAAAACACACATGATTGAATAAATGCAACGTATTGTCGTCTTATTTTGTACATTTTGAAAACTCAATTGTAAAATTAAATGTAACTGTATATAGTAAGAGCACTACCGAGAATACAAACTTGACAATTTGCAAGACAGACAACTTCTTTTCACTGACGCTATCAAACAATTGGTGTTGTCAAAATGGTGTCAATGACGTTGCACATCAACGCAAATTAAGTATAGAAAAGAGATAGTTCCTTGCAGTTTCTACTTTATTTGTCAATGTACAAACATAGTAACAAATCAAAGAATTCAAATATCGAGAAATATTTAACTCTTGACTAAATAACACTGTTGTTAATTTGATGTTCATATTTGAATTCTTCGATTAGTTACTCATTTTATAATTACACTCACTTTACTGATATTACACCAATACTAGAAATTTTAAATTTTAAATTCCAAACTTTATTACAACGCATCATATGAAGTCATATGAAACAAGTTGCTTGAAAGTTGAATATTTTATCACATATGATGTTGTGTCTATTCGATTAACTTTCGTATATTATTTTTCAAACTCATAAATCGAAAATATACTGACAACGCCATGGCTAAAAATGAAAAGGACAGTCAGACAAACAATAGTACACATGACAAAACATGAAAAATAAAGAATAAACAACACGAAGCCCACAAAAAACTAGGAGTGATCTCATGTGCTCCGGAAGGGTAAGCAGATCCTGCTCCATATGTAGAATCCGTCGTGTTGCTTATGAGATAACACATCCGCTAAATAGTCTAATTTGGTAGGTCACATTTACGAAAGGGAATGGGATTGTAATTACGACGTAAGGAACATATCCGATATCCTTTGTGAAATGGTTATTCCATAACGGTCAACCAACTCGTGATGGCGTCCTTAAAATTTAACTTATAGAGGGATGAATTGTACTTTCTAAAATAAAGCACTTACACAAAATATTCTCTGAAACTGACATAATCAAGCTGCTGGATTTCTTTAATATCCACCTTATATTTTTTACGTTTGGAGGACGTCTTCTTCAACAAACAATCGGCATTCCAATTGGAACTAAGCGTACCTCTTCTTTCTTCTCACTTCAAGCTGACTTTACCATGGATCTTCTGATGAATTAATAATATCAGTTAGCAGTATCCTTCAACTTCACTTTCCGCTATGCAGAAGATGTTTTCACACTTAATAAGTGTGGTTAATATGTTCCATATATTCTAGTTGATACGATATTCAAGAGCTTTTAAGCTCACAAGGAAGTAATTAAACCAAGATTTACATGTGATCATTTTGAAATTGTTCCTTTGTAGTGCTCTTTGACATTTGAGGTATATCATAGAAGACAACTTATACGTTTTAATTGTCGTAACAGTAATCATGTCCCCTTTCCCCCCAAATTTAACTAAGCTAATCAGACAAGCACATGAATTGTATATGAATTTCACATAAGATTCCCCGAAAACGAGTTTTAAAAAGCGGGACGTTTGGCTATTAAAAAAACATATTTAACCCACCATGTTGTCTTAAATTGTCCTGTTCTTAGTTAGGAATACAGCAGTTGTTATCAAAAAGTCATTTTTTATGTATATTGACGTTTGTTTTTAGTGCAGTTCAGTGTTTCTGTTGTTCAGTTGTCTCCCTCTTATAGTTTATGTGTTTCCCTCGGTTTGTAACCAGGATTAGTTTTCTCTTAATCGATTGATGACTTTTGAACAGCGGTATACTACTTGCCTTTATCTTTGCATGAAACTAACATGAACATTTTGAAGTGAATTTCACGTGAACATTACATGGTATTTTACTTAATTCAATTACATTCGAAAACTTAAATGTTATCTTTAGCACTATTTAAAAAATTCAGGTGAAAAAAATTCAGGTGAGTGTATGTAACTTACGTTTCACGTTTAAGATCATTTGTGGTGATATTCAAGTTAATTTTAACTCATGTGAAATTGATGTTACTTAAATCCCCTTTTTGTATCACCGGGTTTGTACTAACATGATCAGCAGAACGGATGGCATATGTTACACAGGATCTGCCTTCTCTGACGGAGCACCCTAAGATGACCCCCTCAGTTTACAAGTGTTTCGTGTAGCTCAGTCTTTTCTATGTGAGTTTATTCTTTTTTGGTTTTAAACCATGTAGTTATCAATTAAATATCACCTTCTGAGTTTGAATGTTTCTTTGTCACATTTACTCTCTCGTAATCGTCAAATTAAATGGTGTTAAGATAACTGTATGGAGACAAAATCAAAAATAAAAAGAGAATCTATATTCAACAATAGAAAATGCAGTGCGTTAGCTTGATATTTCAGAAGGCAGAATTCCTGTATACCTTATACTTTGTATAGAGATGCCTTATGTTACGAAGTTTCCGTCTGTCATATGTCCATTGTCCTTGACCATATTTCATGGTTCAGTGACTAGTAGAAAAGGTTTAGAGTTTGAATATTCTTAGTTTATCTCGTTTTATGAGTAATATGATACAAATATTTGGTATGTGTTTACCTTACAAGCTCCTCGTGCCTGTCAGAACAGTTTTTACTTGACCTCAACCTTATTTCTAGGATCAGTGAAAAAGGTTCAGCGTTGGTGTTGAACTCCATATCTCAGATATATTAATAAGGGTAACAGTAGTATACCGCTGTGCAAACGTCATAAATTGATTGAGATAAAACACATCCGGGTTAAAGCAATAGGTCTATTGTATTTGGTGTATGGAATTATTGTACGGTGTTCATGTCCAACCGGTAGTTGTAGCCTGACCTTGGCCTCATTTTCATGGTTTACTCTAACAATCCAATTATGGACCCTTGCGGGGTTTTATTTCATACAAAAATTATCATGATTTTTGTTATAACAAGAGTGCACACACTGAAATGTCTCGCCTTCTTTACTAATCATTGATATTATGTTGAAAGTCCTAAATATAAAGCTTTATTACAACTGTCACATAAACCAAGAAAACTAAACATTGACCTTTGAAACATGAAATTGAGGTCGAGGTCAGATGAACCATGACAGGCAGACATGTTCAGCTAACAATTCTTCCAAACAACAAATATAGTTGACCTATTGCTTATAGTTTAAGAAAAACAGACTAAAACACAAAAACTTAACACAGAGCAATGAGCCGTGAAAATGAGGTCAAGGTCCAATAAAACTTGCACGACTGACATATAGATCATAAAAATATTTCCATACACCAAATAAGGTTGACATATTGCATAAAGTATTAGAAAAAAAGACCAAAACTCAAAAACTTAACTTTGAACATTCAACCATGAAAATAAGGTCAAGATCAGCTGACCACTGCCAGCAAGACATGTACACCTTACAATCATTTCATACACCAAATATAGTAGACCTATTGCATACAGAATAAGAAAAACAGACCAAAACACAAGCACTTAACTATAACCACTGAACCATGAAAATGAGGTCAAGGTCACATGACACCTGCCAGTTGGACATGCACACCTTACAATGCTTCCATATACCGAATATACTAGACCTACTGTGTATAGTATCTGAGATATGGACCTGACCACCAAAACTTAATCTTGTTCACTGATCCATGAAATGAGGTCGAGGTGAAGTGAAAACTGTCTGACCTTGCAAGGTATGCGCATATCAAATATAGTTATTCTTTTACTAATAATAAGAGAGACTTTAATATTACAAAAAATCTTAACTTTTTTCCAAGTAGTCACTGAACCATGACAATGAGGTCAAGGACATTGGACATGTGACTGACGGAAACTTCGGTTAAATTGTTCCCTTTTAAAATCGTTATACGATGATGACTGATGTACCCATATTTTGATTATTTTATTAATTGTGACTGTATGTTTAACGCATCATGTAAATATAACGGAATTTGATGAGACTGTTATTAAAGAGAGAGGGTTAGCGCTATAGAACCAGGTTTAATCCACCATTTTCTACATTTGAAAAAGCCTGTACCAAGTCAGGAATATGACAGTTCTTGTCTATTCGTTTTTGATGCGTTTTGTTATTTGATTTTGCCATGTGATTATGAACTTTCCGTATTGATTTTCCTCTGAGTTCAGTATTTTTGTGATTTTACTTTTTTCGTCACATGAGGCATCCACATACAAAGTATGAAGCATCCAAGTCTTCCATCTTCTAAAATATAAAGCTTTTAAGAAGAGATCTAACACCGCCGCCGTAGCCGCCGCCGCCGGATCACTATCCCTATGTCGAGCTTTCTGCGATAAAAATGTCGCAGGCTCAACAAAAATGAAATAATAATACAATATAATTATTATTGATTTTGAAAACAAAAAAAAAGTAAAATCACAAAAATACTGAACTTAGAGGAAAATCAATTCGGAAAGTTCTAACCACATGGCAAAATCAAATAACAAAACACATCAAAAACGAATGGACAAGAACTGTCATATTCCTGACTTGTAGAAAATGGTGGATTAAATCTGGTTTTATAGCGCTAACCTTCTCACTTTGATGACATTCTCATCAAATTACTCATTCAAAATATGTGCTTTCTCTTTAGGTTCAGATGCATCATCTCACAACAATATAGCCATCTATATTATATGTATAGTGTGTACGATCATTGTGACGACAATGTTGAATATTTGTTTTCGATATTTACCACATAAAGAAATGTGCCAAATCCATGGAAATGGAAGAGGTCAAAATATTGCAAATAGTTCTAACCAGAACAACAGCCGAGTTTTGGAAGGCGAACACTTGGGGCAAATTAATGCCTATGATGAAATTGATGAAACTGCTATGACTGCTATCACAATTGGAGGAATTGGCGATAGAAGAGAGACATCAAGCAATGAAGCTAGTTCAAGCAATGAAGAAGATATTTCTGGTAGTGGCTATCTTCATCCTTATCAGTCCATTATAGGATATGTCGACGTATACAGATATGCAAAATGCATATATATTTCCAACATTAAGAAAAGTAGCAATTCTTTGCCAGCTTCTTTAAAAGGTCTCAGTAATATACCAAGCCAACATTTTACAAAAGAACGGGACCAAAAAATATCTATATTACAAATTGATCAGCGAAGAAAACTTCAGTTGGATAACAATGTTAATCAATTACGAAGTTGCAAGCAGAAAGGCAGATGGTCTTTGTAACACTGTTTACAGAGTTAAGTTTAAAAATTATCAATTAGGATGTTTAAAATTACCATGAATTAGCAGAGTACCAAAGACGATACACTGTTTATTTACGCATAGAATATAAATCGTACAAATTTCGTTGACTTTTTATTACGAAGTTTTAACAAATAAAAATGATGCTTTTCTTGTTTTAACATAAAAATCACAAATAGCCTCCAATTAATGAGGAAGTTATTTTTTTTCCGAAATTGAGCACTTCATGCGGTATTGATTGTTGATGACCATGGTGATCTTTTTACATGACTCTGGAATAAATTTGAGAATAGAAATGGGGAATTTGTAAAGAGCCGACTAAAGAGCAGATGCCAGTCGCAAGCAATCAATGTGTCTGCAACGCGGAGAGAAAATCCACCGCCCGGAGATGGGCTTCAGCAATTCAAATTTTTTTTTATAGTTCGTTCTCATGTTGTACTGTTATACCACTATCCAAGGTTAGGGGAAGGGTTGGGATCCCGCTAACATGTTCAACCTCGCCACATTATTTATGAATGTGCCAGTCTCAAGTCAGGAGCCTGTAATTCAGTGGTTGTCGTTTGTTTATGTGTTACATATTTGTTTTTCGTTAATTTTTTTACATAAATAAGGCCGTTAGTTTTCTCGTTTGAATTGTTTTACATTGTCTTATCGGGGCCTTTTATAGCTGACTATGCGGTATGGGCTTTGCTCATTGTTGAAGGCCGTACGGTGACCTATAGTTGTTAATGTCTATGTCATTTTGGTCTTTTGTGAATAGTTGTCTCATTGGCAATCATACCACATCTTCTTTTTTATAGTTGAATAAAAATGGACGTCATACTAAACTCGAAAACATATAAGTAAATTTAAAAAAAAAACATACAAGACTAACAAACGTCAGAGTTGGGACAGGCGCCAAAATACTTATAAATAAACTCATCATAGATACCAGGACTAAATTTAGTATAAACGCCAGACGCGCGTTTCGTCTACAAAAGACTCATCAGTGACGTTCGAATCCAAAAAAAGTTAAAAAGGCCAAAGAAAGTACGAAGTTGAAGAGCATTGAGGACCAAAATTCCTAAAAGTTTTGCCAAATACAGCTAAGGTAATCTATGCCTGAGGTAGAAAAGCCTTAGTATTTCAAAAAATTTAAAAATTTGTAAACAGTAGAATTATAATTATAACCATATCAATGACAATTCATGTCAGCACAAAAATCTCCAGCACTGGCATCGACCCAGTGGTTGTAAATAAACTCATCAAAGAAATGTCTGCATGGTAATTTATATCTACAAATGATGTCCTTGTACCGACGATAAATTTCAGTAAATTTTTTAACTTGTATGTCATATCGAAAACACTGGTGTGTGTTTCGGTAATTCAGGTATTTCTTTCTTAAAATAAAAGAAGATGATCAAGTAAAGGGCAGAGTTCTTTGTTAGTATTAGCTTCAACCAGATGCTCCGCAGGGCGCAGCTTTATACGACCGCAGAGGTTGAACACTGAACGGTTGGGTTAAGTATGGACACAATATTCAAGCTGGATTCAGCTCTAAAATTTGATTGTGATTAAATAGTTGACACAGCATAGGTTTCTGACACAGAATGAATGTGGTCTAATAAACTTAAAATTATTGTATTGCCTTTGAGCAATTCACCTTGCTGTTGAATATTAATCCTCTCAAAAAAATGTTTGAAGAAATTTTATTTTCATTTATGAAATTTCAAATGAGAAAAATTGAACCCACCCACCCCCCCCCCCCCCCCCCACCCAATTTTTTTTCTCACATTCCCCTATCCTTTATTCCAAAACTGATTTCAATTCAAATTTCTAATGGAGTTTGCAACAATAATTACTCATTTAAATACATCATAAAATATTAAAATGTAGAAAAGTGCTTGTTATCACTGCATGGTAAAGATTGTTTTAATTTATCAGTTGGTAGTAAATGAATATACATTGTATATTGTTTAAAACAATGATTTAAGTTGATTCAACTACCTATTCTGGACAAAGAAAGATAACTCCAATTGAAATTTCTTGCTTTTGCACAATTTTGTGCAATTAGATATTTCTTGCTATTGCGCAATACTGTGCAATTGAAAATTTCTTGCTATTGAGCAATACCGTGTAATTGAAAATTTCTATGCAATTGAAGATTTCTTGCTATTGAGCAATACCGTGTAATTGAAAATTTCTTGCTATTGCACAATACTGTGCAATTGAAGATTTCTTGTTATTGCTGAGTACTGTGCAATTGACAATTTCTTGCTATTGCACAATACTTAATGTAATAATTTTAGATCCTGATATGGACCAACTTGAAAACTGGGCCCATAATAAAAAGTCTAAGATCCTGGTACTTGTCTATCCCAAATTCATGTATTTGGTTTTCATGTTATATTTGTTATTCTCGTGGTGTTTTGTCTGATGCTTGGTCCGTTTCGGTGTTGTGTGGTTGTTCTCCACTTATATTTAATGCGCTTCCCTCGGTTTTAGTTTGTTACCCCGATTTTGTTTTTTTGTCCATGGATTTATGAGCAGCGGTATACTACTGTTGCCTTTATTTAAGAACATGTATGGGTTCAGCATATCAAAGAACCCCAAGAATTCAATTTTTGTTAAAATCAAACTAAGTTTTATTTTGGACCCTTTGGACTTTAATGTAGATTAATTTGAAAACAGGGCCAAAAAGTAAGAATCTACATAGTTACACAGTTAGGTTTGGAATATCAAAGAACCTCATTTATTCAATTTTTGATGAAATCCCCGATTTGGACCAACTTGAAAACTGGGCCAATAATCAAAAATCTAAGTAAATTTTTAGATTCAGCATATCAAAGAACCCCAAGGATTCAATTTTTGTCAAAATCAAACAAAGTTTAATTTTGGACCCTTTGGACCTTAATGTAGACCAATTTGAAAACCGGACCAAAAATTAAGAATCTACATACACAGTTAGATTCGGCATATCAAAGAACTCCAATTATTCAATTGTTGATGAAATCAAACAAAGTTTAATTTGGACCCTTTGGGCCCCTTGTTCCTAAACTGTTATGACCAAAACTTCCGAAATCAATACCAACTTCCTTTTATTGCCGTAAACTTTGTGTTTGAATTTCATAGATTTCTATTTACTTACACTAAAGTTGTGGTGTGAAAACCAAGAAAAATGCTTATTTGGACCCCTTTTGGGCCCTTTTTTCCTAAACTGTTAGAAACAAAACTTCCAAAATCAATACCAACCTTCTCTTTGTGATCATAAACTTTGTGTTTAAATTTCATAGATTTCTATATACTTATACTAAAGTTATGGTGTGAAAACCAAGAAAAATGCTTATTTGGACCCCTTTTTGGCCCTTTATTCCTAAACTATTAGAAACAAAACTTCCTAAATCAATCCCACCCTTCCTTTTGTGGTCATAAACCTTATGTCAAAATTTCATAGATTTCTATTTATTTAAACTAAAGTTACTGTGTGAAAAACAAGAAAATGCTTATTTGGGCCCTTTTTGGCCCCTTATTCCTAAAATGTTGGGATCAAAACTCCCAAAATCAATCCCAACCTTCCTTTTGTGGTCATAAAACTTGTGTTAAAATTTCATAGATTTCTATTCACTTTAACTAAAGTTAGAGTGCGAAAACTAAAAGTATTCGGACGACGACGACGCCAAGGTGATAGCAATATACGACGAAAAAATATGAAAACGCATCAAAGATACCAGGCTTGTAATTTAAGTACACGAGACATGCTAGACACAAGTTTTGTTTACAAAATACTCATCAGTGATGCTCAAATGTAAACAACCGGAATGCTAGATAAGACTCAAAGTAAGTGAAGACATGAAGCGGATTTAACTAGCTGTATCTGTTATAGTCTTGATTTTATGTTTGATTTGTTTGATGAACTGACAAGACCATGAATACATATCAATGGTTAATAAAATCTGGCAGGCAGACGTGCACCTTATGTTTGGCTTGAGCGTTCCTGGTGAAGGTAAATCCAGAAAAGCGCCTCGGATGCAAGAAAATTATTAAACGTGTTGTTTTCAATTTTTTACACCAAATATAGTGAGGAACATTGCTTATAGTTTCTATGAAAGAACTCAAACCATAAAAACTTATCATTGTCCAATGAAACACAACAAAAAGGTCAAGATTGGATAAAACCAGCTGTTTAATATGAACATCTTACAATCATTACTTACATCAAAAATAGTTGACCTTTTGTCTGGCGTAAATATAACATTTTTATCTTGGTATCCTGGTATCTATGATTAGTTTATTTACAACCATTGGGTAGATGCCACTTCTGGAGGAGATTAATGTCCCTGATGGGTATCACCATCTTGGCTAGCCAAGTGTTACAATCCACTCCCGCTCTCTTCACCCTTGGCGGATTGAGCCAACATTTGTGATAACAATGTTGCGCCATCTATCGGAAGATAAAAATCACGCCAATTCCAAATACATTATTCTTGACCAATGGTAGCACTTGGACTCTTCAATTTGGAGGTAAAAACACGGTAGTGTCTAGATTCTACACACTTGGTAAAGCCGGAAATGAAAACATACGTCAAAACTCATGCATTTGTGCATGAAACTTACACAGGAACTTCTATTTGTTGAATAAAAACATTCAAGTTTCACTAAATATAGTCGTATGTTTAGGAATGTAAAGACTTGTTGTACAAAAAACATGTGGCAATTGTTTATAAACACTTTCTACATTTACACGTCATCATGTTATATGCGCATTTTGATTGGATGCAGCGAGTTTTGACTGCAACCAATAAAAATCCTTACCTTGTGTCTCCGAAATTTCATCTCAATCCGCCAAGGGTGAAGAGAGTGAGAGTGGATCGTAACCCTTGGCTAGCGAAGATGGGATATCACCAGCCCAGTAGGCAGCACTTATGTGTTGACTTGAGTTATCATTGATATGTTCATAATAATAAATTAACTGGTAACAAAACTTTGAATTTTTGAAATACTAAGGCTTTACCTCAGGAATGGATTACCTTAACTGTATTTGACAAACTTTTAGGAATTTTTGGCCCTCAATGCTCTTCAACTTTGTACTCTATTTGTCCTTTTAAACATTTTGTTATTTTAGCATCACTGATGAGTATTTTTGAAGACAAAACGCACGTCTGGTGTAAATATAAAATTTTAATCCTGGTATCTATGATAAGTTTATTTGCTAACAGTTTCTGATCTACAGATTTGACTGTGAAAAATAAACCTATTTAAGGAGGCTAGAGGGTATAAAAATTTCAGAAAAAAAATTAAACATTTCTTTTTCATTACAAATTTAATTTGTTACCTTTTGTAGTTGTTACTTTATTATATGGTACATATGGTACAAAAATCATTCAAAACAATCACTTTGTGTTGGCCCCAGATGACTTTTAAAATGTATAGATCACTGAAAAAGTTCCAAATTATCTCCCTTTGGTGGAAAAATGCCATTTTTTGGCTTTAAAATTGAAATATCTATTTTAACTCATCGGTGACCTATATTTTTTAATATAATTTCCATATAAGCTGTACTTTAACTAAATTATTGTAAAATTTGAGCGATTTCTGTTATAAATTTCTTTTTTTATTTCGATATTACCTTTATTTCTCCTATTACTTCAACAGAAAAAACCCACCTATACAAAAATGTATGCTTCTTTCAAAGGCAGATTGTGAGCGCAAATGAACGGTGACCCCACTTTTTTATTTTATTTTTCTATTAACTATAAGATAAAGTTTATTTATAGAAAAATATAGACAAATACTAAATAAATGATTTAGACCTGCGAACCCCCTTAAGTGAAAATTTTGTGTAACAATTATTTTTTTCATGCAGTCACTGGACCATGAAAATTAGGTCAAGGTCATTCAACATAATGGAAACCTTATATTACAGATTATCTTCATGCAAGGTGTGAAGCCTATTATGTCTTTACATAAACCACACTGAAAACTAGTATAAGATAAGATGAGATATTTTATTTTCCAATTATGGGCCCCAAAGGGCATAAACATTACAACATCAATAATTTTTTTCATAATACAATACAAACAATGAGATAAAAAAAAAAAAAAAAAAGTTAAACGAGAACTATTTAAGTTCTTAAAGAATACGTAGATAAAGAATCTATAGTATGTTTTTTTTTAATACTAATGCATTTTATTGCAAGTGTGGTTGATATAGATAACAAACAAGTAGCCCAAAAAGAAAAAAAGAAAAATAGATATCCACATATGTATAGTACACAAAAAGTATAAATCAGCTAGTTCTCCTTCTGTACACTAAGTTGAAATTAAAACATTAAATAAACAATTATATTTTAGCAATATTTAATCTAGTTAGGATTTTTTATATTTGTAAATGTACTTTCACAATATATATTATGAGATAAACACTAAAAAAGTCTTTTTTAAATTAAATATTTTTCTTAATATCATAGCTGTCAACCTCTTCAATGATGCATGCTGGTATAACAACAAATTGAATAATAATTAACATCCCCTTCCATTGTCTTCTATAAAAATTCTAAATGTTTGACTATGTACAATTTTTTTTTATTTAAAGTTTAATTCAAAAATCAATTAAATCTTAAATAAAGCTTCGTATGTTTTATGATGTTAATTCAGCAAATAAATGTGTTCACTGATGAACGAAATAGGGATCTAAAGACAAGATTGATAGTGCATGAAGGGGTTGACCTCAAACAGGATATCAGTTGTCAGCTATGAATATTTCATATTTTTCTTTATTTCAGAGATTTGACTCTGAACTTTTGAAAAAGTACATTTCATATAAATAAAAAGATCTAGATATAGGAAGATGTGGTGTGAGTGCCAATGAGACAACTCTCCATCCAAATTAAAATTTAAAAATTAAACCATTATAGGTTAAAGTACGGCCTTCAACACGGAGCCTTGGCTCACACCGAACAACAAGCTATAAAGGGCCCCAAAATTACTAGTGTAAAACCATTCAAACGCTTACATAATATACAGTAAATTGACAAAAACATAAAAAATTAACAAAAATATTTGAATAAAAAACAACATCACATAAAAGGAGTCTTTGATTTTGAAATGTTAACTGGAATGGAATTCTATTAAATCACAGAAAAACACAATGTATACACATACAGTACGCTTTTTCAGACAACTTCTTCATTAGATACATTTTCCTTGGCAGATTATGATTTAAAAAAAAAGGTTTACTTTTTTTTTTCAATTTTCAAACAAAATTAATGTCGAATTCAGTCATTTTCAGGTTGCAATTTGTATTACATAAAAATCAATCTTTCATTTTTCTTGAAAATTCCAAATGAATGTAACAGAAAATTTAAAAGCATGGATAGAACTAAAAAAATATCCTTGTTTTCAAAATTCCAATAGGGAACATACTTTATATAATTGTTTAAATAAACCAATTTTTCAAGACGTTTCGGCCAATGGCCTTCTTCAGTTCTTTATTTTTCCTCTCAACTACATGGCTGACATTGCATTCAATCATAACTAAAAAAATAATTAAAAATGATATATTTCATTAAAATTTGGCTTCCAGAAGAAATATCAATCAGCCTTATCTCTAGGAATCCCCAGCTCTAAAAATTACGATACATTTGTTCAAAATATATAGAGTTATCTACCCTTATTCTTTCACAAGTGATCACTAATTTAACATCTGGAATTAATAACCAACAATTCCAAATATTTCAATATTTCAATTAAAATAATACAATAAATAAATAGTATCAAATATCACATGTATATAAATATATTTAGCTCTAAACTAGCTTAAACATAGAAATAATATTATCTATTCATATCTCAATTTACTCTTAAAATTGTTTAAGAATAGCAAATTATTTTTGAAAATAAAAAAGAGATGTGAGGTATACATCAATGAAATAGTAATTAAACCACACAAATAAATACCTGAATAAGAAGATGTGGTATGAGTGCCAATGAGACAACTTTTCATCCAAGTCACAATTTGTAAAAATATTTTAACATAGCCATCAATAACAAAAGTTCATACTAAAATGAATATTTTTGATGTATATAGATATAGGAAGATGTGGTGTGAGTGCCAATGAGACAACTCTCCATCCAAATAACAATTTAAAAATAAGTAAACCATTATAGGTCAATGTGCACTTTTAGATTGTATGTACACTTATAGATTTTAGATGAGTTTACTTTGTAAAGTCATAAAATCAAGTATTCATTAAAATGAAAATTATCTCAATTAACCAAAAATAAAAGGCCCCACAATATACAAAGTTGATGTAATGATAATTGATGTATAACAATGTTTGAGTAGTTACATTATAAAATACAAAGTATGTATAGTCTGTTTTAATTGAAGCCCTAAAGTTGTTTGTGGAGATTAATCTGAATCTGTACTATCTGGGACTTTCCATGGAGTTTCTGGGAACAATCTGGCAGCTGGAAAAGACAAAATATATAACAATCACAGAAATAAACAGCATGGAGGAATATAAAACATCAATCTGTCTTTATACACATACTTAAGTTTATGTATTATTAGTCAGAAACTACCCCAACTTGTTCTATCATTATTATATCAATGAGATTTGCCCTTATGTGGGTTTAACATTGAGCATGAACACCACTTCTTTATCAACTGCCATGAAAGAGTCCTGTCTGTTAGTGAAAACTAAATTTGTTCAATCATTATTCAAGTTATTGTATCTGAGAGTTCTGCCTATCTCTGTGGGTTTAACATTGAGCATGAATACCACTTCTTTTTTGACTGCTATTGTTACACTTACTGGGTGGATCTCTCTCAGATCTGGCTGAAGGTGGCTGTTTTGGCATTTTCTGTTCAGGACTCGGATGCCCTGGTTTTACCCTGGGTTTGGATACATTCTTGTCAAAAGATACATTAATATTCTGCGACATGTCATCCCGAGCCCATTGTGGGCGGTCAGCGTTCATGGCATCCATTGAATAGCTCAGCCTCTGGAAAGTAGTACAATTTATTCAGTAAGTTTGGAAAATTTCTTTTGTTAAAAGCCAAATAAAAGGGTGACGAAAGATACCAAAGGGACAGTCAAACTCGTAAATCGAAAACAAACTGACAACGTCATGGCTAAAAATGAAAAAGACAAACAGAAAAAACAATAATACACATGACACAACATAGAAAACTAAAGAATAAACAACACGAACCCCACCAAAAACTAGGGGTGATCTCAGGTGCTCCGGAAGGGTAAGCAGATCCTGCTCCACATGCGGCACCCGTCGTGTTGCTTATGTGATTACTAATCCGGTAAATAGTCTAATTCGGTAGGTAAAATTCATGAAAGGGAAGGGGATTGTAGTTACGACGTAAGGAATATATCCGATATCATCTGTGAAACGGTTATTCCATAACGGTCAACCAACTCGTGATGGCGTCCGTAAAATTTAGGAAGGGATGATTTCAACTTCACCATTTGGAAACTCTTGGTTTAATAGCTTCCTTGTGAGCAGTATAAATCCTCTATCAAGAAAATCATGATAGGAAATGCAAGCACGGGAATATCGTAAAATAAAATAAAAATATAAAAAAATAAAATAGTATAATTAAGTGGTTCCTGTTACATGTAAAAGAAGTTAGGTAGGCTATTATTAAGACTAAAAAGTAGAAAAGGTAGGGTAACTGGAACCACACATATATTTTTATTTGGTCTGAACTAAATTTATAGAACACTTTTGCTGTAGGATTTATTTATTGTTTGATTGATGGATGTTGTGGCTAATATTCTATGTATTTATAGGACTTAAAGTTTAATATCAATATCAATGTACTCTGCTATGAATGTCTACTGTCTTGACTGGGCAATTTACTTCAATATTGACCACTCTTCTTTTTAAGAAATGGAATTGTCAGATTATTTTGGACTTTTTTGGAGTTTGAATGTCCCTTTGGAATTTTTTACCTGTTATTTTCTTTTTTTTTCTCTACCTCCTTAATTTTAAGTGTCGAGCAGTAGCATGCTTTACCGACCGTGCAAGGGCTGTATAGCCAGTCAAGGTCGTTAAAAACTTCCATTTGTTGTAGCATGCTTCAAAGTCTATTTTTTTTTTTATTAATGAGAATAATATGACTGGGTGAGTATCGCAATAAAAAGAACTGGCATAATGATTACTGAAACATAGTTCTGTGAGCAGATTTTTTCAAAATCACAATACAATAATTTAAACTCACATTTCTGTCCATTCTTGAAAAAATCACAAAGTTAAATGAACACAATAATTTCTGACTTTACAGCATACAAATCTTAAAGTCTTTTGTCTTTGGTTGTACATAAACCCAATCAATGACTGAACCACCAAATAGCTAGCCTAATTTTATGAGACCATTGTCTCTGTGGGTTTAATGGTTTTAATTGTCCTTGGTATAAATTATAAATGTATTGAAATTTTGTGAATACAATAAAATTCTAATTTGACTAATACTTACGGACATGGACTGACTTTTGCGTGCCTGGTTGAGTATGTTTTGTCCTGTTTTCACTTTACTCCTGGCATTGATGTTAATATAATCAGAATGAGGTCCATAAGACTTTTTCTTTCTCCTAAAAATCAGATATCAGATGTACATTTAACATGTTTGGTACCTATTAAAAGGTTTAAACACTGCATTTTTTATTTGTCCCTGTCTTAATTCAGGCACTTGACGTTCAGTGGTTGTTATTTGTTATAATGTGATTTATAAGTGTTTCTCATTTTTTTAATTTAGATTAGACAGTTGTTTTTCTTGTTTGAAGGTTTTACACTTGTCATTTTTGGGGCCCTTTATGGCTTGCTGTTCAATGTGAGTCAATTCAAGGCTCTGTGTTGATGACCGTACTCTGACCTTAAAATGTATTTATCAAAGTGTAGAGTAGCATTGCAGTGGCGCTCCCATTTAAGAGTTTGTGGTTATTTGAAAAATATTTTATGTTCGTTTGAGTTTACGAATTAGAATTTATTAATGATTTACTTCTACAAATTATACTTGGATGGAGAGTTGTCTTATTGACACATCTTCTTAAATCTAATCAATATTATTTGCATTGTTTTACATTTGTCATTTCGGGGCCATTTTTATTTTACTATTTGTTATGGGTTTTACTCATCATTGAAGGCTGTACAATTATCTTTAGTTCTTTCTGTCTATGTCATTTAGTGTCTTGTGGCGAGTTGTCTCATTAGCAATTATATCATATCTTCTTATTTTTTTATAATCAATAAAATTGAGAAAGGAAATGGTGAATATGTCAAAGCGACAACCACCCGACCATAGAGGAAACAACAGCTGAAGGCAACCAATGGGTCTTCAATGTAGCGAGAATTCCCGCACCCGTAGGTGTCCTTCAGCTGTCCCCTTAAATATGCATAATAGTACAGTGATAATGGACGTCATACTAAACTCCGAATTATACAAGTTTAAATTTCTGATATATATCCTTTAACTAAGTCTATGAAATTAAGGTCAGATCTATGTAGAGTCAAAAAGGGTAAGAATTGCATGCTTATTTCAACAAATTATTAATTTACAAGTATTCAATTGAACAATACACTATTTAAATAAAATAAATACAATACAACTACTTGCATGTTATGATGTATTTAATTTTGATGGTAAACAATAAATGCTGAAATTAAATTGGCACACAATTATGCAATTCAGCTGGTTTCTTAGGTTTTCTGCCAGATCTACATTAAATCCATTTGATGTGTACTGATTTGAGTTAAATATTACAGAATAAGGGCCACTATTGACCCTTCATGAACTTTTCTCCTTTCTTTATAGAAGACAAAACATGTACCTCTGTTGTTATTTATGTATTATTGTTATTTTGTTTATTTTCTTTGGTTACATCTTCTAACATCAGACTTGGACTTCTCTTGAACTGAATTTTAATGTGTGTATTGTTATGCGTTTACTTTTCTACATTGGCTAGAGGTATAGGGGGAGGGTTGAGATCTCACAAACATGTTTAACCCCGCTACATTTTGGCACAGGAGCATCTGGCCTTTGTTAGTCTTGTATTATTTTAATTTTAGTTTCTTGTGTACAATTTGGAAATTAGTAGGGCATTCATTATCACTGAACTAGTACCGTTATATATTTGTTTAGGGGCCAGCTGAAGGACGCCTCCGGGTGCGGGAATTTCTCACTACATTGAAGACCTGTAATAAATGAGAATATATCTGCAATATACATGAACTTACATTTTGGTAACATCCCCTACAATATCATTATTCTCCAGTATATTGTATCTCCAGGTATCTTTTGGTACTGGATCAGACCCTCTCCATGGCTGGGGATTCTTTTTCTTATCTTTCTGTGAGCGAAGAGCTCTTTCCTGGCTAATTTTTAATCTCTCTAATTCTAGGAGGGCATCATGCTGCAATGTTATAAATACTGAGTATAGACAACTTGAACTGAATTTTAATGTGCGTATTGTTATGCGTTTACTTTTCCACATTGGTTAGAGGTATAGGGGAGGGTTGAGATCTCACAAACATGTTTAACCCCGCCGCATTTTTGCGCCTGTCCCAAGTTAGGAGCCTTTGGCCTTTGTTAGTCTTGTATTATTTTAATTTTAGTGTCTTGTGTACAATTTGGAAATTAGTATGGCGTTCATTATCACTGAACTAGTATATATTTGTTTAGGGGCCACCTGAAGGACGCCTCCGGGTGCGGGAATTTCTCGCTACATTGAAGACCTGTTGGTGACCTTCTGCTGTTGTTTTTTTATTTGGTCTGGTTGTCTCTTTGACACATTCCCCATTTCCATTCTCAATTTTAAGTTTCATAATCAATGATTTTAAATATATTTTCTTAGAAGAGCTCGATTGTAAAATTAAGGTGACAGTAGCTTTAACTTTTTTGGATTCAAGCGTCACTGATGAACCATGACATGCAGATTCACACTCAGTGACGAGCAAAACTTATTACCTGAAATTTAAATATTTATGTAAATGAAGTACAATGGAGAAGGTATGTAACTACTGGGAAATTGGAAGTTGAAAAAAAAAAAGTTGAAATCACAACGTTTGTCTTGATCATAGATTCTAGTTTGAAAAGTCTTCCATTTATTTTGATATCGAGGGAAAGTTAAAAAGATATCAACCTTCTACTTTTGGTAGCATTCTTAGTTGTTAGTTGTTAGTTCACTGGGATGTACAAGATGTAAGCACATATTTAAAAATGGTTTATTGAGTGATCAAAAATAGTTAGGCCACACTTAAAAAACAATTGGTTTGCCCAAACCCTACCCAAAGGTTGAGACAGTGGGTAGGTAGGTAGGCATTTTCTTTTTTTTTTTTCAAAAAAAAGAAATAGAAGTATCAGATGTTTAATGGTCTTCATGTCTATTTGATTAAAAAAAACTTCTTCAAATCAGGACAATAAAAGAATTTGAGCAGGCAGCTTTTTTCTGGGTAGGTAGCGTTTGGGCAAACAAACCTATTTTTTATTTTGGCCTTATTTGTTATACTGTTCAGAACTTCTACCCACAGATTTGTTCATACACAATAAAATAATTTTGTCTGTAATTTTCCTACAATGGTAAATTTAAAACTTTCCAAACTGATATTACTTTTCTGTTAACTTTATAATTTATCAATAAAATCTTAACAAACGATGCACATTCTATTTTCTACTTGAATTTATAAAACCAGCAAGCTGCTTAAAATTGTATGGAAGACAAGGCTCTGGCAACTCTGGATGTACTGCCTGTATGTTAATCAAGGAAAGTTACTTTTAGCATGTTTAGATAGATCTTTAGATGTAGCAGTTGAAGTGCAAGATAAGATTTGAAGAGGTATGAACTATACATCTGGTTGCAATTGACCTGGCCAGAGTAAAATAAAAAAAAATATTAATCATATTCCAAGCATAGTCAACCAGAATTACCTGGTTTTAATGCTAGACATACCCACATCAAAATTCAAATTCACATTTTTAATTAGAATTAACAGAAGTAATTAAACAGAAGAATTGAATAGTTATCAAGTAACCAGTATTAACAAATGATAATAATAACACTAAGTTAGTACTTACTACTTCTTCAATTTAGAATTATAACAGAAGACTATATTAACACATGGTCTATAATAACAACCCTTTCCTGATGCTCATGTCTGGAATAATTAATTTAGCTTGAATAATGGTCAATTTTGAAATAAGAAACTGATCTTCTTGAAAAGCATAATTGTTTCACAGCATTAATGTAAAGTTAGTATTTCTCTATCAACCTGCACAGGATATTTTGTTTATAACATGAAGAAATGTTGATCTTTCTGCTTAGTGTTTGATCAAAAAGTAGAAAATATGCAAGTGTTTACATATATTACTTTTCTCTACCAATTTGAGGTTCTATCTCCTTCAATAATTTCTTTGTTTATCAAATACAGTTAAAAAAGAATAATGATGGATTGAAACTAATCCCCAATTTCAAGTGAACATCTGAGAATCCCCTTTAGAAATATATATGTATCCTTGTCTGCTCTTACTACTGCTCAGTCAGTTCTGCCAGTAATCACAAAAGTTTCCTTTCAAACTAAATACATTACTCCAAACATGACTTTTGAGTAAAGGCTTTACTGCCATTCCAAGTTATAAATATTTCAAAGCTTAGGCCCAAAAAAATATTATGTGTGTTTCCTATTTCATCTTTGACAAAGTAGGTAGGGATGTTTTTTTACTCTACATTTTTCAAAAATGAAGAAAACAAGAATGTGTCCATAGTACACGGATGCCCCACTCGCACTATCATTTTCTATGTTCAGTGGACTGTAAAATTGAGGTCAAAATTATAATTTGGAATTATAATTTGAAAGATCATATATTAGGGAACATGTGTACTAAGTTTCAAGTTGATTGGACTTCACCTTCTTCAAAAACTACCTTGACCAAAAACTTTAACCTGAAGCGAAAGGACGCACAGATGGACGAACAAACGAACGGAGGCACAGACCACAAAACATAATGCCCCTCTACTATCGTAGGTGGGGCATAAAAATCATATCATAGGGAACATGTGTACTCAATTTCAAGTTGATGTAACTTTAACTTCATCAAAAACTACCTCGACCAAAAACTTTAACCTGAATGTCGCACTATCATTTTCTATGTTCAGTGGACCATGAAATTTGGGTCAAAACTATAATTTTGCATTAAAATTAGAAAGATCATATCATGGGGAACATGTGTACTAAGTTTCAAGTTGATTGGACTTCAATTTCTTCAAAAACTACCTTGACCAAAAACTTTAACCTGAAGCGAACGGATGCACAGACAGACGAACAGACGAACGAACGGAGGCACAGACCAGAAAACATAATGCCCCTCTACTATCATAGGTGGGGCATAAAAATGTAGGGTAGCCTATTTTTTTTAGCTTAAAAATATGAGATGGTAGGGTATTAGGAAACACATATATATTTTTTTTTGGCCTTATAAGACGATGATCATGCACAACATAGAGATTCAAGATATTAATCCCTAGCATATAATATGAAAACCTATTGTTAAACAAGCATGTACCTAAAATCCATGCAATATCAGCAAATATGTTGTACCGTGTTTACAAGAACAGTTAGCAAAGCAGACTCTTAGTACAGCTATTCCAAATATACTTATGAGTTGTTGGAAGGCATGGTTTATAATATCAGCCACCTTGACATTTTAAAAATCTGAGTATTGTAAATTCAGAAATTATTGCAAGGTTTTTATTATTTCGAAAAATACGACAGAATTGTAAACGCAATAACTCATTTTTATTTTGAAATATTTATATGAATCAAACAGGAATTTTCTCTAAAAGCGTAAAAATGAAAATCGCATTTAAGTCTTAATGACAAAATCACAATAATAAATGTACACAATAATTTCTGAATTTACCTTTTTTGCTTTCTAAATCAGTATTGGAATACAATATGCTCAAGGTTAAATAATTTCTAAACCAATCATTTTTTTAGTGCCTTTCAATTTCTCATACATTATTTTTGGAATAGTCCAGATTCTGAAGTTTATTCCAGTAATAAATACAAACACTTACGTAAAGATATTACTTAAAATTTCTTTCAGCCTTCACAATAAATTTTATTAATATATTGACAAAAGCCAATGATGACTCTGGAAATCAGTTTATACTAATTTTTATTCAAAATGCCTCTTTTACATTAAAGTTAACCAAAACTATGGAGGTCAAGTACCTCTATTTTTTGGAAAGGATATTCATTCCCTTGAACTATTTATCATGTTTATAGAGAAAAAAAAATATCCTGGCAAAAAAGAATTTTAAACAACTCTTCCAGTTTTCAAATAAGTAACAAACTTAATCTTTTAAATTAGTATATTTCTTACTGGAATAACCGCAGATATAGATTTGAATTATAATTTTAGTTTATACCCTTGCAATCTACAATTAACATATAAACTTTGTTCCCTGGCAATCTACATTTAACATATACAACTGACCTTCTTGTATTCTAACTTTAAAAAAAGAAAACAAACCATGCTGTTACAAACTTTGTTAAATGTCATCATAAACAGGCCTTATTTAAATAAGGCAAGTCCTACTACATTATGTACATTTAGCTACAGACCCGTAGCTCTTAGTGTCTCTATGATATTCTATATTAATTTACAGAAATCATCATAAGTACCATAAGAGCTAAGGTTCTGCAGCTAAGTCCTACTTGCAAGCTGACTCTTTCATAATAACTGTAAATCCTAGTCTTGTTTTGATTTTGATTAAACATGTTAAACAAATTAATTGATAGTATGATATATAAAAACTAAAATGAAAACAGATAAACAAAGAGTGTGAGCTATTGAAAAATAAGTCAACCTTACCCATTTGATATAAATTGTATAACATATAGGAATCTTTTCAATCAAAAATGTTAACTGCTTGAATATTTTCTAGGGGGATAAAAAAAAACATAATAATACATATTAGAATTTAACTTTTTCACCCTTGAAAACTGTTTATCTCCCCTTTTTCAAAATTATTTAAATAATTATTGAAAAATTGAAGAGGTTTGCATGGTGAATAAACAGCTCAGTTATCTTGAAAGAGTTTTTTCATGCTAATGAAGAGTCAAACCATTTCTTTATGCAGTGTGGCATTCATACAAATAATAGTAAATGTATAAACATGATATTCAAAATAATTTAGCTAATACGCCTATCATATGCACTATGCAAATCATTTACATGATGATGCAGTTATAAATGCCATGCCAAAAAATCAATACTTGGTCTGAGAACTGAACCCTCAGTTTCCTTCTGTTAAAGGGGCTCAGAATCAAGTCCTTGTAATCATTAACATCACTCTGAAATTACCACAACATAGACACTTTTTATTTCAATATAAAAATTATCCCATTTCATGCATTTATCAGGTTATCATAAGTCAGAGAGACAGCAACCAACAACACAACAAAATCATTCAACATTTTATCTGTACAGAATTTTAGCTTTATCTACTGTAGACAGGTAGAAGTGAAAGTTATAAGGCCACATTCAAAAAAATGTCTGTTTCCCCTCCCCCGGGTCTACCCTTTATAAACAGACCAGGAAGGCAGGTTTTTTTGGGTTTTTTTAACTGGATGTGATTGTCATAGCATGGTCACATGAATGGTTTGACTTGTCCAGTCCAGGCCACTTATCAGTTGTTTGTGCTCAATTTGAGTGTATTTATTCGGATTATCAATCCTCCTGCTTTCAAGCACTTTCCAAAAATGGAAACAAATTATCTTCAGGAAAGAAATAATTTCGATTTTTTTTTGGAAAATAATTTTTTGACCCGGATGGGGGGAGGGGAAACAAACATATTTTTAACTTTGGCCTCAGAAAACTTTTTTTATTTAAAAAATTCAAAACTGGAGGGTAGAGTTATTTATAGAAAATTATCATATTTCTAACAAAACTATTTAAATGAGAATGAAAATTTGTCATGTCAAACTTATACAAGAGTGCACACACTGAAATGTCTCGCCTTCTTTATTAATCATTGATATTATGTTGATAGTCCTAAATATAAAGCTTTATTAAAACTGTCACATAAACTTAACATGAACCAAGATAACTAAACATATACCAATGAACCATGAAAATGAGGTCAAGGTCAGATGAACCATGCCAGGCAGACATGAACAGCTAACAATTCTTCCATACATCAAATACAGTTGACCTATTGCTTATAGTTTAAGAAAAACAAACCAAAACATAAAAAGTCAACACTGAGCAATGGATCGTGAAAATTAGGTCAAGGTCAAATAAAGACTGCGCTACTGACATATAGATCATAAAATATTTCCATACACCAAATATAGTTGATTAATGGCATATAGTATCAGAGAAAAACACCAAATCTGAAAAACTTTACATTGACCACTGAATCATGAAAATGAGGTCAAGGTCAGATGGCATCTGCCCACTAGACATGCACACCTTTCAATCATTCCATACAACAATTATAGCAGACCTATTGCATAAAGTATGAGAAAAACAGACCAAAACACAAAAATCTAACTGTAACCACTGAACCATGAAAATGAGGTCAAGGTCAGATGACACCTGCCAGTTGGACATGTACAGCTTACAGCCCTTCCATACACCGAATATACTAGACCTACTGCTTATAGTATCTCAGATATGGACTTGACCACCAAAACTTAACCTTGTTCACTGATCCATGAAATGAGGTCGAGGTCAAGTGAAAACTGTCTGACGGGCATGAGGACCTTGCAAGGTACGCACATACCAAGTATAGTTATCCTATTACTTATAATAAGAGAGAATTTAACATTACAAAAAGTTGAACTTTTTTTCAATCAATCACTGAACCATGAAAATGAGGTCAAGGACATTGAACATGTAACTGACGGAAACTTCGTAACATGGGGCCTCTATATACAAAGTATGAAGTATTCAGGTCTTCTACCTTATAAAATATAAAGCTTTAAAGAAGTTAGCTAACACTGCCGCCTCCGTAGCCGCCGCCGGATCACTATCCCTAAGTCGAGCTTTCTGCAACAAAAGTTGCAGGCTTGACAATAAACTATATGCATTGATGATGCTTCGAAGATTGACAATTATAGCAGTTTGACTGATATACATGATACATTTAGACTCGTAAATATCAAACATAGGAAAATACTTTCGGTCTTTCTTACGTTATAGCATGTTTAAATTTATTTTCTCAAACAACTGTACAAGTAAAATATTTTTGTAAACTGGTAGTTTTTGAAATTAATTTCTGGGATGTTATGAAAACAGTTACAAACTAAAACCACAATGATATAGATGTGGTAAAATAATCTTAACAAAACTGTTAGATTTTTTTTTCTTTCCTTAATTCATAAATTTGAGCTTAAAATAAGTTAAGATAAAGTATTTTATTTGTGCTAAATTTGGTCGATTATTCATGGAATATCTAATGCATGACTAGGGAAGCTCCCTATTAGGCAGTCCGTGCCCCTACTGCATTTAATATAAAAATTTCGATCCGCCACTGTTACACATTGAAGTTTAATGAAGAATTGCTTTGGTTTGGCCTTTCACTTTCATTGATAATGCTTCGCTGAGCACAGCCCGATACTACCGCAGAGGTTGAACCCTGAACAGTTTGGGCAAATTTGGACACAATATTCAAGCTTGTTACTGTCTGAATTTGGATTGTGATCAAATTTTTGACATAATATATGGCATGTATAGGTTTCTGACACAAAGCAAATGTCAAGATCCTATCAATCTATTGTGCAATTAAAGATTTCTTCTTGAAACTTTTCAAAAATTTAACTTAAGTTATTGTCCGGAAACCAAATGTGTCTTTGGATGACGACACAAAAATCATACCATTTTATGATCCCAAAAAATTTGTTGTGGTCATATAAAAAATAGCATTTAACTACCTTAGGCGGTAAAACCTGTGAACTGTTGATGTTTTTAAAGATTAATTTGTAATTAAAACGTTAAGCTGATTTCACAGAGTTATCTCCCTGTAGAGTTAGGTACAACCTTAAATTAAATACATCTTTAAACAGAGGCAGATTAAGAGTGTTTTTCAGTGCCCTCCCCCCTTTTGTGGGGAAATTTTGTTGATTTTTTTGGGAATATGGGAAGCATGACTAGAGCAGGCTGTCCCTCTTGTGTAGTCTATATCCCTTCTCCCTTTAATCTAAAAATTTCTGGATCCGCCATTGTTACACATTAAAGAATTGCTTTGGTTTGGCTTTGATTTATACATGTTATAAACTTAGGCATTATGAAAACTTTCACTTCTTGACTAATAACTAGCATCTATCTACCTTCGGTCGTAACACCTGTAAACTTTTGATGTTTTCTATATAGTTTCTCTTCCATACACCTGTTTCATAAGGACTAGGTGTAAAAGGTAGGTACCATCCAAGTCTCAGACATTTTGGCATCCATAACTGGTCAGATTCTGTTAAAAACTTCCAATGCCAACATACCTGTAGATATATAAATACATTCTTATAGCATGTATAGAGGGAGCAGTTATTTACAGGAAATAAAATTATCTTTAGCTGTTCAGTATTCCATTTAATGTATAAAGGGGGTTTGAAAATATGGATATATAAATATAGGAAGATTTGGTGTGAGTGGCAATAAAACAACTCTCCATCCAAATAACAATTTATAAAAGTAAACATTTTTAGGTCAATGTACGGCCTTCAACACAGAGCCTTGGGTCATACTGAACAACAAGCTATAAAGGACCCAAAAATAACTAGTGTTAAACCATTCAAACAGGAAAACTAACTGTCTAATCTTTATAAAACAACAAGAAAAGAGAAACATGTATAAATTACATAAACAAACGACAACTACTGTACATTATAACATGTTTACAATGATTGCAATTATTTACAGAAAATGAAAGTATCTTTAGCGGTACTCAGTACAGAATTTCATTAAAATTTATGAAGGGAGGTTTGAAAATATGGATATATCTATGGTTGTATGTCAATTTGAGTTTACTCAATTTTAGTATGTTGGTTATAGAATGTTGAAGGGAGATTTTAAAAGCCCATTCCTTAAATATGTATTTAAATCATACCACATCTTTTTTTATACCCAGTATTCTAAACCATAAATATATCTATAACCAACGTGGAGCTTGCATCCTGAATTTGAGGTGGAAACAGCATTAAACATGTTAACTTATGTCTTGTTGATATGGATATTTTTCTGGATTTCAACTGACTTTGACCAAGTTTATACAAAATGTAGTATAAGTTACTTTACATTTGTAGCATACCACTTTGAAAGCTAATGTCCTCTGACAGTCCCAGTAGTAATACCAATGTTTTACCATGTTTCCTAATAATCATAACTTTCTCTTTTTTTTGTTAAAATACTTTCACAATTACCAAAATTGATATGTAATCTGGTGAAAAGTGTTGGTAGAAATTCTCTTAAATTGTTAGGATCAGTGCTCACAATAAATGAATACATGGAATAAGGATTGGTAGTAAATTGAAAAAGAAATCCCATTTTTTTTTTGGTTAGGCTTATAGTACAATGTCAAAACTGCACTTGTTATTTAAGTGCATGTTAACTTACTCTTGATGCCCGACATAAACTCCTTGGATCTAAGAATGAAAATAAATAAACACTAAGGACTTTCGGTAGCACCCTTGTAAAGTCTTCTTGCTTCATAGGAACTTTATCATTAACTAATGTTTGTGCATGTTGTAATTGTTTGATTTTTGAAACTTGAACTAAATCTTCTATAATTCTTTTCCTCTGTTCGTCTGTCCATTTCTCATACTGAAATATACAAAATTATTTTAAGTTAATGAGTCAAGCATAGCAAGAAAACCTATGTACCTTAAATTCATTATATCCTTGGTCATTAGATATAGGAAGATGTGGTGTGAGTGCCAATGACACAACTCTCCATCCAAATAACAATTTAAAAAGTAAACCTTTATAGGTTAAAGTACGGTCTTCAACACAGAGCCTTGGCTCACACCGAACAACAAGCTATAAAGGGTCCCAAAATTAATAGTGTAAAACCATTCAAATGGGGAAACCAACGGTCTAATCTATATAAACAAAACGAGAAACACGTATATATCACATAAACAAACGACAACTACTGAACATCAGATTCCTGACTTAGGACAGGTGCAAACATTTGCAGCGGGATTAAACGTTTTAATTGATCCAAACCTTCTCCCTTTTTCTGAATCAATAGCATAACATCACAACATAGAAAAACACACGATAAAATATCAATTGGCAGACTTACAATGTAACTCAATCAAAAAACGTATGATTACGCAATGAACGAATAAATTTGATCTGCGATATCTGAATACAAATGCACAGTTAATTAAATATTAGAGACAAACATTCATGACCAAAAAGCTAATGTTCGTTGCTATTGTTACCTTGTGTACATATTTAGTTGTTTGTTTGTTTTGTACAACATAAATCAAGCTGTTAATTTCTTGCTTCACAATTTTTCATGTCATGGCCTTTTAATGCTTACTTTGATCTGTTAATAAATGAATTATTCAAGACAGAAACAAAACTACACGTCCCACTTTCATTAGATTGATCTTCAGATTGATTTTTCCCAAATCAGTTTTAATAGTAAATAAATTTCAAACAAACCCATTTCTTCAAAAGTCCTCTTCTTTCTTCAAATATCTGTAAAAAAGTAAAGTCTGATTAACATGATTAAGAATATAAACAAATTAAACATTTTTTATTGTATATCATCATTCATCATAGTAATGGTCTTAAATAAAAATGTACATTTGTATAATGCATAAGAATGAATGGTCCCACCCTGTTTTGTACAATCAGACAATGATACTTATTTAAAAAAAATGTAGACCCAAAAGAAATGGTAAAATAATTAAAATGAAAAACATAAGTGTACCATGTGTACAAAGTTGATAGATACTGGGAATCATCATTTGCTGAAGCAGCAAGATTAATTAGAAATATTTGTGTTTGTGTCCATCCATAACATAGCATCCAGAGCAAATCACACAAAAACCTACATGTTGTACATGTACATGTGGGTCGTTATGGGGGTACCTTCATCATGTTCATGATGAATAACAGTACAAATTCTTGCCAAATGACGTTAATGGTATATTTTGGTATATGAGGATAACATGCACACTTTCTTTTAGACGATAAAAACATCAACTGATTTTGACAAATCAAATCAATATTTAATTGTTTTACTTTGTCTTATTGGGGCCTTTTATAGCTGACTATATGCAGTATGGGCTTTGCTCATTGAAGGCCGTACTGTTAATGTTTGTGTCATTTTGGTCTTTTGTGGATAGTTGTCTCATTGGCAATCATACCACATCTTCTTTTTTATATTATCCCAAAATGTTGGTAACGATAACTATTTCAGACTTCTGACGAATCACGAAATGGGTATTTTGAAGAATCACAGTAAGATTTTAACCAATTTGACACTCACGGTAGCTAAAAATTACTGTTTGATGCCTGACGTTAGTGGGCATTACTACCCTCGTACATGTACATTGTACCAAATTTTTTTTCACATGATAATATTGGCATTGCACTAACCAGGATGATTATCTTATGGTTGATGATGGTGATTATTTTTAAACAAAACGTATTTCATTGTAATTCATTGTAATTCTTTTGGTTACAAAATCAGGATACTAATTTGACAGATATTCATTTATTTGTTTTGAAGACCCATTGGTGGCCTTCGGCTGTAGTCTGCTCTATGGTCAGTTGTTGTCTCTTTGACACATTCCCCATTTCCATTTCCATTTTCTTCAAATTATTTTTTTTATTCTTTTTGGAAAACATTTTATGTAGAATTATTTTATTTTTTCCAATGGCTGTGACAATTCTTTTGTGTTGCCATGAAATTTAAATTTACTATTTTTGGAGTTTTTTGTGTATAAGAACAGACAATATAATTATTGTTGATTATTTATATTTTTTTTGTTAACAAATTTCATTAAATTATACCTTATTATTAGTTTCTCCATTACTCAATGGTGTCCACGCACTCTTAATCCTGTTTTTAGCTATCTGAGACATTTTGTAAGTTTTAATCAACGTGTGCCAACTTTTTTTTTATGTAAAATGAGTGTAGTCAATATTTCTGTGCATGTTCAAACATTCCTCTCTATTTTCGTCGCCATTTTGAAGCTGCCGATGTATCCATGCCGATTCTTTCCGAACTATGTTGAAAAAAAATGGACTAATTAAATGATTAGATTTGAAATAATTTTAATTTAATTATTGAGTCAATCTGCTAATTACCCTGTACACACTAATTAACAGATTAAACAAGATTAGCAGGTGCCCGTTTTAATTAATAGTATATTTTTATCAATCAAACGCTTTTTAACATAAGAAATGTACTATACGATAAAAGCATCCCATCAACACAGATTCGGTACTTTGGGTGCAGACAAACATGGCCGCATGATTGTCTGAAATTTTCTTTAATGTTTGCCAAATGAATTAAGGTTTAAGAACAAATTATACATAGCCAATTTTCCATTAGTCATCAAACCAAATTACTCTTCAAACTTAAAAAGTAACAATCAAGATGGTACGTAAAGAGATATTTGAGTAAATTATGGGTAAAGTTACCGGCACATGGCTGCTTCAGTACTTGGCTCAGCATCATTACTTTTTTATTACCATTTTTGGCCAGACCCTAGATAATTCTCATGAACAATTTAAAAAAACACAACCCGTTCATCCTTTCATTTATGAAGTATAAGTTTATATATATTCTTTTCTAATTGAAACTTTTTTGTTAAAAAAAACGAGGAAGCAATAGACTACTATAAGGTGATGCTGTATACATAATGTAAACAATGTTTATTTAAACAAATCTTCACAAAATGTACATCCAAATAAGACTTGCACATAAATAACTGGAATTACATACAGGAAACAGCCCAGTTTTTATTGGTACATGTACAATGTATAGAAAAAAGTAAAATCACAAAAATCCTGTACATAATCAAATGATATTAAAAACACATCAAACGAATGGACAACTGTCATATTCCTGACTTTACAGGCATTTTCAAATACAATGATTATATAAAACATTTGCAAAAGAAAAAAAAAGCACTAGTAAAACAATACAATTAATTGAAATAAAATAATAAAATCAAATTAATCAATGTAGACCAGCAATTAAATACAGCTTGTTCATTTAATAATATACATTTTGTATTAGGTACAGTGACCTAGTTTAAAAAACTCACAATCTGAACCCCAAAAAGTGTGTTGGATAACACAGGTTACACTATTGTTTTAAAATCACAAAAATCCTGATGGTACGTAAAGAGATATTTGAGTAAATTATGGGTAAAGTTACCTACAATAGTAGAGGGGCATTATGTTTTCCGGTTAAAGTGTTTGGTCAAGGTAGTTTTTGATGAAGTTGAAGTCGCATCAACTTGAAACTTAGTACACATGTTCCCTATGATATGATCTTTCTAATTTTAATTCCAAATTTAAGTTTAAACCCAAATTTCATGGTCCACTGAACATAGAAAATGATAGTGCGAAGATCAGGTTAAAGTTTTTGGTCAAGGTAGAATATAATGAAGTTGAAGTTCAATCAACTTGAAACTTTGTTCACATCACATGTTCTCTATGAGCCAAAAAAAAAATAGGTGTGTTTCCTGTTGCATGCCCCAAAAAATTAGGGTCGGTAGGTAGGTATTTTTTTTTTTTTTTTTTTTTTTTTTTTTTTTTTTTTTTTTTTAACTGGCCTGCTTCGGTTGTTTTTTGTGTATTTTTATAATCAGTTTGTTATTCGGGTCTCCTGTAGTTGGTGATCGCAATACTGGTTTGCCAACTGGTATAAAAATTTTGTACCAGTATTGTAACTTTTTATAAAAAAAACAGCAATACTGGTACATGACTGATATACCAGTATTGTAGTTGTATTGTTGACTAGACTATATTGAAGATCAAAGGGAGATTAAATGAACTCAAAAAGATTATAGAGGATAATTGTGAAATCAATTAACAACCAGTTAAAAGTTATTACTATACGTGCACAAATAAACAACATGAACAAAGGATTATTGAAATTAACTCATAACATCATTATTATTTAAACAATTGCTAATACTTTTATCATATTTCTATATTTTATTTAATTCAATAAAGATAAAATAAAATAAAAGCTTGTTATTATCTGAGTAATAATTTAATAAATTCAAGCAAATTATTAGACTCTAACACTGTAAATTCAGCATTTACATGTATGCCATCACATATTTTGACAGATATTTTAATACATGTATAAATTTTTTGTGTACTTAAGATCATATGCAATTGTTTGTCTTTATTTTGTTATTAATCTTTCACAACAAAAGATATCAATATTATTCATTAATTATAAAGTTGCTTTATAGGGGAACTTGTTATAATCAAATTAACTAGTTTGTCTACATGAATGTTTAGGTTTGAAGCAGTTGATTCAGAACCATGGACAATACAATTAGTAGCAGATACATGTATATCTACTGGTACAAATACTAATACTTAACCAGCATTCTGACAGAGAGAGAGAGCTGTACAAATGCTATCTGAAATAGCTTGTAATCTAGTAAGCGTTAGAGAAAGTCCACAGAGACTGAATACCTAAATAGCAATATAGGAAGGGGGAGGGGTTGCAGAAATCACATCTAAAGAAGAAATTGACAATACCAATGCTGATGATACAGAAGCTATAACAGCATTAATGTCAACATAAAATTCACTAAAATATACTACAGGAATCTTGGAAAGAGAGAGCTGAAAGAAAACATAGAAGAAAGTACAGAGTTTGTTAAAATGCTGAGACAGAATGGTTAAGAAAAAAACATCAGAAGATTTAAAACTTATTTGATGACATTCACAGTGTACCATCTATGGCATCATCAGTTAAACACAATCATTCCTAATAAAATTGTCATGTCATATGTTAATTTCATTATGCATATATGTGACACCTTTAATAAAAGATTAATTACCTATATTGTTTATTTAAAAAAAAGTACAATACTGGTACAATACTGGAATACAATACTGGTACAAATTTTTTTTACCAGTATTGTGGACAATACTGGTATACCAGTATTGCGATCACCAACTACAGGAGATCCTGTTATTCTTTCAAGTTATTTTCATCAGTTCATTGTATAAAGTATACAAGATATGAATAGTCCATGTTCAAAAGTTGCAGAAGACTTGGCCAGGACTTCCAGCTTATAAAATTTTCAAACTTTTCAGAACTGATACGCCATCTGTACGGGTCAGGCTATAGTCTTACACAGAAAGCCCATCAAAGTCTGTCTCAGCAAAGACCTGTTTTATAATCAGTTTCTTTCAGACAATTTAGTTCACAGAACTGATGCCAGCTTTGACTGATGGCCATAGCAGAAGCCATGCCGTTGTTTGACTTCAATCTGTATCACACAAATGCTTACTGTATTAAAATTTTATTTGAAATCAAACGTTTAAAAGATGCCATTCAAAGGCTATACTAAACAAAAACCGTTTCCGGAAAAAAAACAAAAAAAATCTGAATATTTTTTTTATTTTTTTTTTCCGGGAAAAAAAAATTAGGGTCGGCGCCAAAAAATTAGGGTCGGTCGGGCGACCGGAAACACACCTATTTTTTTTTTTGGCCTGATCATGATGATATGACCTTTCTAATTTTAATTCCAAATTTAAGTTTTAACCCCAATTTCATGGTCCACTGAACATGGAAAATGATAGTGTGAGTGGGGCATCCGAGTACTATGGACACGTTATTGTTTATCTTAGTATGAAGCTTAGTAATTTATGAATATCAACATGATCGAGTATCTAAATTAAAAACTCTATATGTCAAAATAATATAAGTTTTTGTGAATTTTTTTTTCAGCAACACAACATGAACTCATATCCAATTCAACATAATCAAGGCATGCCACAACAAATGCCACAACAAATGCCACAACAAATGCCACAAAGACAACAACAAAACAGTAAGTCAATATTCTTGAAACTGTTTCATTTCTAAAAATGCTCATGTCATGCTACAAACAAGGTTCCCATGGTTACATCAGTATCCAAATTTAACATACTTTACAGCTGTCCCCCTCCCTGAACATTCAATAATTAATGTGCATGTACCTAAATATTTGCAAATATCAACTGGTTTCAGTGTTCTTCACATATATTGCATTTAGCATCCTGGTAAACAGGAAAATTTAGAATACCATATTGTTTCTAGAAATTATAGCATCACATTCATAACATAATTTATGAGAAAACTAATTGAGATAAAATCACAATCAACTTGAATAGCATCACATTACCATGATGTTAATAGGCATTGAGGAGAACACTGGGGCCCGGGGTGATATTTTTCAATAAATCTGATTTTACTGATTTTACTGTTGGAAAAATGTTCTATGTGATCTCTGATTTACATGTATTACGCCAAACAAAAAAGTATGTGTGTTTATAATTAATGTCATATGCTGAAAAAATAAGGTAGGAAGGTAGGGATTTTTAATTATTTTTAGCTCACCTTTCCTAAAAGGAAATGTGAGCTTTTGCCATCACTTGGCGTCCGTCGTCGTCATCGTCGTAAACTATTTTAAAGATGATGATCTCCTCCCCTGAAACCACTGAACCAATTACAACCAAACTTTAGCTGAATGATCCTTAGGGTATCTAGAATAAAGATTGTGTTTTATTTTCCATTTTGTGAAAAAAAACATGGCCACCATGGCTTAAAATAGAACATCCATGGGGGTAAAATGCAGTTTTTGGCTTATATCTCAAAAACGAAAGCATTTAGAGCAAATCTGACATGGGGTAAAAATGTTCATTAGGTCAAGATTTATCAGCCCTGAAATTTTCAGATGAATCAAACAACCCATTGTTGGGTTGCTGCCACTTAATTGGTAATTTTAAGGCGATTTTGCAGTTTTTGGTCATTATCTTGATTATTATTATAGATGAAGATAAACTGTAAACAGCAAAAATGATCAGCAAAGTAAGATCTACAAAAAAGTTAATATGACCAAAATTGTCAATGGACCCCTTAAGGGGTTATTGTCCTTTAATGACAATTTTTCACAATTTGTTGATCATATTTGCTAACTTTAAAAAATCTTCTCCTCTAAAACTACTCAACCAAATTCAATCAAACTTCAACTGAATGATCAGTAGGGTGTATAAAATAAAAGTTGTGCTTTATTTTCTATTTCGTTAAAAAACATGGACGTCATGGCTAAATATAGAACACAGGGACTAAACTTAACTGTTTTTCTCTAGGGGCCAGCTGGGCCCCTAAGATATTTTTTTCAGGGGCCCGCTCAAAATTTTAGGAGCCCACTAATCTTTATACTAAAATAAAACAAAACTGAAAATTACTTAGTATATACTTACTAACAGTGTTCCAGCTTAAATCTCAGGGCAGAAGGGTGCTAGTTTTCTGAAAGGGCACTTTAGCGCAATAACCGGGATTGTAAGGATACTTTGTATAAATTACCTTGAATATTGCTAGCTATAGGCTCAGCTGGAGAACATTAGTTGTATTTAAACCTTATTCAGAAATTAATATGTTCTTGATGTTGGTTCCAGTCAGATTTTATTTTTATCAAATTATCATACCATGAAGCAAAGTAAATCATTTTGATGTTTATGTTAACAAACTTGTACATTTGTTAAGTGCTCCCACGTAAGGAGGATCATTCATACAAGAAGTAAAACAGGAAGTAGTCTTCATATATGTTCAAATCTTCTTTGATTCTTCTTTAAATGTATGTTCATGGTATGAAACAAAACAGTTTTTCTAATGAAGCCTTATTGTGAAATCCTACTTGTAGTCTTGAAATTTTTTTCTGTGGTAACCATTATAATATTTGAATTATTGCCACCAGAAATGTATCATAAGGCTTGACACTATTTATTTTAGGTTGTTTCCTATCAAAATTATCTCCCTTCAAATTTTCAACTTCCTGTTGACCTTTAGACAATATGGCTCTTTCTTTAAACATTAAATATTATCTCAATCCAAGCCATCCTCTAATAGTGTTGATCAAAATATATTTTTCAATAAGTTTTTAATGAAGATTGGATATCAAACTAGATATTAAGATTTTTATTTACGAGATTTTAAATTTTATTAAATATTTTTGTAAAAAGCGATTCAGGGACAAGTTACCGTCTAACACAGGCTTGTAATGACTCACAGGACAATGACATGAATGAGAAAGCATCCCTTTCACGATGCTTATTGAACAGTAAAATAGAAAACACTGTTCAATAATGAAATTATCGTAGAAAATTTAGCAGAACTAAGAAAACATGCGGAAAGAAGAAGATATATATATGCAACATCGTGACTCCGGATTGAAAACATAGCTATTCGACTGGGTTCAGTTATTAGAAATAACCTACTGGTTTTCGGAAATACTCTATATTTCTATATCGCTTTGATAAGACAAACAGGTTTCCTTTTGGGAACAGTCTTTGTTAATATCGCGGGGGAAAGGGTACAAATGGGATTTACTTCATTTTTTTTTACAGTCGCCAGCTGGGCGACCATGATGACTAAATATATTCGCCCAGCCGAAAATCTGGTCGCCTCGGGCGCCCGGGCGAGCGTTAAGTTTAGTCCCTGGAACACAGGGTAAAATGCAGTTTTTGGCTTATATCTCAAAACTCCAGCATTTAGAGCAAATACGACAAGAAGTTAAAGTATTTATTAGGTCAAGGTCTACCTGTCCTGAAATTTTCAGCCGAATTGGGTAACTGGTTTTTCAGGTATAATGCCCCTGAATTGATGATTTTAAAGAAATTTTGCAGTTTTTGGTTATTACATGTATCTTGAATATTATTATAGATACAGATAAACTGTTAATAGCAAAAATGCTAAGCAAAGTAAGATCTACAAATAAGTCAATTTGACCAAAATTGTCAATTCACCCCTTAAGGAGTTATTGCCCTTTAAAGACTTTTTTAACATTTTGTTCATCATGTTGACTTACTTTAAAAAGTCTTCTCCTTTGAAACTGCTACAGCCAAACTTAGGCTAAATGAGTTTCAGAGTATCTAGTATAAGTTTTATATTTTATTTCCTTGTATGTCAAGAAACATAGCTCCTATGGCTAAAATAGAACATAGGAGAAATTGATTTATTTTTTTTGCTTTTGAAGAAAATAGGACGATTCAAAGAACATTTAAATAAATTGAAAAGCCAAAATAATCATTGATGAGAGATTTAACCAAAAAAATTAAGGTGAGGGATTCAGGCTCTTTAGAGCCTCTTGTTTTTTACATTTGAGTCTATGGGAGAAACATATTGACTTTAACAGTGCTTAATCAAAAATGGTTAAAAAAAAAACTTTAGGGTAGGGGATAAAAAGGAGGATAGGTAGGGGGTACAGTAGACACACATACTTTATTGTTTGACCTTAACACTTTATTGTCCATTCTAATATGACTTGCTTCTTTGTCTTTGTAAAGAACAGTGTGATATCATTCTTGATATATTTATATTAATTGCAGACTTTGAAATGTTGCTATTTACCTCCCACATAAATCTAAATGTATTGTTACCTATGTGCAAACACCATGCCAAATTCGTTGTGTTCAAATTGAAATTGAAAAAGATAAAGAAACTACAGAACTTTTATTCCTATTTTATTGCATAACATAATTAAAGAATTAAAATTTGGTGTATTTAATTATTTCTAAATTCACTCTCAGATAATTAAATAGCACCATGCCAATCAAACAGAGAGATTGTAAACCATAATCACCTTAATGTCAAATACAACTGAATATTTAGTTATAATTTCAGGAAGTCAAAGAAACAAAGGAGGCATGATAGGACCTGGCATGACACAACAGACACCAACCATTCTACAGCACAACCCAGGACTGAACCAGCCAACGATCCTCCAACAGAACCCTGCTGCTCAGTATTCTACTTCACTTCCTCCCACATCTGTCATGCCTCCTTATCAGACAACACAACATAATACAGTACCACAGAAACCTACTCCCCCTCCAGTTTCACAGCCTAACCAGAATGGAATCATCCATCTGAAAGGTGGTGCTGCTGTTGCTGCACAGAATGGAACAACCCTACCTAGTGGTGAGCAGCAACAACAGAACCTAGAGGACGAAGAGGGAAAGGAGGACATACAGACAGAATCATCAGAGACAGAATCATTGGCAAACACAAAAGAGAAAACCCCGATGTGTCTCATCAATGAATTGGCCCGATATAACAAGGTAAGGCCAAGATAAAACACATGTGTGTTTTCGGTTACATTGTCAACGTATATTTGTTCCACCTAACAGAAGTTCCAGTGGAAACTTTATTATAAACAATGTCATAATACCTGTACCTGTCGGAACAAATATTCTATACTATTTATTCCGTTAGGAACATCTACTGTAATATTTATTCCTGTGGAAACATTATTCCAGAATAGTTTTTTCCATTTGGAACTTATATTATGAAGGAAGGAATTCTATTCTGTGACAACCAACAGGTACCATAACACCAGTAGTGTCACTTCCTTGATTGACCATCTTCAATGGAAGTCACTTGAAACTTGCAGAAACATCAATTGAGTTACTATGCTGTACAAAATCTCACACAATCTCATTGCAGTAGACCCAAACCTTTACCTTTCACCACAGCCAGATTCACTAATTCATTACAATACCAAACATTTAGCACAATAACAGATTACTTCAAGTACAGCTTTTTTTCCATTCACAGTTGTACTGTGGAACTCACTCCCACAAAACGTCATCCAGGGCTCGACATTACCGTTTGTCCGATTGTCCGGGACAAGTGGAAATAGGTGTCGGGCAAGTAGATTCATCATACTACTTGTCCGATGGGACAAGTGAAAAAATCGATGTCAGATGTTAATAGATCAAATTCAAGACTTATACATTCCTAAAAATATGAATGATTGTTTTATTGATCATACAAAATCAAATAAATATTCATTGATTGAACCAGAGACATGTAAACTTGTATAATATGTCTCTGATGGAACGTATTTGAACATGCATTGACCAGGGGAAATAAGTAAGGGGAAGTAACCCAATGTTATTATTTCTTCTTAGTATAAGCCTCCTTGAATTAGGAGCACCTCCATATGCATGATATGGAGTTTTACCATTGTTTGCCTTAACTTTAAATTTTTGAATTAAAGTTTGTGTCATTTGATTTTGCTTTTAGGCATAACATTAAATTAAGAAAGGTTTTATTTAATAAGATCAATATGTTAAATTAATAAGTTAAGATGTAAAAATTAAATGAAATCTAAAAAGGCAGATTTTTTACTAAAATGTTTTATGTACTTCCTGATCATATCTCATGTATATTAGTGTATGTAAAAATCAAAAAAAAATTGTAAAATCTTGTTTGGCACCATCAATAAATTAAAAAGGTTTATTTATAAAAAGGTGCCAGGTGTATTTGGTTTAAACCATACCACTACTTCAGAATGAATATAGGTCCATGAATAGAAGAACCTAGTGGTATGGAAAGAGATATAATTTAATGATCGACACACGATATATAGTGACAATGAGTCAGAGAGCTCAGTCTTGCAAATAAGCCTTCAGTCTGAAATAATAAAATGAATTTTGATGTGGTATTCATATAACATAATAAAATACTCCCTTTATTGATCTTTATTAGGTACAATCAAAGGGCAAGTGTTATATTGCATATAACATGTATTATCAATATGGAGGAATTTCAATTAAAAATTCGGACAAGTGAGTTCCCTGGATCAGTTTAAAATACTGATCCAGAGTCAGTATATTTAGATATCTAACCTGTTTGTAAATTTGTAAATGTGTTTATTTTTGTTTGGTTTTTGCACATAATTATTTTTGAATTAGTGCACTCATTAGTTATTATATTTTATTAAGTGTCTATTTGCAATGCACCGACGTATAGTCATCAATGTGCTGATGGATCGTCGTATGATGTAGATGTAGATATAACTGGGTAAGGGACTTTTGATTTACTTTTGTAGATCTCCCACCAGTACACCCTGGATGATGAACAAGGACCAGCTTATAACAAAAATTGTCTCCCTTTACCCAAACTTTTACTGGTACCTTAACTTTTGTAGATATCTCACCAGTACAATCTGGATGATGAACAAGGACCAGCTTATAATAAAGATTGTCTCCCTTTACCCAAACTTTTACTGGTACCTTAACTTTTGTAGATCTCCCACCAGTACACCCTGGATGATGAACAAGGACCAGCTTATAATAAAAAAATTATCTCCCTTTACCCAAACTTTTACTGGTACCTTAACTTTTGTAGATCTCCCACCAGTACACCCTGGATGATGAACAAGGACCAGCTTATAACAAAAATTATCTCCCTTTACCCAGACTTTTACTGGTACCTTTACTTTTTTAGATCTCCCACCAGTACACCCTGGATGATGAACAAGGACCAGCTTATAATAAAGATTATCTCCCTTTACCCAAACTTTTACTGGTACCTTTACTTTTTTAGATCTCCCACCAGTATACCCTGGATGATGAACAAAGACCAGCTTATAATATTTTTTTTTTCTCCCTTTACCCAGACTTTTACTGGTACCTTTACTTTTGTAGATCTCCCACCAGTACACCCTGGATGATGAACAAGGACCAGCTCATAAGAAGACCTTCTATGTAACACTCAAACTAGGAGACAATGAAACCTATGCAGAAAATGGACCTAGCATTAAAAAGGCCCAGCATTCAGCTGCTGCTGTGGCCCTAGAGAAGACCTCTTATACTCATCCTCCACCCAAACCACCTAAAAATAGAACGACTCATGAACGTAAGTTTTGTGGTCATGTCAGAAATGTTGTTGTCTTTCTCAATGAATAAAAGAAGATGTGGTATGAGTGCGCATGAAGAAGAGAAACATAATGAACCACATCAACAAATGATAACCACTGAACAACAGGCTCCTGACTAAGGACATGTGCAAACAAATGCAGCAGGTTTAAACAATTAAATAGGCGGCAACTTTCATCCTGGCTTAACATAGAAAGACACACTATAAAATATCAATTCAAATGGCTTAACTGGTTCAAAAACATATATTAACAAAAACAAGTAAACATAAGCTGAAAGAATAGATTTGATCTAAGATACATTATAAAATGTTATATATACCATTTTGATAATAAAAAAAATTGTGGATGTAAAACAATATAATTTAATTTTGGATGAAATGTGTCTTCTGATTGGATGATGTTATTTTGTTATCACCCCATACACATAATTCAGTCATGTGATCATGATGTCATCAACATGTTTTCATGGTTTTCTACAGTTTAAAATGATATTTAGAATTAAATTATAAGAAATGACTTTAATATCTTTTCTGTCTATGAGAAATAACATAAAAAATGTGGTGCACACTGTTAAATAACCCGCTACGCACGTTATTCAGTGTGCACCAATTTTTTTTATGTTATTTCTTCATAGACAGAAAAAATATTACAGTCATTCCTTAAGTAAACTTTAACTTTGGACAAAATGGTATTAAATAAAATACATACATGAGTAAATTTAGGTATACTTATTTTGTTGTTTGGAAATATTTCCCAGTTCATTCTTTTTGTGGATGGATGTCTAGTATGAACTGATTTATAATTAGCAATAGCTATTGTGATAATATGAATTAACTGTTATTGTATGTTATGAGATATTTTAATGTCTGTATACTATGGTGAGTAATAAGGTATGTCAGTTATTTTTTTCATGTAGTCATTTCTTAGATTGTTTTGTAGTCTAAAATAGACTTCAAATTTTTTTGGAAATTATTTGCTTTATTCTTAGTTTGAATCGTTTAGATGACATATTTGCATTAATATTGCCATGTAAGGGCATTGTGCAATTAAATTTTCTCCAAAAACAGGTCAATACTCTCTTGACACAAATTTTTGTATTATAACATGTATAAGTGAATATTTTGTACACATGAAGAATAACTGGCTGACTTAATTACTTACTCACTTGCATGAGAAAATGTATTAGTCCTTTTGGATGTCGTAAGACATCTGATCGGTATATATTTTCTGTAGCTGGTACTATTACTCCAACAGTTGAGCTGAATGCCTTGGCAATGAAGCGTGGAGAGCAGACCTTCTATAAACCACTCGACACTAGATATCCTCACTATCCACAACAGAATTACAACTACAGAGGTGTATACAATCATAGGTAGGTGTTATATCATGTCTAAGTATAGATATCCTCACTATCCAAAACAGAATTACAACTACAGAGGAGTGAGTGTATAATCATAGGTAGGTGTTACATCATGTCTAAATATAGATATCCTCACTATCCACAACAGAATTACAACTATAGAGGAGTGTATAATCATAGGTAGGTGTTACATAATGTCTAAATATAGATATCCTTACTATCCACAAAAGAATTACAACTATCGAGGAGTGTACAATCATAGGTAGGTGTTACATCATGTCTAAATATAGATATCCTCATTATCCACAACAGAATTACAACTATCGAGGAGTGTACAATCATAGGTAGGTGTTACATCATGTCTAAATATAGATATCCTCATTATCCACAACAGAATTACAACTACAGAGGAGTGTACAATCATAAATAGGTGTTGCATCATGTCTAAATATAGATATCCTCACTATCCACAACAGAATTACAACTATAGAGGAGTGTACAATCATAAGTAGGTGTTACAACATGTCTAAATATAGATATCCTCACTATCCACAACAAAATAACAACTACAGAGGAGTGTACAATCATAAGTAGGTATTACATCATGTCTTAATATAGATATCCTCACTATCCACAACAGAATTACAACTATAGCGGAATGTACAATCATAGGTAGGTATTACATCATGTCTTAATATAGATATCCTCACTATCCACAACAGAATTACAACTATAGAGGAGTGTACAATCATAGGTAGGTGTAACATCATGTCTAAATATAAATATCCTCACTATCCACAACAGAATTACAACCAGACAACTACAGAGGAGTGTACAATCATAGGTAGGTGTGACAACATGTCTTAATATAGATATCCTCACTATCCACAACAGAATTGTACACACAAATTTAACTGAGCTGTGTTGGATAGAATGTACTATATATATATGAAGATCTGGTATGAGTGCCAATGAGACAACTCTCCATCCATGGCACAATATATAAAAGTAAAGTAATTTAGGTCAAAGTGCGGTCTTCAACACGGAGCCTTGAAATGTTTATATAAATAGTAATTGATCTAAATCTCCTGAAATCTAGCTCATTGTAGTCTGTCCTATAGTTACTTACATTCACATCATTTTGACTCTGGTAGATGTATGTCTCATAATCAATCATACCACATCTCCATGTTTTTATGCCCAATTATGTTTTCTGGTCTGTACGTCCGTCTATTTGTCTGTTTGTCTGTCCCTCTTCAGATTTAAGTTTTTGGTCCAGGTAGTTTTTCAAGTTGATGACTTGGTAAACATGCTCCCTATGTTATGATCTTTCTAATTTTAATGCCAAATTAGAGATTTTACCGCATTTTCATGGTCCACTGAATATAGAAAATGATAGTGTGGATGGGGCATCCATGTTCTTTGGACACATTCTTGTTATACATGTTATACTGGTGGATGTATGCATAGATGATTCTAAAATATCAGCTGCAAGCCACAATGTGAACCTTATTTGGCGAGTGAACGAGTTTAAAAAAGCTAAATATTGTGCCGAGCGGCTGATATTTTATGACATCTATAGAAGGTATAAAATCCGATTATCTGTTTATTATTCTATTACTGGTCATTTCCCCCTAATATATCTTGCTGAAAACTTGATAACAGCTTCTCGCACATTGTGATGTCCCTAATGACTTCTCTTCAGTCATTGTGACATAGCTGTTAATGCCTGCTCTCATCTCAAAGCTGTGATATAAGTATTATGTAGCGACTGATTGTGGAGATTCCGAGAAGGACAATAAGTCTCATAATCAATCATACCACATCTCCATATTGTTATACTTTTTATTTCAGATATCATTATCCCAGAATGCCAAGAGTTTTCTATGTTTCATTGAAATGTGGCCAGCGTGAGTTTATAGGTGAAGGACATAATAGACAGGAAGCCAGGAATGACGCTGCCACCAAAGCTCTCAACATTCTGAAGAAACTACCTGTTCCTAATGACGATCCAAAGAAATCAGATACACAGACACCTGAGCAACAAGAACCCAGTAGGTCAAATTATACACTTTAGAAAACTGTCAAGCGGGGGAAATTTGGTCCCAGGACTGGTATTTTTCGCAAATGACCCTTCATAACATAATATATCTGTTACACCAAATAGATTTAGATTAGATTAGGGCTATTCCAGAAAAAAATGTATGGGGGGTTGGAAGGCAGTTTTTGTCAGCACCTGCCACCCAGACAATTGTAATCATTTTGGTAATTGAGAATTATAGTGCATTATAGTGTGAAAAGTTGCTCTGATACCCATCACCCATGTATTATTAATACAATGTGCCTTCCAACTCCCCCATACATTTTATTCTGGAATAGCCCTTAAAACTATCTGTACAGGTGAAGGGAAATCGTAGTATGGCAGGATTTATGTATATACTTGCACATGTACATGCTGTCTATTTGTAACATGATGGTATATATGCATAAATGTCATTATTATTTTATCATTAAATCAACCATTTGTTTTGATGTCTTTTTATACGACCGCAAATTTTGAAAAAAATTTCGTCGTATATTGCTATTACGTTGGTGTCGTCGTCGTCGTCCGAATACTTTTAGTTTTCGCACTCTAACTTTAGTAAAAGGGAATAGAAATCTATGAAATTTTAACACAAGGTTTATGACCATAAAAGGAAGGCTGGTATTGATTTTGGGAGTTTTGGTCCCAACATTTTAGGAATTAGGGGCCAAAAAGGGCCCAAATAAGCATTTTCTTGGTTTTCGCACTATAACTTTAGTTTAAGTTAATAGAAATCTATGAAATTTTGACACAAAGTTTATGACCACAAAAGAAAGGTTGGGATTGATTTTGGGAGTTTTGGGTTCAACAGTTTAGGAATAAGGGGCCAAAAAAGGGCCCAAATAAGCATTATTCTTGGTTTTCGCACAATAACTTTAGTTAAAGTATATAGAAATCAATGAAATTTAAACACAATGTTTATGACCACAAAAGGAAGGTTGGTATAGATTTTGGGAGTTTCGGTCCCAACAGTTTAGGAATAAGGGGCCAAAAAGGGACCCAAATAAGCATTTTTCTTGGTTTTCGCACCATAGCGTTAGTATAAGTAAATAGAAATCTATGAAATTTAAACACAAGGTTTTTGACTATGAAAGGAAGGTTGGTATTAATTTGGGGAGTTTTGGTCCCAACAGTTAAGGAAAAAGGGGCCCAAAGGGTCCAAAATTAAACTTTGTTTGATTTCATCAAAATAGAATAATTGGGGATCTTTAATATGCCGAATCTAACTGTGTAAGTAGATTCTTAATTTTTGGTCTCGTTTTCAAATTGGTCTACATTAAGGTCCAAAGGGTCCAAAATTAAACTTAGTTTGATTTTAACAAAACTTGAAACCTTGGGGTTCTTTGATATGCTGAATCTAAAAATGTACTTAGATTTTTGATTATTGGCCCAGTTTTCAAGTTGGCCCAAATCGAGGTCCAAAATTAAACATTGTTTGATTTCATCAAAAATTGAATAATTGGGGTTCTTTGATATGCCAAATCTAATTGTGTATGTAGATTCTTAATTTTTGGTCCAGTTTTAAAATTGGTCTAAATTAAAGTGCAAAGGGTCCAAAATTAAACTAAGTTTGATTTTAACAAAAATTAAATTCTTGGGCCTCTTTGATATGCTGAATCTAAACATGTACTTAGATTTTTGATTATGGGCCCAGTTTTCAAGTTGGTCCAAATCAGGATCTAAAATTATTATATTAAGTATTGTGCAATAGCAAGTCTTTTCAATTGCACAGTATTGTGCAATGGCAAGAAATATCTAATTTCACAATATTGTGAAATAGCAAATTTTTTTTTAATTAAGAATTAAGAGTTATCTTTCTTTGTCCAGTATAGTAAGCAAGAAATATCTGCAAGAATTTTTTTTAATTGGAGTTATCTTTCTTTGTCCAGAATCAACTTAATCTTTGTTATATACAATATACAATGTATATTCACTTTTTACTACCAACTGATAAATTTAAATAATCTTTACCATTCAGTGATAACAAGCAGTTTTTTTTACATCTTAATATTTTATGATGTATTTAAATGAGTAGTAATTGTTGCAAACTCCATTAGAATATTTTAATTGAAATTAGTTTTGGAATAAAGGGTTCAATTTTTCTCATTTGAAATTTCATAAATAAAAAGAAAATTTCTTCAAACATTTTTTTGAGAGGATTAATATTCAACAGCATAGTGAATTGCTCTAAGAGAAAACAAAAATTTTAAGTTCATTTGAATACATTCATTCTGTGTCAGAAACCTATGCTGTGTCAACTATTTAATCACAATCAAAATTTAGAGCGGAATCCAGCTTGAATGTTGTGTCCATACTTGCCCCAACCGTTCAGGGTTGAACCTCTGCGGTCGTATAAAGCTTTGCCCTGCGGAGCATCTGGTTTCCATATTGTATGTATATAAGGAGATTGGTGCTGTGTAGTTGTGTTGTCTGACATTTTTGTTAACAGTTTTCGGTATAAATCAATCAATATTGCTTAACCATGTTGTCAGAGAGGTTCCAAATAGTTTTGGCTGGAAGAGTGTTGTGAATGTAAAAAAGTAATGTCTAAAATGGCAAATAGGGGAATTTGAGGCATATTCACCAGCAGTGATGAAAAACAGGCAAATTCTATTGAAATGAGAAAAATGGTTAAAATGTGCGAAAAATACACTAGGTAACAACCAATCAAAATATGGTATTCTTATTTAAGGTGTAACTATTGTAGAAATATCTATAATCACAGAATATAATCAAATGTTAAGATATTCAATATATTTTTCAGATGAGAAAGACCTACTGAAGTCGGAGATTAGTCTTGTTCATGAAATAGCTCTGAGGAGAAATCTTAATGTCATCTTTGATGTAAGTTAGTAAGCTAAGGTGTAACTTGAGAGTCTTTCTTGGCATATATCTTTTGGGATATATAAGGGATCAGAATTTATTCTTGCAAAAAAGCTTCGAGCATGCTTGTAGGATGCTCAGAGCTTTTTAAGTATGCTCTTCTCAGCAGTTTATGTGACAATGATTATTATGATCCATTAAGATGTCAATCAAATCTACACCACTTTTATAATGAGGAAAGTAGAGCATTATAGAGGAAGCTCAATTAACATCTGTGTAAACATCTGGTCTATTCAAATACATTTTACATGAAATTTTACAAAATTATGAATAAGCTTCCTCTTAAAGGGGCACTAGCTGTCAAATTCATGTTCACCAATGCTACTCAAATTCTCATATTTGATTTATAACAATGTAAAAAATTTATCCAAACTATTAAAAGTCTACTAAATAAAACAATAAACAAGGCACAGGCATGAACATACGTAGCTTCGTTTTGTGTGTATTTGAGTCTAAACGCTATCTATTTATTTATCGAGTTGACCTCTATAGTCATCCGATGACCATATAAGTGATGTAAACATACATATAGATATAAATAGATTAAGCAAACGCATGTTGTTGAATTATTCTAGGTCTATTTAATTTTATATAACAGATAAAAAATAAATGTTTATCATCGTTTTTCCCTGTATTAGAATGTTTATTTGTGGATCGAATCAGTCAATCAAATGATTTACCTTTGTTTCACTTTCAATGTTGACATTCTCTTCCTTTATATAACTTTACACATACAATTCACGTGTTATCCATCTCAAGCTAAAGGGTTAAATTAAAGGTTCACATGAATACGGATTCAATATTTTTTTGCTTATTTTGACAAAATTGAACCTTATTGAATTGGCTACTAAAAAGGAATTATTATTTCACTATTTGTATTTCATTACTGATTGAGCCCAAAAAAAAAATATATTAGGTTTTTCATATAACTCGTAGCTAGTGCCCCTTTAACATGTTTAAGAATTAATCTATGATCCTCAAGGTTAAAACATGTACTAGAAGACCCACTGGTGACCTTGGGCTGTTTTCTGCTTTTGGTCAGATAGTTGTTTCTTTGACACATTTTCCATATTTAATTGCAATTTTTCAGTTCATAAAATTATCTATGTCATTACTTCTAGGTCTACAGCTGAGCAATGATTTAAACTTTTATCATTAGAGCGTTGCCTGTGCAATTATTTTTGAAATGCTTTGACCAAATCTATTCAAATTTAGATATGATGTACCTGTGTAATCTTGTCAAGGCATGTTGTTATATATCAATCAGATTATCAGATCCCTATATATCAATCAGATTGTTAGATCCCTATATATATCAATCAGATTGTTAGATCCCTATATATCAATCAGATTGTCAGATCCCTATATATCAATCAGATTGTCATATTTTATTTATTCAGGTCATAAGGGAATCTGGACCACCACACATGAAAAGTTTTGTAACAAAATGTCGAGTTGGAGAATTCGAAACAGAGGCTGAGGGTAACAGTAAAAAAGTATCAAAAAAGAAAGCTGCTGAACTAATGCTTGACAAACTGAAGGAGTTGTCTCCCCTACCACCGATGGCACAGCGACCAAAGAACAAACAAAATCAGAACAAGAAGAAATCGAAAAACATAATCAAGGTTCAAAATGTAAGTCACTTAACTATTTAATGTCTCAAAGATAACTTTCTTATGTTTTCTATACACAAAAAAATTATCAGAAAACTAGTAAATTTTCCTCCAAAATTTTGCATCTGTTTTAATTTTATTTTAGTTGATTTCTAACTTAACTAAATACCAGAATGTCTTACCACAGAGTCCCTAATACAGACATAGTCTATTGAAAAGGAACGAACTTTTAGTAAAGAACAATTTATTAGTTTTTAATACCCCCCTACGATAGTAGAGGAGCAATATATTTCCTGGTCTGTGTGTGCCTCCATTCTTTCCTTCCTCTGTTTGTCTGTGCGTCTGTCCCACTTCAGTTACGATTTTTGTTCAAGGTAGTTTTTGATGAAATTGAAGTCCAATCAACTTAAAACATAATACACATGTTCCCTATGATATGAACTTTCTAATTTAGTTTCCAAATTAGATTTTTATGCCCCACCTACGATAGTAGAGGGGCATTATGTTTTCTGGTCTGTGCGTCCGTTCGTCCGTCTGTCTGTTCGTCCATCTGTCCCGCTTCAGGTTAAAGTTTTTGGTCAAGGTAGTTTTTGATGAAGTTGAAGTCCAATCAACATGATCAACTTGAAACTTAGTACACATGTTCCCTATGATATTATCTTTCTAATTTTAATGCCTAATTAAATTTTTATCCAATTTCACGGTCCATTGAACATGGAAAATGATAGTGCGAGTGGGGCATCTGTGTACTTTGGACACATTCTTGTTGATCCCAATTTCATGGTCCATTGAACATAGAAAATGATAGTACGAGTGGGGCATCAGTGTACTATGGACTTATTCTTGTTTTACTTGTTTGAATACCTTCCATTGTTTTGTTTTCTTTACAGCAAATGCAGAAGACTGACCCTAACTATGGAGTGGGAATAAACCCAATCAGTAGACTGATACAGATTCAACAGGCAGAACAGAAAAAGGAACCAGTCTTCACGTTAATCACAGAGAGAAGTCTTCTTAGGAGAAGGGAATTTGTTATGCAGGTACTCGTAGAGAGATTTATTGAGGGTCACTGATGAGTCTTTTGTAGACGAAACGAGTGTCTGGCGTAAATGCAAAATTTCAATCCTGGTATCTATGATGAGTTTATTGATGCCATGGAACATTTATTGATCCCAGCAATTCAAAATGGCGGGTCCCTTCTAAATAAAGACATGTAAACTGTGGATTTGATGATAACATTTAGCCAATGAAAATAAATGTTACATAACAATTCCATTAGAATAATTAAAAGTTAGATTTTATGGATCCAGAAGAAAATATAACTTTTCTTTATATCTTTATTACCTATTATGTTTTGACTTGTCAATGGTCAGGTTAAGTTGGAAGTTTTGAATGCCTAAAGGTATATATTTATTTAACCTATGTCTAATAAAAAAGTTTCATTAACCGTCTTTTAATGCAGTAGATGTTTTCAAAGCATTGATAGAATACATATGAATAATGTATTTATGAAACACATTTAAAATCCATCTAGACCCATGAAAATCAAGAAAATTGGTTTTGAACAGACTGTAATTTCAGAAATTATTGGGATGTTTTTATTACTGTAAAAAATGCAACAGGTTTATAATCCCAATTATTTAAACTCGCATTTTGAAATTTTGTATATGAATTAAACAGGATTTTTCTGAAATGACAAAATGGCAATAATAAATGCACACAATTATCTCTAAATTTACAGTAATAATAATGAACCCACTGTTATTGTTTGTTTGTTTTCTTTAGGTACAAATAGAGGACAAGACCTGTACTGGTGTGGGACCCAATAAAAAGTTAGCCAAGCGACATGCTGCCGAACAGATGCTCACGTTGCTTGGTTACAACAAGCCATCGCCACAACCGACCAAACCTGCCATTAAAACAGCTACAACACCCGAGGTAAGTTAACAGAGTATGGGGTGGGGGACCCAATAAAAAGTTAGCCAAGCGACATGCAGCCGAACAGATGCTCACGTTGCTTGGTTACAACAAGCCATCACCACAACCAACCAAACCTGCCATCAAAACAGCTACAACACCTGAGGTAAGTAAACAGAGTATAGGGTGGGAGACCCAATAAAAAGTTAGCCAAGCAATATGTAGCCGAACAGATGCTCACGTTGCTTGGTTACAACAAGCCATCACCACAACCAACCAAACCTGCCATCAAAACAGCTACAACACCCGAGGTAAGTAAACAGAGTATAGGGTGGGGGACCCAATAAAAAGTTAGCCAAGCGACAAGCAACTGAACAGATGCTCACGTTGCTTGGTTACAACAAGCCATCGCCACAACCGACCAAATCTGCCATCAAAACAGCTACAACACCGGAGGTAAGTAAACAGAGTATTGGGTTATCTTTAAGAGGATCTTAACTGTAAAAGATCAATATATAACTCCGACTTAGTTATTTATTATATAGGAGTGGGTATGGCATGAAAGATATGGCCTCCACATCTTAAAATTTGAATACAATAGGTTATACATAAAGAAAGTATTTGGCTGAGCTGATGGAATTTCTAGAAGTATTTATTCTATAGATTACATCTTTTTTCATTGTTTTTAATAATACGATAGTAGAGGGGCATTATGTTTTCTGGTCTGTGCCTCCGTTCGTTCGTTCGTTTGTTCGTTCATCCGTCTGTGCGTCCGTTCGCTTCAAGTTAAAGTTTTTGGTCAAGGTAGTTTTTGAAGAAGTTAAAGTCCAATCAACTTGAAACTTAGTACACATGTTCCCCTTGATATGATCTTTTTAATTTTAATACCTTATTATAGTTTTGGCCCCAATTTCATGGTCCACTGAATATAGAAAATGATAGTGGGAAATTCAGGTTAAAGTTTTTGGTCTAGGTAGTTTTTGATGAAGTTAAATATACATCAACTTGAAACTTAGTACACATGTTCACTATGATATGATCTTTCTAATTTATATTCCAAATTAAAGTTCTGACCCCAATTTCACGGTCCACTGAACACAGAAAATGATAGTGCGAGTGGGGCATCCGTGTACTATGGACACATTCTTGTTTTTAATTTTACCCTAATTCTAAGTTACCATTTCTTGTGGTAAGTAATACTGTGAAAGTACTTTAATTCGTGGGTATCAATTTTCGTGGTTTGAGCAATATTTACATGTTCGTGGGTTTTTAAATTCGTGGATTTCAAATTTCTAAAAAAAAAGAAATTTAAAATTTGAAGCTATTAGAAACGAAGGTTACAAAATGTCTGGATTGAAGGAAATTGCAAAGTAAACATTGACTCCTGTAAATCGTAGTAATAACAGTAATTAGCTCACATAAAGTGATCAACAGATTTAAGACCATCAAAGGTGTTAATTAGGCCATAAACATGTCACCTAAAGAGACAGTAACATAACAAATGTTATAAACGTATCTTGAAATGTCAAATAATTCTTATCAAAATCAAGCCTAAGCATGAAATTTTTATTTCCCATATATGTTCGAGAACTATGATGATATAAAATGAACACTTTATCATACTAGCATAACAAAACCGGAAATCTGACTTTCATCGATCAAAAAAGTTTTTATGATAATTAAAAGATAAAAAGTTGTACAGTTTAGGTAATTAAAGATTACATGGGTATAATCCCGTATGTAGTTGTAGTTATGTGACTGCTTTTAAAGTATTCTCAGATTTGGCGTCATTCAATATATTATCTAGATCATATCAGTAGTAAAACCTACGGATCAGGATCTTTCCATATCTTGATTTGGACAATGGTTGTTTTATTTCGTTGGACATTTAAATTCGTGGATCAAGTCACCCACGAAAACCACGAAAATTGGTACCCCACGAATAAAAGTACTTTCACAGTAGTTGATATGGCATCATCAGTTTGTTTTCGTCTTAAAAGTTTGAATATCTCTTTGGTATTCTTAGCCTCTCTTTTGATACAGTTTTTTTCTTGCCTCAACAGAGTCAAAAAGAGAGAGATAGGTAGTTTCCAGAAGCAGCGTCGGCGTCAACAATGTACTAGTTTGTGATTAGGTCTAGTTTATGGTGAACCACAAGTGGTAGGTCGATGATATTCGGTATGCAGTTTTTTATCACTGAACTAGTATATATTTGTTTAGGGGCCAGCTGAAGGACGCCTCCGGGTGCGGGAATTTCTCGCTACATTGAAGACCTGTTGGTGACCTTCTGCTGTTGTTTTTTTATTTGGTCGGGTTGTTGTCTCTTTGACACATTCCCCATTTCCATTCTCAATTTTATTTTAAGCTTTGGCATATCTAATTTCGATGGAGATTATTTGGCCCTGCGCCCTCAGTCATGGTCTATTGACTTTGAAACTTTTGCTCAGTTTACATGTATTAGGACATTTAATAGGAAATTACTAGTAGGTCATTGATATTTAGTATGCAGTTTTATAAGCATAGGCATATATCATTACTGTGTAGATTATTTGGCGCCACCCACTTAGTCATGGTCTATTGACTTAAAAAACTTTGCATAGTTTACATGTATTAGTTTGTGATTAGGTCATTTCAAGGGAAACCATTAGTGGTAGGCCAATGCTAATTGTTTTTCAGTTGTATAAGCATCACCACATATCATTCCATTGAAAATAGTTTGCCCCGCCCCCTCAGTCATGGCCTCTTGACTTTGAAACTTTTGCTTAGTTGACATGTATTAGTTTGTGATAAGATCAGTTAAGATGAATTTTTAATGTGAAGTCAATGATATTTGGTATGCAACTATATTGACATTTGCAAGTATCGTTTCCATGGAGATTATATAGGCCTCCCCCTTCATCATGATTTATTGACTTTGAAACTTTTACATAGTTTACAAGTTTATGTTTGTTTTTAAGTTTGTTTAATGGGAACGACTTATAATAAGTCAATGGTATTTGTAATGCAGTTGTATTAGTATTGGCTCATCTCATTGCTATGGAGATTTTTTAGCCATGTACCTTCAGTCAGGGTTCATTGACCTAATATTTGCATAATTTATATGTTAAAGTATTGCTTTTTTAATTTCAACATATGCCATGTATGCATTATCAAAATTACAAAAAGGCGAGACATGTCTCTGTGATAACAGTTTATTTAATTTAATGTTTTATCTATTGCAGCAAACAACAGGATCCGCAGAAAAGAAAGTCACCTTCCAAGAAAAACCAGAGACTGCAACTCCAGGTAAGACTGCAACTCTAGGTAAGACTGCGACCAAATACTGTAAGTTCAGAAATTATTGCTTGCATTTATTATTGCGATTTTGTCATTTTAAACTTTAATGCGATTTTTATTTTTACGACTTTGAGAAAGGTCCTGCTTAATTCATATAAAATATTACAAAATGTGAGTTTTAATTATTGCTCTTACAACTCTGTCCCATTATTCGCAATAATAAAAACCTCACATTAATTTCTGAATTTACAGTATACAATATAGTGAATGAGATTCAAAACAGAAATGTGTACATGTAAAATTTGAGAACTTGCTCACCTTGGATACCATTTTTTGTGAATAAATGATTCACAGTTCACCTATATCCAAAAATCCACGACAGAAATTTTAAAGTTTCCTGTAAGGGCTATTCCATTAAAATGTTATGTGGGAGGGTAGGAAGGGAATTTCAAAATATCCATACAACCAAGAACCATTTTTTTAGATAATTTTTCATGATGATAATAGATGTACATGACATATACCCTCAGTAAAAAAAAATTACCAGTGAGACTTAGAATTTTTCAGTGTTTGTTTTAATTGTCTAGGTGCTAATGTCTTCTTTTTGCATGGAACATGTTGTATATACTGGACTATTTTTATACCCCCGCTTTAAAAAAAGGGGGGTATACTGTTTTACCTCTGTTTGTCCGTCCATCAGTCCGTCAGTCAGTCCGTCCCATGAAACTTTCGTCACATTTTTCTCAGGAACTACAATACAAGGATTTCTGAAATTTGGTTTCAGGGTTTATCTCAGTCAGCTATACCGTGTGATGCGTTTTCAGATTCATCACTTGACAACTTCCTGTTTACCGAACACTTGTATGATTTTACACATGATAGCCAAGTTGAAAACTTTCGTCACATTTTTCTCAGGAACTACAATACAAGGATTTCTGAAATTTGGTTTCAGGGTTTATCTCAGTCAGCTATACCGTGTGATGCGTTTTCAGATTCATCACTTGACAACTTCCTGTTTACCGAACACTTGTATGATTTTACACATGATAGCCAAGTTGAAAACTTTTGTCACATTTTTCTCAGGAACTACAATACAAGGATTTCTGAAATTTGGTTTCAGGGTTTATCTCAGGCCAACCTTAAAAATATGTTTGTTTGCAGTTTTCCGACTGTACCTTCCGACTGAAAGGTCGGTAGGTAGGAAAAATATTTTATTTTATCAGCCAAAATACAGTTTAAACAAGCATGCAGTTACACTGAACCAAGTTTCTTGTGAAGAAAAAAAAACATTTTAAAACAACAAACACTGGACACCAACATCAAATGAACAGACATTTTCAGATAAAAAAACTTTTTAACCAAAACTGAAACTTTAACATAGTGCCAGAGTGTCATTATCCAATTTATGACTATGGTATAATTATTAAATACTGGAACACTTATAACAAGGAATGTCATTGTGACTAGAACTGTTTTAAAGAAATATATTCAGACATGTATGCTTTTTGACAAGAATGTTTTCATGAGTAGAGTATTTTCATCAGAAAAATGTATATATTATAGATTTATAAGACAATTATTAAAGCTAAGAGTTTATTTTTAATAAAAAAAAAATAACCATTGAATCTTCCTCAATTGAAAAAAAGGCACTTGAAAAAAAAGTATTAAGTCATCCGACTGTTTTCATATTTCTAACAATATTTAATTATATGTGATAAGGTTATATTTTTGCCAGGCTTTAATGAAAACCAAAGAAATCTAAAGTTTAGGGTGAAATCCATAGCACCCCATTAAAAGTAAATGGTCTGTACTGAAATGTTTTTAATGCATAAAAAAAATTGGCAGCATAGCTCCTAAGGACATGTTTTAATTGAATTCACACAGGCCACACAGTTTGGGTATATTTAATATTGTAAGAAAGAGAATAATTGCAATGAGTGGGGCAGCCCCCCTTATCCTAAAGGAGCATACTCATTGCAATCGAAGATAGATTTAATATAGAGAGAGTATATTTATTTTTCAAACTAACCATTCATTTTCTCTACATCTTTGTGTAGTTAGGGTTGCTTCTTATTTATTTGGCATGATCTATATCCATTAACATTTCAAATGAGCCCTTCCTCCGTACAGGAGTGTTTACAGATATCCATGAAGATTTAAGTCACGGAGGAGTGGTTTCATCTTTGTTGTCTTCACAACGATTTGTAGAAAATATGCCATACTTCAAGCTGCTGTCGAATTATTTAACCACTGAAATTGGTTCCATAAACTTAAGTCAGGCTCCACAGATTCTGAACCCGATTTGTTTGAGACAGAAATTATGTCAGTTATGAATATCCGCTGCATCATCGTCAATGATATCATCACACATCATTACATGTGCCTTAATCTGTATAAACAGTTTACTAATAAACTTTTTTGTTTGTTATTTGTCTTAAAATTGACACAAGACAACAGCGTAAAGTACTGCTCCGTGACTTCGTGGATACCTGTAAACAATTTCCATGTGCTTTAACATTAAATGGTCACATGAACGCTTGACGGGAAGCTAAGAAAAACAGAACTTGAAATACGTAATTGACCCAGACTTTAAATCATTTCCGGAAAGGACCCAAAATTCCGGATCGCGAGGTATTAAAAAAAAATTGTTCAAATTTAAAGCAATAAAATTTTCACAGTCGGGAGGATTTTCAAGGGTCGGTCGGTAAACTGCAAACAAACAATATTTTAATTTAAGCCTCAGTCAGCTATACTGTGTGATGCGTTTTCAGACTCATCACTTGACAACTTCCTGTTTACCGAACACTTGTATGATTTTACACATGATAGCCAAGTTGAAAACTTTCGTCACATAATCACATACATAGTCGTCGTCCAAAGACACATTTAGTGTCCATACAATAACTTTTAGTTTTAGTGAATGGATCTCTCTAAATTTTTCCAGAAGGTTCAATACCACTAAAGGAAGGTTGGGATTGATTTTGGCGGTTATTTTTCTAACAATTGGGGGCCAAAAAGGGGGTCCAAAATAAGCATTTTTGTAGTTTTCAAACAATTACTGTGTTTAAGTGTATGAATCTCTCTGAAATTATACCACAAGTTTCCATACCATGAAGGGATGGTTAGTATTGACTTTGGGGGGGGGGGGGGGGAGGTGGTTATGGCTCAAAAAGTTTTGGAATTGGGGGCAAAAAAAGGTTTTTTTCTGGTCAATGGTCAATTAAAACAATTTAAAAGCATGGAAGGGAGGTAATTTAACAAACAATGTTGAGTACGTTTGGATTAACCTCTATTACTCTACTTGTAAATTATGTTTAAAGGAATGTCATGTTTTGGACTAATTGAAAAAAAAAGGCTGGTGGTAGTAGTTTTCAATTTTTTTTACTCCAAATTTCTCAACTTTCAAATTTTTGAAAAGTTTGAAGAAGAAATCTTTAATTGCAAAATATTGCACAATAATTTTGTAAGATCTGGACATTTTTTTTGTGTCAGAAACTCATATTATGTCCAAAATTTGATCACAATCCAAATTCAGAGCCATATCAAGCTTGCATGTTTGTTCCTAACTGTCCGTCAGTAGCACCTGGTTAATGGTTGTCTCCCTATTTACTTTTCAACTGCATGAAATTCTTAACCTACAAGGATCTATGAATGGCAAAATACAATTTCTATTTTTTTTCTTTTAAGTTTTTTTTATGACAATAATTACAACCACATTTATTGATATTAGTCCTTGGGAATACAATTTTGAAATACATTGTATATGCTTGTACAATTTGGAAATTAGTATGGCGTTCATTATCACTGAACTAGTATATATTTGTTTAGGGGCCAGCTGAAGGACGCTTCCTGGTGCGGGAATTTCTCGCTACATTTAGGACCTGTTGGTGACCTTCTGCTGTTGTTTTTTCTATGGTCGGGTTGTTGTCTCTTTGACACATTCCCCATTTCCATTCTCAATTTTATTTACAATGAAAAATTTATTAGGCAGTTAAGCTGCCTTATGCAAGCACCCTGAATTTTGGTTCCCCCCTGGGAATTTTTGAAAAAGTGCCATTGCTCTGATCTAGCAGGTCTGGTTTTGTAAAAAAGTAGCAGCAGTATAAAGCAGTAGTTCATTGATTCTGTGAAATGATGACACAGGAGTAATGCTATGTACTGTGAATTTATTAATATTCGCTGGATACCAATGTTGGTGAATTTCTTGGGTACAGGGTAACCACGAAATCAAATTTCCTTAAGGAGTGGATGCAGACTTTACTAAAAACAATGAAATAAAATATCCATGAAAATGCAACTTTTCCTTATTACACAAAGTTTGGTACTCAAATGAATCAACCAATCAGAAATTTACAATGCTACATGTGATTATGATTTTAAAGTTCTGTTAGCATTTGTTTTAACATAAACTTTTATTTTACAGTAAGCAGTGCTGGTCCTGGAGAAATAGCTAATGGTAAAAGTGGCCGACAGTTGATGCCAGGGCTATTACTACTGAGAGACTCTAATTATACGTCTGGAACTCAAAATATGTATCAAGGTATTAATAAGTTTGTCAAGTGTTACTGTATAGCGGGTTATTTTCGCATGCATAACATTTCCCTATTTTTATTGAATAAGGTATACGAAATATTTTAGCGATTATTATTTTGTTGGATTCAAATCTTTTATCAATTATTTTTGCATTTACCGTTTTAAATTGGCGGAATTTATTTTGGCGATTTTTTTCTACCCGCGAAAATTTGCACACTGTGAAAATAATCCACTATACGGTATATGGTAGGGGAATTGGACTTAATTTGGTGAATATAGTCCCTAACACTATACTGTGAATTCATTATTATTCGTTGGATACCATTTTTTGTGGGTTTCGTGGTAATAGGTCAACCATTTTATTTCAATTTTATTTATTTTGAAAAATCAAAGATGGATTTAACAATTATGAATTTTGCAAATATTGAATATATATATAAAAAAAAAAATAATAATTAGTATAGCAATATTTTACCATGCAAGTTTTATTTTGTAGCTCAGCCACCAATGACAGAACCTTTAGTATTTGGTGCGGGACACATGAGACCAGAATTACAACTGAGAGATATTGCTACTAAAAGTAAACTAGAAATCAAATTTGATGAGTTTGCAGGCAAGGTAGGAATAAAAATTGTTGTTGAAAGATGTTAGATGATGTATACAGTACTGCAAAATAAGATTGTTTGAATGTTTGTCTTTTGGTGTAAAAAGTAAAGTCACAAAAATACTGAACTCCTAGGAAAATTCAATCGGGAAGTCCCTAATCAAATGACAAAATACATCAAATGAATAGACAACAACTGTCATATCCCTGACTTGGTACAGGCATTTTCAAATGTAGAAAATGGTAGATTGAACCTGGTTGAACACACCGTTAGTTCCCTTGGCCATTTTATTGTGACACACAAGTGTTGTTAGTTGACAAGCTAGTCTGCTACTATTCACTGAAGACTTTAAAACCACTCAGACAAAGGCCCATGTATTATCCTGTATACAGCTATGGTTGAATTGTTTTTGTTGTGACATTTTTATCACACCAACTTATCTAAAAAAGATGTGATATGATAGCCAATGAGACAACTCTCCACAAGAGACTAAATGTCACAGAAATTAACAATAATGGGTCACCATACAGCCCTCGACAATGAGCAAAGCCCATACAGCCTTTAAAGTCACCTATAAAAGGCCCTGAAATGAAAAAAGTTTTGGCAAGTTTATAAATATTATTAAAATCAATAGCAAGAGTTGATATAAAGTGATAATCAATTCTCAAAACTTGTTTCAGCTGATTTCATTGAGTGTGTATGGAAAGGTTAGCTTGCTTGTTAGCTGAACGGTCAAGTCATTATTAGGTTAGGTAAACTTCCCTCATTTAATAGGGTCCTTTGTTAGGGTAAATATTTTCAGTTTCACAAGCCTTACTTTCAATGATTAAGAATTCAGATTTTTTGGGGAAACACCCATACTTTTGTAAACGTTTTCAAACTTTTTATTCTCTTTGAAATGGAATTAATTTTTTGCCTACTGTGATGTTATAGGTCTCTTTATTGCTATTTTAAGAATTTTCCTTTGATCTTTCTGACTGCTAGTTTCCTTTCTCAGCATAGTGGTAGAGGGACATGAAAAATCATCACTAGAAACTAAGGGAGCACATGCCTGTTGTCAATGAAATTAACAATGTCTTCATAGGTAAAATAGCGTTAAACAGATTATCATTGGTCATGTCAACTGAATTGCTTTTCTTACTTTCGGCCGACCTGCTGAAGAGAAAATCAATCTTGTTGAGATGATCAACGATAAATAATCTATAATTACTTGCAGTGGATGTTATATTAATGTAGTTCATGTTTTTTCAGAACACTGAGATTTTATGTCGAGTGACTTTACTTACCAATCCTCATCAAATGTTCCACGGTACTGGTCCAAACTCAGACTATGCTAATGTAGTTCATGTTTTTTCAGAACACAGAGATTTTATATCGAGTGACTTTACTTACCAATCCTCATCAAATGTTCCACGGTACTGGTCCAAACTCAGACTATGCTAAAGATATATTAATGTAGTTCATGTTTTTTTCAGAACACTGAGATTTTATGTCGAGTGACTTTACTTACCAATCCTCATCAAATGTTCCACGGTACTGGTCCAAACTCAGACTATGCTAAGGATGCAGCAGCTCTGGAGGCTCTCAAGTTCTTGGCCGAGCTTGGCAGGGAAGAAATTAAAATGACGGGAGACGGGTAAGTTCTTGGCTGAGCTTGGCAGGGAAAAATTAAAATGACTGGAGATGGGTAAGTTCTTGGCTGAGCTTGGCAGGGAAGAAATTAAAATGACGGGAGATGGGTAAGTTCTTGGCTGAGCTTGCAGGGAAGAAATTAAAATGACGGGAGACGGATAAGTTCTTGGCTGAGCTTGGCAGGGAAGAAATTAAAATGACAGGGGAGTTCTTGGCTGAGCTTGGCAGGGAAGAAATTAAAATGACAGGGGACGGGTAAGTTTTTGGCTGAGCTTGACAGGGAAGAAATTAAAATGACGGGAGAGGGGTAAGTTCTTGGCTGAGCTTGTCAGGAAATAAATTAAAATGACGGGTGACTGGTAAGTTCTTAGCTGAGCTTGGCAGGGAAGAAATTTAAATGACGGGAGACGGGTAAGACATAAGTTACGGAAAAGATTCAATTTCTGTATATTTAAGGTGGTACCTAACACTACAGGGAGATAACTCTGTAAAATCAGCAGAACGTTTTAAGGCCGTTGTGTTCATAAGGGAATATTAAGCTTTTCAATATCAAAATAAGTGTTTGTCAAACTGTTATTTAACAGTGTATTTTTTCTGACTAAACGATTGGTTCAAATTTTTTGAAATTTTAATATTTTTGTCAAAGGGTCAAAATAAATACTTTGTCAAAATTTTAAGAAATTAAATGAGCCAAATTAATTTTAGTTAAAGTGTAAGGTACCACCTTAAAATGTTGTGGTTAAATGATGTTATAATTGATATAATTGCTATTTAATACACTGCAAATTCAGAAATAATTGTTAGGGATTTATTCATAGTATCTCAATAATAAAAAGTCACAACATGTAACTATGTAGCTTTTCTTAAAATTGAAATCACATTTTTGTTCATACTTTAACAATCGTGATATCAAATGCACACATTAAATTTCTGAATTTACAGTAACCCTTGTGACAAATTATCTGAGATAGTTTTTATGCCCCATTTATTGGCATTATGTGTTCTGTTCGTCCATTCGTTTGTTCGTCTGTCCCACTTCAGATTTAAGTTTTTATACGACCGCAAATTTTGAAAAAAATTTCGTCGTATATTGCTATCACGTTGGCGTCGTCGTCGTCGTCGTCCGAATACTTTTAGTTTTCGCATTCTAACTTTAGTAAAAGTGAATAGAAATCTATGAAATTTTAACACAAGGTTTATGACCACAAAAGGAAGGTTGGTATTGATTTTGGGAGTTTTGGTCATAATATTTTAGGAGTTAGGGGCCAAAAAGGGCCCAAATAAGCATTTTCTTGGTTTTCGCACTATAACTTTAGTTTAAGTTAATAGAAATATATGAAATTTTGACACAAGATTTATGACCACAAAAGAAAGGTTGGGATTGATTTTTGGGAGTTTTGGTTTCAACAGTTTAGGAATTAGGGGCCAAAAAAGGGCCCAAATAAGCATTATTCTTGGTTTTCACACAATTACTTTAGTTTAAGTTAATAGAAATCAATGAAATTTAAACACAATGTTTATGACCACAAAATGAAGGTTGGTATTGATTTTGGGAGTTTAGGTCCCAACAGTTTAGGAATTAGGGGCCAAAAAGGGACCCAAATAAGCCTTTTTCTTGGTTTTCGCACCATAACTTTAGTATAAGTAAATAGAAATCTATGAAATTTAAACACAAGGTTTATGACCATAAAAGGAAGGTTGGTATTGATTTTGGGAGTTTTGGTCCTAACAGTTTAAGAAAAAGGGGCCCAAAGGGTCCAAAATTAAACTTTGTTTGATTTCATCAAGAATTGAATAATTGGGGTTCTTTGATATGCGGAATCTAACTGTGTATGTAGATTCTTAATTTTTGGTCCCATTTTCAAATTGGTCTACATTTATGTCCAAAGGGTCCAAAATTAAACTTAGTTTGATTTTGACAAAAAATTAATCGGTTGGGTTCTTTGATATGCTGAATCTAAAAATTTATTCAGATTCTTGATTATCGGCCCTGTTTTCAAGTTGGTCCAAATCGGGGTCCAAAATTAAACTTTGTTTGATTTCATCAAAAATTGAATAAATGGGGTTCTTTGATATGCCAAATCTAACTGTGTATGTAGATTCCTCATTTTTGGTCCTGTTTTCAAATTGGTCTACATTAAAGTCCAAAGGGTCCAAAATTAAACTTAGTTTGATTTTAACAAAAATTGAAATCTTGGGGTTCTTTGATATGCTGAATTCAAACATGTACTTAGATTTTTGATTATGGGCCCAGTTTTCAAGTTGGTCCAAATCAGGATCTAAAATATTATATTAAGTATTGTGCAATAGCAAGTCTTTTCAATTGCAGAGTATTGCACAATGGCAAGAAATATCTAATTGCACAATATTGTGAAATAGCAATATCTTTTTTTAATTAGAGTTATCTTTCTTTGTCCAGAATAGTAAGCAAGAAATATCTAATTTCACAATATTGTGAAATAGCAATATTTTTTTTTAATTGGAGTTATCTTTCTTTGTCCAGAATCAACTCAAATCTTTGTTATATACAATTTGTATATTCACTTCTTACTACCAACTGATAAATTAAAATAATCTTTACCATTCAGTGATAACAAGCAGTTTTTTTACATCTTAATATTTTATGATGTATTTAAATGAGCAGCTATTGTTGCAAACTCCATTAGAAATTTAATTGAGATTAGTTTTGGAATAAGGGAAAGGGGGATGTGATTAAAAAAATTGGGTTCAATTTTCTCATTTGAAATTTCATAAAAAAAATGAAAATTTCTTCAAACATTTTTTTGAGAGGATTAATATTCAACAGCATAGTGAATTGGTCTAAGAGAAAACAAAAAAATTAAGTTCATTAGAACACATTCATTCTGTGTCAGAAACCTATGCTGTGTCAACTATTTAATCACAATCCAAATTTTGAGCTGAATCCAGCTTGAATGTTGTGTCCATACTTGCTCCAACCGTTCAGGGTTCAACCTCTGCGGTCGTATAAAGCTACGCCCTGCGGAGCATCTGGTTGTTGAAGTTGAAATCGAATCAACTTGAAACTTAGTATACATATTCCATATGATATGATCTTTCTAATATTAATGCCAAATTAGAGTTTTGACCCTAATTTCACTGTCCACTGAACATAGAAAAGGATCATGCGGATGGGGCATCTGTGTACTATGAACACATTCTTGTTTATCCATCGTTTAGTCAGCTTGGTTTCCTGATTATAAATCAAATACTTTATAATAAATTCCAACCTTACTTGGTAATACAATTACTTATGAATGGATGATCCCTTTAAATTCTTGAGGTCATTTCATCAAAGGTCAAGGTCAGATACTAAAGTAAAATTGAATTCATATTCATATTTAGTTAGTTCCCTGTTTCTTGGTTGATGGTTTTAAATACAATGACTCATGAATCTTAATATGAGGTTGCTAAGAACCATGCATATAAATGGTGGCATAACCAGAAAAATATCCTGTATGCATATTATTTTGAGATGGCTTCCAAGGTCAAGGTCATAACTACATGAGATTAGCTAAATTCAGATGCTAAAAAAGTATGTTGGCTTAATATCAAGCAAGTATATATCATGTATGATGTAAAGAAAAAAATCTTACTTTGGAGCAACTAAAATAAACAGCAATTTTAGCTTGGTTTGCAGTTTGAGAAAAAATAGAATTGCTTGATATTAAATCCCAGGCCTCCCCAGAAAATCATATGGCCTTAAAAATAAACCTACAATATTCATAAAATGTAAACATCCGATGAATTTTTATTTTGAGAAAATGTATTTAACCTAAGTTTTTTTTATATTTCAGCCCACATATGAAGACCAGTGATCAACTTGCCAACTCTACACTTAGTGGTGCCCCTGGTCGGGTCGGACAGATGTAGACACTCTACACTTAGTGGTGCCCCTGGTCGGGTCGGACAGATGTAGACACATTGATGAACTTTGACCTACCCAATTTGAAGAAGAACAAAGCTTATTTTAATCTTCACAATTTGTTCAAGATTGATGTTTTACTGCTTTATTATTGACTTTGAAATAAGACTGCAAATGATTGTTGAATTACTGGTAACCTGTTAGTGGAATTTTACATGTTGGAACCAGTTGTTGCATAAGAGAGCATTTTCTTTTTTTCTTTTTCTCTTTGTACCTTTTTATCATACCATTTACAGCCTGAGCATTTATGGATACTTTTAAGTTAATTATGTGCAAAAACTGGTCCCAAACGTTATCTTTTTTCTACTGTTTACAGGAGGTTGGCATGGTTTAAGGGAGACAACTCTTTACATCAGTGATGAGTTTGTGGTAGGCAGTTTGGACAATGGTATTTTAAGCTTTCATATGATACAGAATAAGAATAATCTGTATTACATATAAGCTTAAAATATATGTATGGAAATCCAATGCTACAAGCGTAATAGAGATTTTAGAGAGTTGTGTCCCTTATAAACCTAGGTCGACCTAAAATATTAATTTGATTTGTTGACAAAGAAGTCTAACATTATGATCAATAGCTTTCCCTGTCAGTTATGAGTTTATTTATTACAGGAAAGGTATTTATTGGTTTAAATCTTTTAAATAAATTGAAACAGAAATTCAAATATTTTGGGTAACTCTTGAAATTGTTGTGATGAATATTTTCTTCAAAGTTTGGGTGGGAACTCTTGAATGAATACATGTGAAGACAACAATGTTTTATGTAACTAGGCAACAAGTCCAGTAACTCTTGTAGTTTAAATGTCCTTCTATGGGTTGTTATTAAATGAAAGTATTTTGGGAGTTGTAATTTTTACAGTTGAATATCTTTCTTAAGGAAGTCCATTTTTATTAGAAGTGGATTTTTTTAGGAGGTTTATTTAATTACGAGAATGCTTCTGAAATTTAAGGAATACATTTTTGATTTTATGTGGAATGGTAACGTTCAAATTCTTGTGTAATCTAAAATAAATTGTTATATATTTAAAACACACTGATTTATTTTGTTTGCAATTTAAATTTTATGTGTTTTTCAATTAGAAAGGGGAGCATAAAATAAGATATGTGTATATATGGACTTTCTCAAAACTGTATTCCAGCCTTAAGAGGGCTCTAGTACTCCTTTATAAACGTGATGTGAGGAAAAAATAATAAGTCATTTCAAAAAGTGTACTTTTAGTAGTTATGGGAGGTTTAAATTGAATTAAAAAAAAACACTTTTTTTACTTTTGTTTTTTTTAAATAAAGACAAACTGTAAATCAATGAAATATTTAAATAGAAAATTTCATTTTGCAGAAAAATTCAAGATGAATGCTGGAAAAAGTATAAAATGTATAGAAAAGAATTTTGATAATGTAATATTTAATGAATTAAAGGATAAATTTATTACATATTCCAGAATGTTTTTTTGTATTTTTTGCTCATGACTTAGCATTCTTAGTACACTTGTAGCAAAAAAAATATGTATTCATGTCTTTGTGATTTTTTTCTTTACATCAACTTTAAAATGTTGTCTTCATGTATAATCATAATATATCTTTTTAGTATAAACTGTATGGCAAATGGGAGACATCTTCAAATAAACAATAACAGCTGTTTTATCCAAACTTACATGGCACCCAAGGAAGGCACTTCGAAATTTACGGATGGGCTTTTATGTTTTGTGAAAGTGTAGACCAAATTATAAATTTGCCTCTATATTTGGTTACTCCTATTTCAAAGTGCCTTCTTTATGTGCCATGTTTGTTTAGGTAGAACGGCCCATACAGTTTTTTGCTGAAGTGACATTTTCAAATCAGTAAAAAACAAAATTATGCCATCTTTTCAATACAATCATACATTGAAATTTAAAAAAAAAAATAGAATTGTAAAATATTTTTGAAGTTCCAAGTAATTCTCCTTTTATATCTGATTGTTTTAGTAACATAACATCTAAAGGAATTAACTCTTTATCTCTAGTTTGAAAATCGTGAATATTTTACTGTTCAAAAATGTTATTGTTTTATAATTTGAAGTATGTCTCCATATAGTTTGTCAGTTATTTTGTTGCATTTTTATGAGTAAATCCAACCATGTCAAAATTACTATTAATTTATTAGTCAAATGATATCTTGGAATAAGATTGTAGGAATACACTTTATATTGGAACATTTTATACACTTGAAAAATAATCAAAAGCATTAGTGACGTTCAGCACATTTATACACATATTCCTATTTATAGAAACCATGTGATATTTGGTATATCTTTCTCACATGATCACTTTTACTACTCTAAGAAATCATTTGATTTTAAGTATTTCCATGTCACATGATCATTATTCCTATTTTTAGAAATCATTTGATCTTAGATATTTCCTTGTCACATGACCATTTGTTGACATATGTTTAGTTATCATTGTTCTTATTTAAATCATTTGAGAAGGAAATAATCATACATTACAAACCAACTTATTCACCACTTCTTGTTCCTGTTTATTGAAAGACTGTATGACCGACAAGAGGCTGTCAATTATATAGTTTGTTAAAGAGTTATCACCCTTGTCAATCATACAATGTTTATGTTAAACAGGGTCAAGTCACACCACTTCTGCATGTATTGACATGTTTAAATTTATATGGCTGTGAACAAATTTAACTTTGAATTGAATTCTTTTGTTGAAAAGTTGGTTTGTTAATTTAGATAAATTTGGGGTAGGGGAAACATGGTTTGATTTTCTCATTCAGGGCTATTCCATTAAAATGTGGGTGGGAGGGTAGGAAGGAACTTTAATGATTGAATGTGGGTCATGGGTATTTTTTCAGTATGAGTCTTTAACCATTATACAAAATTATCTAAAACATTGTTCTTGGTTGAAGGAATATTTTTGAAAGTCCCTTCCTACCCTCCCGCATACATTTTATTTGAATAGTCCTAAGTGGGTTTTTGTATTGTAACTTAATTATTAGGTTTTTTAAAACTTGCAATGAAAGAACCCACTGCTACTAATCTTATTTGTCAAAATAAAAAAAATAAATAAAAAAAACATAAAAAAGTGAAAGTTGTGTTGAGAATTATTTGTTCAATTGATACAAACAAGCCTAATAAAAACAAATGCAAGTTTGATCAGTCCATATAAGAAGATGTGGTATGAGTGCCAATGAGACAATTCTCCATCCAAGTCACAATTTCTTAAAGTCAACCATTATAGGTCAAAGTACGGTCTTAAACATAAAGCCTTGTTCACACTGAACAGCAAGCTATAAAGGGTCACAAAAATTACTAGTGTAAAACCATTCAAATGATAAAAAAAGGGAAAAGCTTATTAAAACAAGCGCAACTTTGATAACTTGATATAACACATATCCCAATGAGATCATTGGTTGTTTAAAAAAATGTTAATGAGCCCTCGTCGTCTAAATATTTAGTTTTGTATATGTCAATCAGACAGCAATCCAATGTTACACTTCTTTATGTTACAATGGTTAAGTCCCAGAATTATACCTGCATTCAAAAGCTTTCTTGGTCAGCTCAATTTGAATTTTTCCCTCACCTGTGGTGAAAGCCACTGGATCCGATACAAGACCAAGGAACTACAATCTAGAGGCAGCATTAACAATTTGTATTTAACTTTTCGTTTCAAGATTTGGAGGATACCCTGGCCTTAAAGAGAAAAGGTACATAGGGATACATATGTCTGATCTTTCCTCCATAACTTTTTTGGTTTCTGGTTTACTATGTACCCTACGACTTTTGAACAAATTACAGATAAAAGTATAACTCAATTGGTTTGAGTTATAAAAATAAAATGTAGTATTATTGCCAATGAGACAACTCTTTACCAGAGACTAATTATAAGACATTAAACAACTGAAAAGCCTTCAACAATAAGCAAATTTCATTAATTGTATACCCTTTTATACCTGTAAAATTGGGATTTCTTTGGTTTCCAGATTTAATAGATAAAATACTTTGTGACCAAGTCATGAAATGATAAACTGTAAACAATATTATGAAGCTAACAATACAGCTCTGTTTTTGAGGACATAATGCTCCCGTTTAAGCTTTGCAATTTTCCAAGTAAAAAAAGGGCATTACTCTAGAAAGGTAAAAGACTCACTGCCCAAATTCACACTGCTAGTTTTGTTTCTAAGTAATGTGTGCGAGTTTCACAAGGTTTGATTGAGACAAACTGAAGTTCTGAAATGAAGATGAGACAGACAGGATAGATGATCAAGAGTTACTCTGAATGCCTAGTTTATCTACAATGTTACACATCATGCAACCACCTCGTTGTCAAAACTAGATATCATGTTTGGCTTTAATTTAAATGTTGAGGTTTTAGAAAAGATGTCTAATTCACCAAGCAATAGTGTTGATTGATTTCAGTAGATTGACCACACGAAGTTCAATTCATACTTAAATATCAAAATGTGTAAATTACACATTTTTGGTTGTCAAATTTAAATACTGTAAATTCAGAAATTATTGCGTGCATTTATTATTGCGATTTTGTCATTTCAGACTTAAATGCGATTTTAATTTTTACGATTTTGAGAAGTATCCTATTAAATTCATATAAACTATTTCAAAATGTGAGTTTAAATTATTGCGTTTACAACTCAGTCGCATTTTTCGCAATAATAAAAACCTCGCATAAATTTCTGAATTTACAGTAGCCATGTCTAACTCCTAACTGAGACCAAATTGACCTTGGAGGTTTCACCTTTTTATTTCGACAATTTTAATATGTATTCTCCAAAAAATCTTTCCCGTGTTTTGGTACTGAGTGTCGCTTATAAACTAATCCAGTCATTAGCACTAGGTCAAAACTGCTCACAGTGCTGACTATCAGCCCTTGAGGTTAATCATATACCTACTTATTCCAGAAATGTGTTAATGGTATGGGCTTGGCTCATTGTTGAAGGCTGTACAGTGACTTTTAGTTGTTAATTTCAGTGTCATTTGGTCTCTTGTGGAGTTGTTTCATTGGCAATCATACCACATCTTCTTTTCTATATAAATGCATGGAAATTATTGTCATTTTTTTCAACATATGTAACACAATAATAAAGACATTTATCAAATTAATTTATATTTATTTCTTCATAAATGCGTCAAATTAAGTTGTAATGAATTTGCTTACAAGTATTGAGTATTTGTTAATAACATGGCAAATAAATCTCAAAATATAATATATTTAAAGTTTAAGATATTTCTATTTTCTGAATGTCAGAGAGTCAACTTTTATACGAAAATTAAATTAAGTGGTCTTGTTTTACTTCAGACCATTAGAAGTTTTGAGTGCATAAAAATGTATATTATTGGAAACATCATGTATTTAATTCTGTCTAATAAGAACAATTATTTGCAAAAAACTGGATACTGTGGATTCATTTATTTTTTTGGGTACCAATTTTGGTCAATTAAGGGAAACTTGCATGTTTGTGGATATATAATTTTGTGGTTTTGCTGAAATCTGAATTCAAGACTACAGAAAATTCGTTGAACAATTTATTTCGTGGTTTATCTGTTCCACGTAATTCACATAAAATGATATCCAACGAATAATAATAATGAAGCCACAGTATCTTTATACAGGATAAGTAGAGGGTCACCAAGCTGCTTATTAAGAAATATAAAACACTCATGTTAAATAATATGTGTAATCAGAACATCACAATTTTAAGAATACTCATAAACAAAACATCAACAAAATTATTTAGTGTCCATTTTATCATCATCTGAATCTTTTTTCTTTTGCTGTTCTTGCATGGCTTTGACGAAAGCACCAAGATCTACAAAATAAAATAATGCCTTGAAATAATTCAATATTCTTTTTAAAGCATCATGTAAAAAAAGGTAAAATTATAAAAATTATAATTGATCTAAAATTCAAAGTTTGCATACAATTTTTTACAAAGACTTCAAAACTTAAGCATCATTTCAATTAACTCTACTTGTTGATGTGTAAACTTGATCTGTAGATGTGTAAACTTGATCTGTAGATGTGTAGATATTTACCTTCCACTGTTAATACTTGTTGCATCAATGCTAATTATATAACATCTTACCAACATATAAACTATGCGCTAAAATCCATGATTACAAACAAAAACCTCAGTCTTGAATGAAAAATATAACATTTTGTATGGTTAGCGATAAATTTGTTATTTTAATTCATTGATGCAGTCTATGAACAAAACAAATATAGGAGTGACAGTTGAACATATTTAATCTGTGTATTATGTGTTCTGGTTTTGATGAACTACAAAATCAACCAACTATACTTGACAAATAGAATAACTGTAAATTCAGTAATTATTGCGTGCATTTATTATTTTAGACTAAAATGCTTTTTAAATTTTTGTGATATTGAGAATAATCTGGTGTAATATATATGAAAAAAATCAAAAATCAAGTTTAAATTAATATGATATAACCCTGCCACATTTTTCGCAATAATATCTGAATTTACAATACTAACACAGCAGTAACGGACCTTCCAGACTTATCAAGATGTAGAACAGCAATACGAGAATTGTTCATTTGATACGACTATAACCCTTTATATTAAATGAATGTTGTTTGATGGTAAATCCCACTCTTTTCCACCAAAGACATTGAATGCCTTAATGTATTAGACCTACCTCCTTGAGCTGCAGCATTGGCCACATCTTCACCGAGACCAAACTGTGACATCAGAGGACCTAACTGTCCTGATAGTAATGCTGCACTAAATGATGACAATGCCTATAAAGATAGAAGTTAATTTATACATCAGAGGACCTAACTGTCCTGACAGTAACGCTGCACTAAACGATGACAATGCCTATAAAGATAGAAGTTAATTTATACATCAGAGGACCTAACTGTCCTGACAGTAATGCTTCACTAAACGATGACAATGCCTATAAAGATAGAAGTTAATTTATACATCAGAGGACCTAACTGTCCTGACAGTAATGCTGCACTAAACGATGACAATGCCTATAAAGATAGAAGTTAATTTATACATCAGAGGACCTAACTGTCCTGACAGTAATGCTGCACTAAATGATGACAATGCCTATAAAGATAGAAGTTAATTTATACATCAGAGGACCTAACTGTCCTGACAGTAACGCAGCACTAAACGATGACAATGCCTATAAAGATAGACGTTAATTTATACATCAGAGGACCTAACTGTCCTGACAGTAATGCTGCACTAAACGATGACAATGCCTATAAAGATAGAAGTTAATTTATACATCAGAGGACCTAACTGTCCTGATAGTAATGCTGCACTAAACGATGACAATGCCTATAAAGATAGACGTTAATTTATACATCAGAGGACCTAACTGTCCTGACAGTAATGCTGCACTAAACTATGACAATGCCTATAAAGATAGACGTTAATTTATACATCAGAGGACCTAACTGTCCTGACAGTAATGCTGCACTAAATGATGACAATGCCTATAAAGATAGAAGTTAATTTATACATCAGAGGACCTAACTGTCCTGACAGTAACGCAGCACTAAACGATGACAATGCCTATAAAGATAGACGTTAATTTATACATCAGAGGACCTAACTGTCCTGACAGTAATGCTGCACTAAACGATGACAATGCCTATAAAGATAGACGTTAATTTATACATCAGAGGACCTAACTGTCCTGACAGTAATGCTGCACTAAACGATGACAATGCCTATAAAGATAGAAGTTAATTTATACATCAGAGGACCTAACTGTCCTGACAGTAACGCAGCACTAAACGATGACAATGCCTATAAAGATAGACGTTAATTTATACATCAGAGGACCTAACTGTCCTGACAGTAATGCTGCACTAAACGATGACAATGCCTATAAAGATAGAAGTTAATTTATACATCAGAGGACCTAACTGTCCTGACAGTAATGCTGCACTAAATGATGACAATGCCTATAAAGATAGAAGTTAATTTATACATCAGAGGACCTAACTGTCCTGACAGTAACGCAGCACTAAACGATGACAATGCCTATAAAGATAGACGTTAATTTATACATCAGAGGACCTAACTGTCCTGACAGTAATGCTGCACTAAACGATGACAATGCCTATAAAGATAGACGTTAATTTATACATCAGAGGACCTAACTGTCCTGACAGTAATGCTGCACTAAACGATGACAATGCCTATAAAGATAGACGTTAATTTATACATCAGAGGACCTAACTGTCCTGACAGTAATGCTGCACTAAATGATGACAATGCCTATAAAGATAGAAGTTAATTTATACATCAGAGGACCTAACTGTCCTGACAGTAACGCAGCACTAAACGATGACAATGCCTATAAAGATAGACGTTAATTTATACATCAGAGGACCTAACTGTCCTGACAGTAATGCTGCACTAAACGATGACAATGCCTATAAAGATAGACGTTAATTTATACATCAGAGGACCTAACTGTCCTGACAGTAATGCTGCACTAAACGATGACAATGCCTATAAAGATAGAAGTTAATTTATACATCAGAGGACCTAACTGTCCTGACAGTAATGCTGCACTAAACGATGACAATGCCTACAATGATAGAAGTAATTTTATACTTTTCGAAATAACTCCTAATCTTTCATATCAATACCTTTTTTTGTTTAAATCATAACTATTTCTTGTTTCTTAATTCTCAGTGTAATTGGCTTATTTATTAAAATGCATTTTGCATTACTTCTTCTTTTTAGGTCTTTCCACTTTTCTGTGGAGAGACCTATTGTATTTGTTCTGATTATTATTTTTTCTTCTGCCAAATTTCGTTTTTGTCTGTAATTTTTGTTTTGCAACATGTCGCTTTAGATATTTGGTATATTTTATCCAAAGTGTATGTGCTTTTAATTATGACCCTGCTTAACCGAACAATTTTCTTTGTAAAAGTTATCTCCCCAAGCACGGTTTATCTTATGTGTGCATCTCCTTCGCAAACATTAAAGAAATAGACAAATTTATTTTTTTCCAAATTGCTTGTTTAATCCTCAGAATGCTTCTGTCAATTTTAAACAAAGCGATAAGCAGACTCCATATGACAGATATTTCCCCTTTTGTATTTGACATGAGAGATTACAAAACTCATGAACCGTAAGTGATAGAGACCTAGGCTATCCCGATTTGAGTTCCTTGGTCCACCAAAAAGAAAATGGTGTCAAGTTCAAAGGTCAAGGTCATATTCTAAATTTGCCCTTTGCTTGTGAGTGCCTCTTATCTTATTCTATAAAAGCTACAAGTAAAAGAACTGATGCTAATTGTTTGAGTTGTTGGGACAAACATACGGTAAATTTAGTCCAAAGCGATCTGATAATATCTTATAGAGGTTATTACCCTTTTTAAAAATGTTAAAATTTTAATTGCGATACATGATAAAGCCAAAGGGTCTTTTGCAAATAGTTAGGTAACTCATAAACTTGTAACATATCAACCAGAAGTGACCTTGTGCAAACCTTAAGTAGCTATTGTTTGCACTAATTCAAGGGAAAAAATACATAGAAACCAAATATTTAGAATCAACATACAATGACCTTTTATTGACACTGGAAATCACCTTACATTAACTGAAAGTAGCAAATTATCTCCCTTATTTTCAATAAAAGTATATAGAAACCATATATTTTCGGAATAATTGTAAAGTAAGCTTTCTTATGGCATAGTAAATTTTAGCATCTTATCAATTGTTTTGATATCAAATGTGGGAAGACCTTCAATCGTTAGAGAACATTTGGTCTTTAATTTGAGGTGAATGGAAAGTGTTTCTCAATGCCTGATCTGTTTTGGGTAGTGTTTCCTGTTTTCTCCCTCCCCTAACCCTCAAAACTTACCTGTTGGAATTGAGGTGACTGAATAGTGTTTCTAAGTTCCTGTTCTGTTTTTTCCCTCTCCACCCCCTCTGATAACTTACCTGTTGGAATTGAGGTGACTGGATAGTGTATCTCAGTACATATTCTGTTTATCCCTCCTTTCCCCTCTGATATCTTACCTGTTGAAATTGAGGTGACTGGATAGTGTTTCTCAGTTCCTGTTCTGTTTTGGGTAGAGTTACCTATTCCCCACCCCCTCTGATATCTTACCTGTTGGAATTGAGGTGACTGGATAGTGTTTCTCAGTTCCTGTTCAGTTTTGGGTAGAGTTACCTATTTCCCACCCCCCCCCTCTGATAACTTACCTGTTGAAATTGAGGTGACTGGATAGTGTTTCTCAGTTCCTGTTCTGTTTTGGGTAGAGTTTCACCTTCAGGTAGGAATTTGACTAGTCTTTCCTGGACCTCTGCGTTGGCAAGTATTGGAATCATGGACTCAGGATTTAAAGCCTGAACTAAATCTACACCTACAAACATATGAAAATATAAACATCAATGTTTATATGGTCGGGTTGTTGCCTCTTTGACACATTCCCCATTTCCATTCTCATTTTTTTCATATTTGTTATTTAAATTTATGGTAAATCTATCCTACCATGGAAATATAAGGAAGAAGAAAGTTTGGTAAAATTAAAATGCTAAATGTAACTGTTATTACAAGTTGTAGTTTAGAATATATATATATAATTTGAATTTTCCTTGAAGTTCAGAATTTTTGTTATTTGTGTTTTACTTTATACTTACTTTCTTTAGGCGTTGTAGGCACTGAAATCAAAAAAATATACAATGTAAAATTCTGTAGCAAATTTAACATCAGTTAGAAATGAATATAAAAACATCAGAGAAAATATATAAAAACATTAGTTAGGTATATGTATTCTAGAGAACAAGCAGCAATATGATAGTTTTTGTTCAGTATTCAATGTACAACTATGGTCTTGTTAGTGCATTTTAAGTAATTGCTACAAAGTACATGCATCTATTTTAAAATATATTTCAAGAGAGCTTTAAATCAATTTTTAAAACTGCGTATTGGGCAGTTGTCTTTTCTGTTTTTTGTTGTTGTAAAATTGCTGCCTTTTCTGGTTTTAATTTGTTGTAAGATTGCTGTATCATTGTTATCACTATCTTGGATTTTGTTTTCCTTTGATTTTTTTTTTTGATAATTTTTCTTATCGCTAATTTGTGCATTTTTCCTTTGATCTTTTTTTGTAATAATTTTCATATCATGCTACTCACCCGAGATGGAAAATTATCGCCAGTAACTAAGCATGCACATGGCGTTACTAACTAAATTGACACGAAATTGACAACGTCGTCATAGGTAAAATAGCGATAAAAAGATTATCACGTCCCGGCTCAAGCGAGAAAATCAATCTCGTTGAGATGATCACCGATAATCTATAAATATCATGTTTTATACTCGCTAGATATTGACAAATATCGCTAGAAACTAAGGATGAAAGTTGCGTTGTCAATGCAAACATTTATAACATCATAAGCAAAATAGCAACAAACAAATTATCAATGGTCATTCAAATTGAGGATCTTTCTCAAAAATTCTAATCACTTAAAATGTAAGATTTTAAAAGATCTTCAGGCAAACTTTTGCATAAAGACAAGTTAAAGGCAACTATCAAATAAAGAACAGCAATTAATCTGCTATGATACACATTTATTGCTATGTATTTTATCATTTAGGCTGTTCAAGAAGCAAATGTATTGTATTTATTGTACCCACCATGCATAATAAATAATATATTATAATTGTTCATGCTGTCTTCTTAAATTAATCACCACTCATAAAATGTTAAAAGTCATGTTTCAACCACCTGAATTACCCCAAAAATAAATTCTTAATCAGCCCTTTTCTCGTTTAAATTGTTTTATTTTGTCATTTCGGACCCTTTTATCATGTTTATAGCTGACTATGCAGTATGGGCTTTGCTTATTGTTGATTTATACTGTAAGGTGACCTATATCATTGTTAATTTCAGTGTCATTTGGTATCTTGTTATGATTGTGGAGAGTTGTCTCGTTGGCAATCATACCACATCTTTTTTTTCTGTACTTGGCCCTTCTATCAAAATATAAAACCTACCATTCATACTAGAGAGTATATTCTGTAAATCACTGAGTTGTATTGGTGTTTTGCTGCCCCCTGTAGAGGTTGTAGTGGCAGCCCCTGCTGTAGTACTTGTTGTCCCCGTAGTAGTTGTCGTGGTTGCAGCTGTTGTATTCTGGGAAGGTAGAGCAGCAGCAGTGACTGGTCTCTGTTGGTCATTACTGGATCCTCTGGTACCAGGAGATGACTGCACTCTCAGAGGTCTAAAAATGTAAAGGAGTAAAATTGTAATTTTGAGGTTTCTTAAAATACTTAGTTACAATAGCAGACAAGAAGTAAACATCAAATCAGACAGCTACCAACACACAAAAAAAACCTGAAAAAACTTAGTCTAAATACTGTTATGAATATATTTTTCAGATTATATTAGGTCCAGGACCACAATTGTCGTCCATTGATTTTCGTTGTCCACAAATATAGTCCCTAGTGTCAGGTGTTGACAGTGGGTAACCATTAATTTTTATACCCTTCCAAATTTATTTCTCCATGTGTAATGCCTCAAATTGCAAATAAGGGGGTGAAATTACACTGTTAAAAAATTTGAGTCCAGAATTTTAAAGGAAAGTAGTGATTTGGTCCAGCTGTAAAAGGTTAAAAATTTGCACTTTGGAAGCTCTTAAAAGATTTCAAGACACCCTAAACATAAAATTTTCCATATTTTGAGTTAGAACCAATGAAGTTTTCTATAATTTTCATATAATTTGTCCCAAAAGTAGTACAACACACTGTAAAAATTTCATTGAAAAAGCGCAGGTGGGATTTTTTAAATTTTCATTTATGTTCTAATATGTCTAAAAGAAATGCACTACGAAATAATTGTGGTCTTTGACCATATTGCAAAATTGGCATCTCAAATTTGGAATTCAAACAATAAATTTACTTACTGAAAATGGTTTAGAAAATATTTTAAGGCAGATGTTATCATGAAGTCATCATGGTCATTGTAATGTTCAAAATCTCTCTCCTGCAGGGATGAAAATTTCTCTATTTTTCAAGGAGCCATGTGGGCCCCTCAATAGTATTTTGGTCAGTTTTACTTACGGTTCAGAGGCTGTTGATTGAGCACTGCTAGGACGTGCTCCCATCAGGGCAGACAGTCCACCACCTGGACCTCCCATTCCCATTGGTCATTAAAAGGTTGATATTAGAATGGATTACTTACGGTTCAGAGGCTGTTGACTGAGCACTGCTAGGACGTGCTCCCATCAGGGCAGACAGTCCACCACCTGGACCTCCCATTCCCATTGGTCATTAAAAGGTTGATATTAGAATGGATTACTTACGGTTCAGAGGCTGTTGATTGAGCACTACTAGGACGTGCTCCCATCAGAGCAGACAGTCCACCACCTGGACCTCCCATTCCCATTGGTCATTAAAAGGTTGATATTAGAATGGATTACTTACGGTTCAGAGGCTGTTGACTGAGCACTGCTAGGACGTGCTCCCATCAGAGCAGACAGTCCACCACCTGGACCTCCCATTCCCATTGGTCATTAAAAGGTTGATATTAGAATGGATTACTTACGGTTCAGAGGCTGTTGATTGAGCACTGCTAGGACGTGCTCCCATCAGGGCAGACAGTCCACCACCTGGACCTCCCATTCCCATTGGTCATTAAAAGGTTGATATTAGAATGGATTACTTACGGTTCAGAGGCTGTTGATTGAGCACTGCTAGGACGTGCTCCCATCAGGGCAGACAGGCCACCACCTGGACCTCCCATTCCCATTGGTCCTAGAATACACAAGCACAAACAACTTTTTATTCAATATATTTGAAATTTCAACATTGTTCAAAGTCTCTTCAAACAGAAAACAGGTATCTCACAAATTATGAAAAGTGCTTAAATATTGAAACTCGAGCTGTTGACCAAAGATGTACCATTCTCTACAGTCTGACAGCATGGTAATGTTTAAAAAGTGTGATGTTAATATTCAATAATTTAAATTTGGATGTAACACGTCTTCTGATTGGGTGACATTATTTTGTTATGAGCCCATAGACATAATATAGTCATGTGACTGTGACATCATCAACGTTTTTTCATGGTTTTCTACGGTTTAAAATGGAATTCAGAATTAGATTATAAGAAATGACTGTAATATTTTTTTGGTCTATTGGAAATAACATAAAAAATGTGGTGCACACTGTTAAATAACCTGCTACGCTGTTGTTCAGTGTGCACAAAAATTTTTATGTTATTTCTCCATAGACAGAAAAAATATTAGTCATTCATTAATTGAAAGTAGGACGCATAGGCAACAGACAAGGTGATTGCAATATAGCCCCACAAGGCTGTGTGTGTGTTAGTTTGGGTATTTGTGGGGGAGGTGTATAAAATATTGCATTCTAAGCAACGTTATTTAAAATAAACATTATATCTGATCAGCCAACAATAAAACTTTTCATCATATGTAAGTGTTATGTATTCTAATGGCTGTCATCATTTATTACTGATGTTATGGGTCAAAACATCCATCTTTCATACTCATACAATTGAGAAAGGAAATGGGAAATGTGTCAAAGAGACAACAACCCGACCATAGAACAGATAATGGCAGAAGGTCACCAACAGGTCCTCAATGCAGCAAGAAATTCCCGCAACCTGAGGCGTCAGTTTACAGTAAACTAAATTTGCAGCTATCAAATTTACAATAGACATCTAGAAATATAACAATACTGAAGTTTGCAATCCTACCTAATAACTGCATGAGTTGTTGCTGGCTCATTCCTCCGAGAATACTCTGTAAATCAGAATCACCTACAAAATATCAAAGTTTATATGTAGTTTCTAGTGGGTGTGATAAATCATGACAGAAAAAATAAAATAAAACATGTTTCCTCTAACCCTACCTAATTTAATGGCCCATACACTTCTCTACAACATTATGGAACAAGCTCTGTTAAAGTCAGGCTGATTTCTAAGTAGTAACCAGGTGAAAAAAATGTTTTGTACAAATTGTCAACAGTTGGCTTATTGCAGGATAAATAAAGTTTACCTAGTCCAGACAAATCAGACGATAGTCCAGCTCCTCGACTGGACCCTGGTGTTGGTGGATTATTTAGATATTCTTACCTAGTCCAGAGAGATCAGACGATAGTCCAGCTCCTCGACTGGAACCTGGAGTTGGTGGATTATTCAGATATTCGTTAACCTTCTTGCGGTATTCCTCATCCTTGTCGTTCTTAGGTTCCTGGAATCAAATAATTTCTCCTGTTAATTATGAAGTACTCATCATGATGCTCATGAAAACCAATCTTAGGTTCATGAAATAAAATGTATAATTATTTCTTCCCATTAACAACTCATTGAAGGTGTAGTATCATTACTTGAACAATAAAATAGCATTTATCATGCATATCAATGTTTACAGACTTTATTTATTAGTGTACTAAATAAATTGAAATCGATTTTGTTTTTAAAAGACAAAATAAAATTGAGAATGGAAATGGGGAATGTGTCAAAGAGACAACCCAACCGTAGAAAAAAACTACAGCAGAGATCACCAACAGGTCTTCAATGTAGCGAGAAATTCCCGCACCCGGAGGCGTCTTTCAGCTAGCCCCTAATCAAATATATACTAGTTCAGTGATAATGAACGCCATACTAATTTCCAAATTGTACACAAGAAACTAAAGTTAAAATGATACAAGACTAACAAAGGCCAGAGGCTCCTGACTTGGGACAGGCGCAAAAATGTGGCGGGGTTAAACATGTTTGTGAGATGTCAACCCTCCCCTATACCTCTAGCCAATGTAGAAAAATAAAAATATTGATCAAATTAACATTATTCCTGCAAAGGATTAATAAACTCAGTTGCTTATCAAACATTTTCTGAGAATGAAAATGAAAAGTTTTTTTTGCATCACAATTCCTACATGTCCTTCCTGCATCCAAAAGAAGAACTTTCTGCTTAGTGTCTTGAGCTGAAGGACGCGAGACTCTCCCTGTTCATGTTAGACCTACCTGCATCCAAAAGAAGAACTTTCTACTTGATGTCTTAAACTTGAGGACATAGACTCTCCCTGTTGTACACTGAGTAACATGTTTGAACTCAATATCATCTGGGAAGATTATCAAATCCTAAAAATATACAGAGAAAACATTTATTTCACAAACAAGAGGCTTGCAGAAGTCTGTACTGCTCACCTTACATTTAATTAAAATAAGTTATTAAGGAGTCATCCTACAGTTTTTTTTGTATTTGAATTTTTTAAGACCTTGTTTTCTGATTATTTTTGCTGATGACAGTTTCTTCTTGTTTTTGTTTTTAGAATATATATATTTAGTTTACATATACATTGTGTATGCAGGTAAATGAAGAATGTGTCTGTTAGACACAGGTGATACCCATGCTTGCACATCATATAACAGGACATAAATGAAGAACGATAAAAGTGACGCTATCCAAATTTGTACTTGATTTATAGTTGATTTTAGTTTTATAGTTTGTTGTAATAAGTATTGTGTACAAGTTTCATCACATTTGGTTTTGACCTTGCTAAATTTTAAGCTAGAGGACGGAAATGAAAAAAACAGCTATTTTTTCCATCCGTCAATGATCATATTAAAAGACAAAGATCAATGGCTATTGTCATATTGAAACTTTTAATACAGTCAATAAATTAGCACCTGTCTGTTTACGTGATTTATTAAATGTAAAAGATTGTAAATATTCTTTCAGATATAGTGATATACTTGATATTCTACAGTCCACACAGTTTGGGAAGAAAAGTTTTAAATTTGAAGCTGCTTCTCTTTGGAACAGCCTACCTGACCATTTCAGGACTGAAAACAGTTTTTCTCAATTTGAGAGCCTTACTCAGTCTTTGAATGGTTCAAGTTGTTGTTTTTCTGCATGTAGATTTAAAGCTTTTTGATATTTTAACAGTTGCTCTAACATGCTATTATGTCTTAAATGTTTGCATGTGTACTATTTTTTTATTTGTGCTTAATTTTAGTTGTGCTGATATTTTAGTTGTGCTTCAGCTTTGGCTTGCTTTGCATGTATTTAAATATGCTGTAATATATCTTGTCTGCTGACTGTATGCTGGATGTTTTAAATGTTACGTTTATATTCGGTAAAAATCTCTCACATCATGACATGTCTCAAGAGTTTATGTTTGTATTGTTATAGATATAGGAAGATGTGGTGTGAGTGCCAATGAGACAACTCTCCATCCAAGTAACAATTTAAAAAGTAAACCATTATAGGTTAAAGTATGGCCTTCAACACGGAGCCATGGCTCACACCGAACAACAAGCTATAAAGGGCCCCAAAATTACTAGTGTAAAACCATTCAAACGGTTGTTATATATGAATCAAATCAAAATAAAACTTTCTTATTGGTATGACTCTAGAACACTTGAAGTCACACCACTAACATGACCAAAATAAACATTGATCTGTGTTTTGTGGTATTAAATAAGCATTTTGTATAAGTTTCTAAACATTTGGTTGAGGCAAATTAAAGTGAGAAAAGGAAACCAAATTTGGGACGAACATATGTGCATGGGTAACCTTAATGTCCCTCTACTACAGCTGTCAGAATATAAAAATAGAACAGAGTCAGAAATGATTTAACCTTGGAAGAAAATAAAAAATAGTTGGTTTCAGTTTCGAAAAAACATGAAAGTGGGTCACTTTTGGGTCTAAGTGTGACGCTGGATTATCGTTTTTTTGTAAGCGTGACACATGGAAGTCATATTATTGTGCTGTGAAAACAGGAAAATATAAATAATGAGAATTGCTTACATAGGTAGTGTAAGCGAGATACAGGAATCTGACAAAACAGTAAGCAGGATTCAGGATCAGAAACCCCAAATGAGACCCCTTTGAAAAACACCCTCCCCCTTTTCCTCCTAATTTCAGAAAGTCAGTACATAGAAATGTACAAAAACACTAGTATTTGTTGTGCAAATCTAATATTTCCTTTCTTTAAATATTAGCAATAGTTAGAGCAATACAATGCATATATCAACATAAAATATGTTAAAAACCCCAAATGACATAGCAGTTTTCGTACATCTTCGATTGTGCCGGTGCCCCTGTCCTTCCAACAAAAGTGCATCAGAGAGTCTTCAGCCTGATACACGTAGAGCAACCCCTTCCTTTTATCTGGGTGGACCATTTTCTCTTTCATAAACATTTTGCCACATCGAAATTCAACCAGATTCTTGCTCTGAGAGCGACTATTTCCACCGAACAAAGCTCCAGTAGCCATTTTCAAAGTTTTTTGTACAGGAAGTGAATTGGGTAAATAGACTTTTACCATAGGGTAGGGCAGGCATTTCCATCTTTTCAAAAAATCGTGAAACTAATCTTTTCAATTTGAAAAATGATAGCAAATATATCATCTTTTAAAACAGAGAATATTCTTCCCATGAAAATAAAGTATCTATTTCATTCATTTGAATAAAATTAATTTGGGGCAAAGACCTATCTTTGTCCTCTGTCTGAAAAATGGACTTGTCCTGTCAAGTTCAAGGAAAAGTTCACAGGGGAGATAATTTGACATTTCTCTCACATGTGATGTTTTGATGCAGGGAAGATGGACTTTGGTGCTCATTTAGAATTTTGCCGGGAAAATGCCTCAATATTGATAGCTTTAACTTTTATTATATTATACATCTGTTATTACTATCTCTTTGTTGTCAAGGTAAGTTATCAGACTTTAGAAAATAGCAATTAGTAAATTAATTTATTAATAAAATTAACTAATGTCAGTAATGACAATCTATAGTCCAAATAATTATGACGTCTTGGAACAAACTTCCCGGCAGTTCCAGTTCCGATCTGCATACAGGCCTGAATACTACTCTATACTAATTGATGGAGTAAAGGAAAATAGTTCAGGAACGGAAGTGATCACTGTTCGGAATTAGGTCTTGGAAGTTGGAAGGCCAATCTCATTAAAATCCGATGTTCTGTATCAGAACATCAGATTTTAATGAGATTGTTGAGGTGTCAAAGAAAAGAAATATCATAGCCTTTCATAATTATTTGGACGATTATGGCAATCGTGAATGAGGTAGTAATACCCTTTACCGTCGGGCCTCAAATAGTCATTTTCAGCTACTGTAAGCGTCCTATTGGTTAAAATTTTACTGTGGTTTGTCAAAATATCCTTATCATGATTCATCAGAGGTCTCATGTAATTATCTCTACCGTAATTTTTGGGAAAAAGTTATCGTGATTTGTCAAAATCCATAGATTTTCTTATTGTGTACAAAAGTGTATATTTAATCGTCATGCACCAAAAATTACTGTTTACGTCATTTGGGAAGAATTTTTACCTTTATTCGTCATGAAGGTAACCCTATTACTACACTCATGACATGAAGGTGATGAAAAGTTGCGGTATGTATATAAATATGTATATATGCTTTTGTTTTAAAAAAAATAAGTGACATTTATATTAAAAAAAAAAATTTTATTATCAGCAGTATATAATAAAGTTATTGGGTATTGTTTTAACATTTTAAATCTGTTTCGGGAGGTTTTACATTATACTCAATAAGACAGCAACCATTTGATTTTCTGGGGGGGGGGCTATGGTTTTTTTTGGAAAAAAAAGTTTGTTTCCAGTTTTTGGAGAAAAAAATAATTTGTTTTTGATTCTGTGAAAAAAATATTGTTTGTTTCACCCTCAGCTGCCACAATATGTAATTGCTAAAATTGAAAGAAAAAAAATTTGTCCAGAAAAAAAATCCATAGCCCCCCCCGGAAAATCAAATGGTTGCTGCCTAACTGTGGTAATATATTAATTCAATATCAATGACAATGACATTGAAAAAGGTTGAATTTTTGTTGAAAAAGAGCTGATGAGAGCAACTAGATTAATTTGGGATATTTGAAAAAGTTTTAACATTTTAATCAATTTTTTGGGGGTTTATCATTTATTTATCATGGTGCCTTATTCATTTAATAATTATGACATAGTTTAATGTTGTAATAGGTCAAATTTCTGTTGAAAAGGGAGAGATGAGAGAAACATGATCGATTAATTCAAGATATATATGATAAATTTGTGCTAAATCATGTAAATGGAAAGTATAAAGGTACTAAACCTTCCTTCACTTACTTTAAATACAGAAGGGGTTGTTGTTATGGTAGTGATATGATAGCTTTTAAATTTCCTATATTATATATATACATGATATATAATAAATGAGAAAATCCTTGTGAATTGATATAAATATTTTTTTTTTTTTATATACTTGCAGAAACCACAGATTGCTTGTAAGGACCAAAAGTTTAAAAGTTTCCTTTTAGAACACTGTCCGGTGTTGAGTAACAAATTCAAACCAACAATTTGGTGTTTTGAATCCAGAGCTCAAACAATTCTGAGGTCATTTATTCCGACCTCTATCAGGATTACATATGATGCGTAAGTATTATTTTACACAAAATGATGTTTTTAAGTCACCTGACAGATTAATTTGGATGTGTTATACATGTTGTATGGCAAGCTGTTTTACTATTTATTCTAATTAACGTCAAGATATCTGATAAACTTTAGTATAGTCCAGTCAATCTAGCATTAATTTAACCCTAACCTTAAAGTAATTGCAACAGAAGACTTAAGTTTTAGCATTATACCCCAACTATACACAGAAAAAAGTCCAACAAAATTCTAACTTGAGGAAGACTTAAACATCACGAATTTAAAATTCCTATAGAGATTTGCATTGAAAAGGGAGGTAACTCTGCAAAAAAGGCAGAAATATCAATAACATTTTATACAAAATTATTAATTATAACTTTACCGCTTCTATTCAGCATAATGTAGTGATTCTTGATATTTTATCCGTCTTTAGAGTATAAAACAAAACTTCAAAGGTGTTTTCATATCTTTTATCAAGCTTCAACTTAGATTTTGTAATTTATTGGTTGACCATTATTAAATTTTTCAACATGTCAAGGTAAAGAATCTGAAATTTGATAAAAATAGTTAAGCATATATATGTTTCTTTTTGTGGTTGAAAGTTTCTTTAAACATGTTAAACATGTTAAACAAGGTAGATGCTGAACAAATATAATTTACAGATATTAACCATATCAAATTTTCACATTATTTTTTCAAAATGGTCACAAAGCCACTCTACATGTATTAACATGGATAAACATTTGATAAATGCATATATAAATATGGCTGTTAGTTTTCCTGTTTGAATTGTTTTGCATTGTCATTTTGGGGCCTTTTACAAGTGACTATGCAGTATATTAATTTCTGTGTCATTTTGGTCTCTTGTAGAGCGTTGTCTCACTGGCAATCATACCACATCTTCTTTTTTTTATATAATCTACCAAACAGTTAAATTTTTAATTTTAGAGCGTTTTAAAATATTTGAAATTTAACTCATGAGAGTGCTGAATTATTATATTACACATTCTTTTGTGGTGGAATCGGTTTCCTATATGAATTTTAGGCAAACTTTATCTGTCTTTTCTACTAATCTGCAAAAGATGTTCTCTAGATCATGCGTAGCCTTTTTTGTGATTTCTCAATTAGGAATTTTGGTCGAAAGCAAGATTTTGACCAATGAAGAGCTGAGATCAAACTAACCACACTTGGATTATTAAAAAAAATAATATTTTGATCAGGAAAAAAAATAATTGGCTATAAATGAGCTACCTGGTCAATAGATATTATAATTATACTTTACAGATCTCAAGACCACACATTGATTTGTTGTTTTTCAAACTTCTTTTAAAACTGTCATCTAGAAACAAAATTTATATAGGATTAACTCAGTAAAAAAAAAATTGACCTGGTTGACATTACTAATTAAGAAATAATTCCTTCATGTCATGCATAGAGCTCATTTTAACATGGGTAGGCATTATATTTGTCGATATTTTACACTGAGCAAGGTGTAAAATGTGGTCAAATATAATGCCTACCCATGTTAAAATGAGCATAGAGCATGACATGAAGGAATTATTTCGATTCTAATATGACAAATACAATTAATATATTTATCATGAGATCGAAGCGTACGAAAATACCGTAAGAATGTTTGGCTGTTCTCGTGTCCTCCCCGAGGAGTCTGTATATTACATTTCATATTTGATAAGTTTAAAAACTACGAGCAGGGCAAATATATGTTGTTTGATAAAAATATATAATAAAAGTTTATGTTAGCTGCTTAAATGTAAATATTTAAAAGGATAACGATGGAAATAACGTTAATATAAACAGTAAGTCTGTGCACATGTGTCAAACATATTTTTTGTGCTCATTAGAACACGGCTTTGTTAACAAAGCGTAATAAGGACGTCATATAAGAATGCATAAGTTGATATTACACCAGAGGAAATTGATGAAAGATCAACCTTAAAGTACTGAACAATATAAATGTAATTAATAATGTAACAAGTAGTACTCTAATTTTATTGTATTTATAAAAATATCAATAAAGTAGTTCTATATTATGTATTGTTTTATTCTGTTGTGTATACACTATAACCAATTATTTAGATTGTATTGATAATGTGGGGGTGTAACAGAATAACTTCATAAATATTATATTTGGAAATTAACTGAAAATTGATGATAACTTTGACATGTAAGAATGTTCGTGGTTGAGTAATAGTAGATATACTGGCGCATATGGTTGAAGCATCATAATCCTTAGCAATAAACCAGGAAAATATTGCAGGGCTAAACATGCTTAATACTCATGAACATTCAGAAAATATTGTGAGGTTATTATTGATATATCTATTAATACATATCAGTAAAATGGAAAATGGAAATGGGGGATGTGTCAAAGAGACAACAACCCAACCATAAAACAGTCAACAGCAGAAGGTCACCAATAGGTCTGCAAAGCAGTGAGAAACACCCGCACCCTGAGGCGTCATTCAGCTGGCCCCTATATCAGTACCCATATATTCCTAAAATTGCATTCCTTCATATCATTTTTTTGTCCATTTTGTAAAAAATTACTATACTTTTTGAATTTACAGTAATCCAGTCATGATAGATGAAATTTGATATAGTAATTATAAAAATATATGGTGGTAAACTTTAAACCTACAAGTACAAAAAATGTTGTATAATAACCTTGTAATTTATATTAGACTATATCTCTTAATAGCAAAATGAATTCTTTGAACCTATGAATGTGACTTAATGAACCCCACCCACACTCAACAACTTAAATTTGGTCCAAATCAACTGTTATATATATATATATTATCTGATATTTGACAAAAGGATGATAATTAAGCTGGAATAACAATAACAGATTCCCTTCAAAACCTAATGCTTGAATGAAAACCAGTCCATACCAGCTGTTTATTGTTTCTGGACTATATAGATATAGGAAGATGTGGTATGAGTGCCAATGAGAAACTCTCCATCCAAATGACAATTTATAAAAGTAAACCATTATAGGTCAATGTACGGCTTTCAACACAGAGCCTTGGCTCACACTGAACAACAAGCTATAAATTACTAGACGTGTAAAACCATTCAAACGGGAAAACCAACGGTCTAATATGAAAAAAACAAGAAAGGAGAAACACGTATAAATGGACTATGCATATTAGGATCACTTGTTCTAAGCTCTAGTGCAAGCTCTGCATTGGTGAAAATTGAATTTTTGGCTTCAAATTTTGTAGATGTTCTGTTTTTGTCTCGCCTTGACAGAGTCAAAATGCTTGACTTAGGTTTAAGTTTCAGATGCTTGAGGCTGCAGAGGTGTCAACACTATTACAGGCCCCTGCCGGCACCCGCTCATGGTGGTTCAATGTCTTTGAAACTTTTACAACTGCTTACAAGTTAAATTTGGTGTTTAGTAGCTAGGGTATGGTTTTGCCCATTGTTGAAGGCCTTAAAGTGACCTGCAGAGGTTAACCTCTATGTCATTTGGTCTTGTGGATAGTTGTTTCAGTGGTAGTCATACCACATCTTTGTATTTTTAAACTTATAAGGTATTTAGTATGCTGCTTTATAAGCATTGCCATTTCTCATTTTCATAAAGATAATATGGTCCTCCACCTTATGTCAAATTCCTTGACTTGGAATGTTTTGTTGATTATTTATATCTCTACTCAGAAGATTTCTTGTTCTCTTGTGGTATTACTTAAAACAATTGTCTAATGTACATCTATCCCATAACTTTTATTTTACCAATACTATCATAACGACTTCACTAACATGACTAAAGATCGTTATGTAAGTACATGTATATAGTCTCTTATTAAATGTTAAGTTGATCTCTAGTTCCTAATACTGACAATGATTCCAATGACAGGTATGATACAATAGATAATTACCAAGGTGATATTTTTGACGAATATTACCAATAAATATGACCATATAATACCACTTATAAATGACACGACCATAAAACACCACTTATGAATGACATGTCTATATTCCATAGGGTACGTGGGATACATACAAGCTAATTACTATATATCATAAAGTAGGATACAATACGAGCTAATTACTGGAGAGTCATCTATTATTTATGTTCTGTCTGAGTGCATCTGAACTAATGTAATAAAGATTGTTGCTTCTGTAGCTTGAAAATTGTCAATCTGCATTTTTCTACAAAATTAGTAGGGACACCTTGGTTTTATTTTCAACATATTTAAACACAGTCAGCCTCATAGCTACAACACATGTCCAAATCATAAAAAAAGTTATAAATGAACCCTTCTTAAATTGATTAATATAATAAAAGCCTTTATACAAACAGACTAGCCTAGAGTTTTCATAATAATACAATATTACCACATATGGAAAAGAGCATGGAAGCAAAGAATCTATAAATTATGGTCTTTAATTTAAACTAGATCTCAATTAGTAACCCATAACTTTTTGGAAAACCATAGATCTTATTATTTACCATCATTTCATAATAAAAAATATGGGATTTCCATCCATAACACAAAATTAGTACCGGGTACATGCCATGCACAACAAAAAATATACACATAGAGCAAATGAACAGTGCTTGTGTTGCTATTCTTCATATCATAGTTACAGTGAGCCATTCAACACGAAGCAAAACAATTTTTTTTCTAAAAAACACATCCTGTGAGGCATTCAACACGAAGCAATAAAAATAAAAACAAACAAACTTTCACCTCACTGCATGTTTTAGACAGCCCCTAGCACCAAGTTTCACCTCACTGCATGTTTTAGACAGCCCCTAGCACCAAGTTTCACCTCACTGCATGTTTTAGACAGCCCCTAGCACAAACTTTCACCTCACTGCATGTTTTAGACAGCCCCTAGCACCAACTTTCACCTCACTGCATGTTTTAGACAGCCCCTGGCACCAACTTTCACCTCACTGCATGTTTTAGACAGCCCCTAGCACCAGCGTGTGTGGAATTCTTTGAACAAATAATAATAATAAAATCATGTGTTTTTATTCTTCCAGAGAAATAATAACTTTATCAGATGGAGGCCAGATTATTTTAGACTGGTACGAGAATGAAAATCCCATGTTCCCTGACAAAGAAACCAGACCAACTATATTACTGCTTCCTGGTTTAACTGGTAAGGATAACTATATTTTTTTTTTGTAAGCAGCTAAAATAGCTATATGGACGTATCACAGATGTTTTGAAACATGTCAGTAAAACATCCATATTTATACATGTTTTTATATGGATGTTTTACCGAGAAATAGTACCACATTTGTAGCTATTTTACCTGTGTAATGTTAGACAGTGTGCAAGTTTTGGAATTCATTTGGTCAATAAAATTCAAAATGGGTTTATAGGCTTTGCCTCACTGCACTGTGAAATGAATTTATCTTTATTTTGTTATCATGCCACTTGTTTTTGTGTTAAATAATGTATTAACATAGTTTTTTTGGTGAAGATCTGGATTCAAAATATTTATTATTGTTGTATGCTTGAATAGATTTTTTATTCATCAATTTGGGAATCAGAATATTATTTTCAGGTAAAATGCCATTAACCCTCATGCCTTTTCAAGTTCAATGTTCGTTCCCTACACATTTTCCCTCTGAACTTATAATTTTATTTTAGTATATTAATGTAGCATAGGACATTCCTTCTGAACATGAATGAAATATTTTCCACTGGACGTTAAACAACCAACAACCAATCAATATATAGGACATTGTTTTAGTATAAAGCTGGCATTTAAGGTAGCGCCTTCCTCATCTTAATTTTAAAAACATTAATTTTTAGGGCAGCATCAACCAAATATGAATATATTTAGATCTATATATTTCCATGTTATCTAAATCTGTGAAAACTGAAACACATGAGAATTCTTTTTTAATAAGTGAATGGTTACAAGGGAGATAATTTCAATTGACTCAATGATGATGGAATCTTTTAATGACTTTGACTGGCTTATATAATTATCAAACAGTTTACCTGAATAGTTTCGATAACATTAGAAATCTTATATTGTCTTATAAGCTGTGTGTAAAATTGATACTTATGAGACTTGTCATAATCTATTTATAGAACACCAGAAGATAATCAATGTTACAATCCACTCTCCTGGTTATGTTCCTTGGACAATTCTGGCAGTTTTCATAAAAACAACAATAAATGGACTCATACCTGCCAACTGTCACTATTTGAGGGGGATTTCCCCCATGGAGGCTCCCAAATTGAAATATTAAAAGAGCAATTTTGTCCACAATTTTAAACAAAGCAATTAGTTTTTCAATGAATTTAGGCTTATAAAAGTATATGAAGAAGCCCAAAAAACAACATTATAATGTAATTGAAGGCCCCAATGGGCATTTTGAAAAGTTGGCAGGTATGAATGGTATTATTGCTTACTGTGGATTCATTATTATTCGTGGGATACCTATTTTCGTGGCTTTCGTGGTTACGGGTGAACCACTAAATTAAATGTTCAACGAATATCAAATTTTCTTTAGGCTTGTATGTAGACTTCAGCAAAACCACGAAAATAAATATCCACGAACTTCCAAGTTTTCTATAATCCACGAAAATTGGTACCCACGAAAATAAATGAATCCACAGTATGTGACAAATCTCATCCAGAGACCAAATGGTATAGAAGTTATCATTGATAGGGTACTGATCAGCCTTCAACAATAAGCAATACTCATAAAACATTGATAGGGTACTGTTCAGCCTTCAACAATAAGCAATACTCATAAAACATTGATAGGGTACTGTTCAGCCTTCAACAATAAGCAATACTCATAAAACATTGATAGGGAACTGTTCAGCCTTCAACAATAAGCAATACTCATAAAACATTGATAGGGTACTGTTCAGCCTTCAACAATAAGCAAAACTCATAAAACATTGATAGGGTACTGTTCAGCCTTCAACAATAAGCAATACTCATAAAACATTGATAGGGTACTGTTCAGCCTTCAACAATAAGCAATACTCATAAAACAATGATAGGGTACTGATCAGCCTTCAACAATAAGCAATACTCATAAAACATTGATAGGGTACTGATCAGCCTTCAACAATAAGCAAAACTCATAAAACAATTCAAATGAGAAAAATAATTACCTAATTTATAACAAAATAATTAGCAAAAATTCTTCTGTCCTCACCACCTCTGTATTTTACTAACCCTCTATGGATCCGTAGGGGGTCAGTAGCAAACCATATAACTTATATTGGTATTGCACAATACTGTGCAATCGAAGATTTCTTGGTATTCCACAATACTGTGCAATTGAAGATTTCTTGGTATTGCACAATACTGTGCAATTAAAGATTTCTTGGAATTGCACAATACTGTGCAATTGAAGATTTTTTAGGGCGCAAGTTCCATATCAGGAAAGTCGCCTCCAAAAACATCAATATAATAATAATTATTTACCATGTTGTTAGATTATGGATATAGACAGTTCTAGGTGAATTTAAAAAAAAAAAAGATCTTTGACCATATTTAATTTGTGTCAAAAACCTTTATTATTATCACAATCCAAATTCAGCCACTATCAAGCTTGAATACTGTGTCCACACTTGCCCCGACTTGCCCCAACTGTTCAGAGTTCAACCACTGCAGTCATATCAGGCTGCACTAAGCAAAGCATTTTATTTACAAGATATATTTTCTACTTCCTGTTTACCATTTTATAAATAAAATATTGAATATTGCAGGTGACAGTAGTTGTAGTTACATCCTCCATCTTGTATCTGAAGCAGCACAGCATGGATACAGGTAATTTTTATCATTCTAGAGTTATGTCCCTTTACAAATTTTGTTTCCTTTCACTGTTGCTTTAACGAAATGTTATGAATCTTATACACAATGTTTATTACAACAAGGCCACACTTAAACAAAATTTGGTTTGCCCAAACCCTACCCAAAGGTTGAGACAGTGGGTAGGTAGGTAGGCATTTTCTTTTCTTTTTTCAAAAAAGAAATTGAAGTATCAGATGTTTATTAGTCTTCATGACTATTTGATTAAAAAAAACTTCTTCAAATCAGGACAATAAAAGAATTTGAGTAGGCAGCTTTTTACTGGGTAGGTAGCGTTTGGGCAAACAAACATATTTTTTATTATGACCCAATACACATATCAAGTTAGAATTTTGGTAGTGTCATTTAACTGTTCTTGAGTGATGTCCCCTTCATAATGTTGTGTACAAGCGGGGGCATCATCTGTGTAGCATGGACACCATTAAATTACCTATTAGTTTTTTAGAGATGGGTATGTGTTTTAGGTGGATGCTGCTTATACATACTGAACATGGAATATTTAAAATCATTACTTTCTCAAATTGAAAACCACACCAAAATTATGTCCATGTAATCAATTGCAGAAACAAAGCCATGACATATTAAGTTTCTACAGAATTCTGGAGACATATATGATTAGCACCAAATTGGGTTTGAATATAGGAACAACAATGTTTTGAAATGCTAATTTCTATTTGTAGATCTGTTGTGTTTAATCAGAGAGGAAATGGAGGAGCAAAGCTAAAGGTTAGTGAATATTGTTATATAGATGATGAAATGTATTGTACCTCTTAGATGTTCCAGTCTCATTGATATAATCTTGAATAAATTCATCAACGAGACAACTCTATTTCCAAGTTACAATGTATAAAAAGTTGCGAATATAGGTCAAAGTACAGGGAGCCTCACACCAAAAAGCAAGCTTTAAAGGGCTCCAAAATGATTGGTCTGCATGTGAATTTTATTTTCAAAGTCTGTAGAAGGTTTTTCGTCACAAACTTCCCTATCTAAACATTTCATTGCCATTTTATAAATGTATTTACAGTAGAAGGCCATTAAGCATAGACAACAAACACAGCAAAGTTTTAGCTTATCTTTTTTTAACCATATATATATTATGCATGTATACATAGTAATTTGACATCATCAATCTGTTAATGGTAAGTCATTAAGATTTATTAATAGTGTCCTTTTTGTCGAGCTTGCAATTTTTTTCGAAAAAACATATAGCGATCCTACATTCGGTCAATGGCAGCGGCATCCACAAATATTTACTCTGTGGTTAAAGTTTTTGAAATTTTAATATTTTTCTTAACCTATTTATGCCAAATTTGAACAGAACCTGTTTAAGTTCAAAAGATATCTAGAAGAATATTTATAAAATTTCCTGTTTTCCGTATATTACTTAATATATGTATGGACTTAGTTTTTCTTCCAGTTAACATTACATACAGTCTCATAGTCTGTGGTTAAAGTTCTTAAAATATTTATTAGATTCATCAAGTAGGCAAGACACTGGGAACCGTGGAACCCTTACAAATTTTACTGAATGAGAAATCCTGAAAACATAGACCAAGTGTCTCCAGTTACTGTTTCCGATCCATTGCTATTATCATTCCTGACACAAACTTTGTCCCCTTTTGTCAGTTGGATGGCAATACTGATAGCACCTTCAGACCAGTTTGTACCAAATATTGGGGCGTAGAATTGATCATTGACAGCTAACTGGCAGTGTATGTGCTGTCCTCCCCAGGATCTTACTGTGGCCGATATCATGTAGAGTCCGGACTGTGGCACGGTAAATACCCCAGTGGCCGCTGAGTAACTGCCTCCTATGTTAGTTTTCACGGAATCAAACTTTATAATGTCATGTGGTCCAGGTTTGAATGTTTTTGTTAGAATTGCAGTAAAAGCTGGTATTGTTTTAGGTGCTGGAAAATAAAAAAAAAGTATATTGAGATAAAATGATAGATATATATATTATAAAATACCGTATAGCAGGTTATTTTGCGGGGTGCAAATTTTTCACTTATTTTCGCGGATAGAACAAAATCACCAAAATAAATTCCGCCAAATTAAAGGTGTACTAACAAAGGTATGAATTAAAGTTTTTAATCCGCCAAAATAATAACCGCCAAAATATTAACCGCCAAAATATTAACCGCCAAAATATTTCGTATACCTTGTTCAATGAAAATCGCAAAATTTTACACCCGCGAAAATAACCCGCTATACGGTAAATACTACCTGTATACTTGTATAGGAAGAGATGTGCATGAGACAAAAATATAGACAATGTTGACCTCTAAACAATTGAATTTTGTTTATTTGGGTAAATGGGTTATACTGTCTCATTGACATGCACCACACATTTAATTTTATTTAAATAAAAAATGATAATACTCATGTTTTCCTGTCTTATAATACCTATAGATGTCATATATCAAAGTATTATGAGATTAACATGTTTTACACCCATAATATATTGGCATTAAAAGCAATGAGTAAAAATGGTTTTTAATTACAGACTTTCTTTCCTATCCATGGTCAGGTTGTTGTGTTTTTGACACATTCCCTATTTCCATTCTCAATTTTATTTCAACCTCAAATTGCTGCAACACGTCTCATTAATTAAAAGTTTAACAACAGTGTTAGCAACTGATAAAATTTTAATTAAAAGTTGCAAAATTATTTTAAAATGATGGAAAATTTTGATTGCTAATATAAGAAAATAATGATTTTGTTTTTTGTGGAATTTTTTTGACTTAAGGGTCTTACTAACCTTTAGCTGCAATAGTGTCATCCACTATTCTCTTTATATCATCCGTGACGTCTAACGTTAAATTCTGTTTGACTTGGTCAATGTAACGTTCAAGTTTCTCTACAAGTTTAAGTGATTCCAGAACATCTCCTAGTTTTGTTGTCACTAACTGTGACATTTTAGTTTTGATAGCATCGTTGACATACTGCTTGACGTGTTCATCTGCATTTGACATGTCAACCATGGCCACTAATGGAGCATTTTGATTGTCCAGTAATGGAGAAGGTATTTTATTACCACCAACATTTCCATAGGATTGTAATATGATACATCCAAAAATTGAAAATAATGAAATCTTCATTTTAGAAAATGATATGTATCACTCAATGCCTCGTCTGAATCGAATGATAAATTTAAAATCATGTAAACACTTTATATAGCATATAGCAATAAGTGTGACAATTGAGACTATGCTACGTATGATTTGAATGGAAAATTGAAAAATTTAACCCTGTCTTAAGAGGGTCTAGGTTGAATTTTTGTGGTTTGAGTGTTTCTACTTATGTTAATTATGATTATCTGGGTTCATTCAGGATTCAAAATTAACCACCAACTTCCTTTGTAGTACATTTAAGTATATATGAACTACAAGTAAAATGAATTTTATACATATTAAACATGCTTGGTTTTAATGGATTATACTTTCAGCAATAAACTCTTACAAATTGATATAAACTTTTGATTAACAAAAAACGTCTTACATGTATCATGGCAAAAGTTTATGTAAGTCATGACCAATTCAGTATACAAACAATCAATTTAAGTCTTGAGATTGTTTTGAAAGGTGTACCAAGCAGATCATTACAATTAGTATTTGTTTACAACAGCGCAATATCTGTATTTATTTAAAAACTTATTTTGAAAAATTATCAATTGTTTAAATAAACAGATAAATTATGTCACCTTAATCTAGAGTGTTTACAGAGTTTATCAATTGATAACTATGCTTAGCTTGTGAATTTGTTTAGGGAGACTGTACTTATTGCATAACATTATACATTTACATGGGGAGGGGGACTGTACTTATTGCATAACATTATACATTTACATGGGGAGGGGGACTGATTACTCAGTTCTTCCCCTTATTTTATTTTGATCAGTAGAAAATTAGCTGGTACTAAAAAAGAGTGGAAAATAAAAATCAGTTCTAAAATACTAATTTAATCTATTTTAGATCAATTGTAGCATGATAAGCAGAAAAGAAAATTTCAAATAGAAATTGTTTTTTCAATATTGATGACTGATTGATTGTGTTTATTTATTTTCAGACTCCACGGACATATTGTGCAGCTAACACGGAAGATTTAGCACATGTTGTCAATATAATCAAAGGGAGATTACCCCAGGTACCAATAATTGGAGTTGGTGTTTCATTAGGAGGGTAAGTTTCCTAAGAACTTTCAAAGGGAGATTACCCCAGGTACCAATAATTGGTGTTGGTGTTTCATTAGGAGGGTAAGTTTCCTAAGAAATTTCAAAGGGAGATTACCCCAGGTACCAATAATTGGAGTTGGTGTTTCATTAGGAGGGTAATTTTCCTAAGAAATTTCAAAGGGAGATTACCACAGGTACCAATAATTGGGAGTTGGTGTTTCATTAGGAGGGTAAGTTTCTTAAGAACATTCAAAGGGAGATGACCCCAGGTACCAATAATTGGAGTTGGTGTTTCATTAGGAGGGTAAGTTTCCTAAGAACTTTCAAAGGGAGATTACCCCAGGTACCAATAATTGGAGTTGGTGTTTCATTAGGAGAGTAAGTTTCCTAAGAACTTTCAAAGGGAGATTACCCCAGGTACCAATAATTGGTGTTGGTGTTTCATTAGAAGGGTAAGTTTCCTAAGAACATTCAAAGGGAGATTACCCTAGGTACCAATAATTGGAGTTGGTGTTTCATTAGGAGGGTAAGTTTCCTAAGAACATTCAAAGGAAGATACCCCAGGTACCAATAATTGGAGTTGGTGTTTCATTAGGAGGGTAAGTTTCCTAAGAACTTTCAAAGGGAGATTACCCCAGGTGCCAATAATTGGAATTGGTGTTTCATTAGGAGAGTAAGTTTCCTAAGAACTTTCAAAGGGAGATTACCCCAGGTACCAATAATTGGAGTTGGTGTTTCATTAGGAGTGCGTAAAAGTGGCGTTAAAACACACAAAATCAAATCTAATCATACGGAAAACTACCAAAGCATGTGTATGGTACACCTTGAGAGAACAAATGACCTTTTAATCTATAACCCAAAATATTTGTGTAAGCTGTTTCATTAGAGGGAAAGACAGATACCAAGAGGGAAATCAAAAATCATATGTCCCAATAGAAAACAGACAACACAACGGCCTAAAATAAAAAAAGGACAAAACTTCAAACAACTATAACACAATTAACCTTGTTACATTTATCTCATAGGAATATATATGTGTGCATAAAATAAACATCTATGCAAGTTAAGGATGTTCACTGATTTTGTTTTTGACTTTTTGTCAGATATTTAGGGATTCTCTAGATCAGGTTTTATCCATGTGTTGTCAGATATTTAGGGATCCTCTAGATCAGGTTTTATCCATGTGTTGCTGTCAAAAATTTTGCTACTAACCCTTACTTTTATTTTCAGAATTTTCTTTTATTAGTTAAGAAACCCATATTTTTTTTAAATCTTGGTTTTTCCATAGTTTTTTGTCAATATAAAGATAAATATGTCTAAGAAATCTAGAGAGAATCATTTCCTGCTGAAATTCAAATGATTGATTCAAATAAAATTGAGAATGGAAATGGGGAATGTGTCAAAGAGACAACAACTCGACCATAAAAAAAACAACAGCAGAAGGTCACCTACATATAGCGAGAAATTCCCCCACCCGGAGGCGTCCTTCTGCTGGCCCCTAAACAAAGATATACTAGTTCAGTTATAATAGTTCCTCATCAATGGATGTCACACTTAAATCTGAAATGTATAACTGAAACAAATTTGAATTTTAATTGAGATTTAAGTTCAATTTCTTTGATTGTTTACAGAATGCAGATGCTTAATTATCTGGCTAGGTCGGGTGACAAGAGTCAGTTGGAGGCTGGGATGTGTATCTCAGTGGCATGGAATGTCTTTGAGTCAGTCGAGTCACTAGAGAAACCAGGACTAAATCTACACGTTATCAACAGACAACTGTCAAAAACATTAGTACAAATGGTTCAAAGGTTAGCCAAGGTTAACTTTATGTTCAGGATGCCTCTTTTAAAAACAATGACTAAATATTTGGAAATGTGTAAATACAAAAACTTTTACAGTCTTTTTTCTTGTATTATATAAAAATTGTGGTATGACCAATCTCCATAAAAAAAACATGTATAGGTAATCAAATATAGGTCACTAGACAGCCTTCAAAAATGAGCAAAAACCATTCCACATATCAAGTTATAAGTGACTGTGACTTGACAAATGTGAAACAATTCAAAAGAAAAACTCAGATTTCCTGGGTCATGAAACATATTCTTCTGATTGTTCAGTTGAGACATGTGTATTATTGAAACACATTTTTGTCACTGATATTTTTTTATGGGAATATTTTTTTTTTTGGTTCTCATATTTTTTAAGCAAAACATAGACTTTCTAGTTGGGAGGCTTTTAAATGACAAGTTTGATTTGATCCCTTCAGAACATGTTTATATGTTGTAGTCTAACTTGTGCAAAGCAGACAACTTCATTCAGAGTTATTTCCCTTGCCCATGAAAGAAGAGAAGAAAATATGAAGGCAGGATCTGTTTTTGTTACCAGTTTGCAATTTAGAGGGAACTAATTAGCAATATAATTCAAGAATTAACATGGATACTTATAACTATTTATCAATATCAAATTTGAATTGTAGTCTTTTTCTATTTTTAGCAATATGGAAGTGTTTGAAAATCATTTTGACAACTTGGATCATATATTGAAGGTGAATATATAATATAACAAATAGAAGATGTTGTATGATTCTCAATGAGACAACTGTCTTCAAGAGAACAAATACCACAGGAATTAACAACTATAGGACACCATTAGGAGTGGTATTTTTATGCCCCACCATATGATAGTAGAGGGGCATTATGTCCATCTGTTCTCGTCAATTCAGGTCAAGATAGTTTTTGATGAAGTTGAAGTCCAATCAACTTAAAACTTAGTACAAATGTTTCTTATGATATGATATTTCTAATTTAAATGCCAGATTAGAGTTTTAACCCCAATTTCATGGTCTACTGAACACAGAAAATGATAGTGCGAGTTTGGCATCTCAAGATGATATACAAACTGTCAAAAAAATATGTTAGATTAAAAACAAACATGTAACACTGAGTTATGTCTCTTTCTTCATATTTGTGCATACAAAGTTGATGAGAAATGCTTAAAATAAAACTTACACACTGATCTAGTATGGAGAAATATGCAGTTGAGATGATATCATACTGTGGATTCATTTATTTTCGTGGGTATCAATTTCCTTCGATTGAGGAAAACCATCATGTTAGTGGGTATTTGATTTCTTGGTTTTCCAATTGAATTTGTGGTTTACCTGTACCCATTAAAACCAAGATAATTGGTATCCAATGAATATTGCTGTAATTAATCAAAGTTTCACAAAGTGGATGAATTTGAAGAGAAAAAGAAACTGTATTACTCCATCAGAACTTATATGTTTCAAATATAAATGAGAGATATTGTGGGGTTGAAGTCTATAAGAAAAAATCAACACATTTTAATCAAAATAAGCATGTTAAGGTCAAAATTAAGAAATTCAGTAATGGAAAGGATCTTCCTGCTAACCTGCTATACCATATACCACAGGGACTACACTTTTTGTGTCGAGCCTGGAAAAAGCGAGACTTAGCGATCCTACATTCCGTCTTCGTCGGCGGCATCCACAAATATTCACTCTGTGGTTAAAGTTTTTGAAATTTTAATAACTTTCTTAAACTATACTGGATTACTTCCAAACGTGGACAGAAGCTTGTGTATGATCATAAGATAGTATCCAGAAGTAAAGTTGTAAAAATAAAATTCCATTTTTTCCGTATTTTACTTATAAATGGACTTATTTTTTTCTGCGGGGAAACATTACATTCACTCTGTGGTTAAAGTTTTTAGAATTTTGATAACTTTCTTAAACTATCCTTTGTTTGTACCAAACTTGGACAAAAGCTTGTTTATGATCATAAGATAGTATCCAGAAGTAAATTTTGTAAAAAAATAAATCCATTTTTTCCGTATTTTACTTTTAAATGGACTTAGTTTTTCTACAGAGAAACATTACATTTACTCTGTGGTTAAAGTTTTTAAAAATTTAATAACTTTCTTAAACTAGCTGGGTTTGTACCAAACTTGGACAGAAGCTTATTTATGATCATAAGATAGTATCCAGAAGTAAATTTTGTTAAAAGATATTTCCATTTTTTCTGTATTTTACTTTTTAACATAACATACAGTCTGCAGTTTAAGTTTTCAAAACATTAATTAGATTCATTAACTATCCTACATTTTTACCAAACTTGGACAGATGCTTCTTACAATCAAAAGGAATATTTTTATTGATTTTTTTCCTCCTTTATGTTGAGCCTGCGATTTACAGCAAAAGTAGGCGAGACACTGGGTTCCGCGGAACCCTTACAAATTTTTGTGAAAACCTAATTGATAGAGAGAAATTGTAAATAGAGGAATCCGTGAGAGACCCTCATCATTAAACTTCTGTTGAGAGGACATAATCGATCTATACACATGGAAAAAAGTATTGCAACACCTTGATTTTTCAAAACTTGAAAAATCAGCCTCTTTTTTTAGATGATATATAATAAGATATTTGTATAATATTATTGAAACATAGTTTATGATAACATTGGCATTGAAACGAACAAAAAATGTTTGAAAAAAAATGATTGATATAACCACAATTTTAATAACAAAATGAAGTGTTTTTTGTACAAAAAAATGCATTTTACAACTTTGACTGTAGTTGAACTTTACAAAGTCAGACATTTCAAAATTAATCTTCAGATGATTGTTCACATCATGGTTGATCGTTAAACGCCAAATAATTAGTTCTTTGTGCGCAGCCTCCATTCAAACGGATAACCGCATCTTAACGTCTTCTGAATCCTGCCAAAAATCGACTAATTTGTTGCTAAGATAGCAGCAATCATTTCTGATGAAGGGCATTGTTTATTTCATGATGCGTTTGACCGGGGTGTCCTTTCGCGCACTTTCCACCCAATAGTGTCCCATATATGCTCGATGTGGTTCAAATATGGGCGATGATCCGTCCAAGGAAGATGACCCGAATTCCATTGGAACAATGTATCTTCCTCCACGATGCTAATTTACAACTTTAGCGAGCTCTGCACTACATTGGATACGGAAAACTGTGTGTCTGTTCGTAAGCAAAGGTCTCTGAAATGGTCTTATCGCACGAAAATCAGTAGCGATGAGTCGATCTCGAACAGTTCTTGTTAAAAGGCTCCTGTATGCCCACCACTCTCTTTTTGGAATTGTATTGTATGCAATGGGTTTCCTTCTGACCAACCTTTATTATGCTTGATTTTCCCTAGCAAATGGTATAGGGGGTCTTCTTTATCTCGGAAGGTCTTTAACATCGTTTAGTGCCATTTTTATGCCCCACCTACGATAGTAGAGGGGCATTATGTTTTCTGGTCTGTGTGTCCGTTCGTCCGTCCGTCTGTTCGTCCGTCTGTCCCGCTTCAGGTTAAAGTTTTTGGTCAAGGTAGTTTTTGATGAAGTTGAAGTCCAATTAACTTGAAACTTAGTATACATGTGCCCTATGATATGATCTTTCTAATTTAAATGCCAAATTAGAGTTTTGACCCCAATTTTATGGTTCACTGAACATAGAAAATGATAGTGCAAATTTCAGGTTAAAGTTTTTGGTCAAGGTAGTTTTTGATAAAGTAGAAGTCCAATCAACTTGAAACTTAGTATACATGTTCCCTTTGATAAGATCATTCCAATTTTAATGCCAAATTAGAGAATTTATTCCAATTTCACAGTCCACTAAACATAGTATCCAGAAGTGAATTTTGTATAAATAAAATTCTATTTTTACCGTATTTTACTTATAAATGGACTTAGTTTTTCTGCGGGGAAACATTACATTCACTCTGTGGTTAAAGTTTTTAAAATTTTAATAACTTTCTTAAATTATACTGGATTACCAGTTACAATTTATGACAAAAATAAGCAAAGACCCATTAAAACAACATCTGATAAACAAATTTAATAATACTTTTAGATATTTGGATGATATTGTGGCTATCAATAATGACGACTTCAGTATGTATATTAATGAAATTTATCCTGGTGAACTTACTTTAAATAAAGCTAATACTAACAATGACCACTGCCCTTTCCTCGATCTTGATATCTATATCACTAACGGAAAGCTGAATACTAAAATTTATGATAAAAGGGATGATTTTTCATTTCCTATCGTTAATTATCCGTTTTTAGATGGTGACGTTCCCTTGTGTTTATATATCTCAACTTGTACGATTCGCTCGTGTATGTAACAATGTTTTAGATTTTAACGAGAGAAATTTATGTATTACTGAAAAATTATTACACCAGGGTTTTCGATATCACAAACTAGTCAAAACATTTACTAAATTTTATCATAGGTATAAAGACATCATTCGTAAATATAGCTCAACATGCAGACTTTTTATACGTTCAGGTATTTCATATCCAATTTTTTATGGAAATATTCTTTATAAAGCACAAAGGTGTCAGTATTCACCTCATAAACTTACAAAATTTTTGAATAGACTTATTAAGAAGGGATATAATTACGATACTGTTGTCAAGTCATTAAAGATTGCATATTTTGGCGTTAATATTGAGTCACTGATAAGGTCTTTGCGTTGGAACTAAACACATTTATTCTAAAAACAGTTGTTGGCATGACACTGGTTATGTTCTTCTCATATATGTTATGATGGTATGATACTAAACCCCTTATGGGAAGGATTGTGCCTGATGTTCATATGATGAAATCATAATCTTTCAGTCAGTTTAATTGAAGTCTGGAGCTGGCATGTCAGTTAACTGCTAGTAGTCTGTTGTTATTTATGTATTATTGTCATTTTGTTTATTTTCTTTGGTTACATCTTCTGACATCAGACTCGGACTTCTCTTGAACTGAATTTTAATGTGTGTATTGTTATGCTTTTACTTTTGTACACTGGTTAGAGGTATAGGGGGAGGGTTGAGATCTCACAAACATGTTTAACCCCGCCGCATTTTTGCGCCTGTCCCAAGTCAGGAGCCTCTGGCCTTTGTTAGTCTTGTATTATTTAAATTTTAGTTTCTTGTGTACAATTTGGAAATTAGTATGGCGTTCATTATCACTGAACTAGTATATACTTGTTTAGGGGCCAGCTGAAGGACTCCTCCAGTGCGGGAATTTCTCGCTACATTGAAGACCTGTTGGTGACCTTCTGCTGTTGTGTTTTTTTATTTTGGTCGGGTTGTTGTCTCTTTGACACATTCCCCATTTCCATTCTCAATTTTATACTTCCAAATGTGGACAGAAGCTTATTTATGATCACAAGATAGTATCCAGTAGAAAATTTTGTAAAAATAAAATTCCATTTTTTTCCATATTTTACTTATAAATGAACTTAGTTTTTCTGCGGGGAAATTTTACATTCACTCTGTGGTTAAAGTTTTTAAAATTTTAATAACTTTCTTACACTATACTGGATTACTTCCAAACATGGACAGAAGCTTGTTTATAATCATAAGATAGTATCCAGAAGTAAATTTTGTAAAAATAAAATTCCATTTTTTCCGTATTTTACTTTTAAATGGACTTAGATTTTCTGCCAGGAAACAACACATTCACTCTGTGGTTAAATTCTTGAAAAATTTAATAACTTTCTTATACTACTTTTAATTTGTACAAAACTTAGACAGAAGCTTGTTTATGATCAAAAGCTTGTACTAATAGAAGGAAATTTTGTTTATATTTTGTACCTGTGTATCTGTATTTAACTTATAAATGGACTTAGATTTTCTTCCAGTTAACATAACATACAGTCTGCAGTTAAAGTTTTTAAACATTTATTAAATTCATAAACTGTCCTGGATTTTTACCAAACTTGGACAGAAGCTTCTTACAATCAAAAGATAGTATCAAGAGGAAAATTTTTATTGATTTTTTTCCTCTTTTTTGTTGAGCCTGTGATTTTCAGCAAAAGTAGGCGAGACACTGGGTTCCGCAGAACCCTTACAAATTTATTTAAATTCTCACCACCCATAGAAAAATAAAAATAAAATAGAACAACACTCCCTTTGCATTTTGGTATTAAAATACAACCACCCACTTAAAATTTAAAAATAAATGCCTACCCTTGCTGGAACAAAGTATTTTCTGGAACAGCCATCATCAGTCCTTAACTTCCAGTTTACTCACTACTTATATATGTTTATTCATAAAAACATTTACTGGGGATTCATTTATTTTCATGGTTTGCAGAAAACTTGCATATTCATGGATATTTAATATCCTGGTGTTGACCAAGTCTGCATGTATTCCTTAAGAAAGAAAGTTGGAATTTCTTTCAACTTTTATATATGTGGTTCCCCTGTACCCACTAAATCCATGAAAGTTGGTATCCAACTATAGCTAATATTAATAAATCCACATTATGACATTTTCCTTCTATATTTCTCAGCAGAAATATCATTAGTGAGCAGTAGCTAACAGTTCACCCTAATTTAACATGCTTTGACATCCATAAGGTTGATGCAAGTGAAACAGCTAAGATCTTGATGAATGATATTATTTTCTTGTTTTCAGTCTTCAACAATTCGTGAGTTTGACGAAAGATTTACATCAAAGATCTTTGTTATGATATTTATTTTGTTGATTTCAGTCCTCCACCATTCGTGAGTTTGACGAAAGATTTACATCTAAGATTTTTGGTTATGATACATGGCAGGACTACTATAAAGAAGCATGCTTACATGATAAAATACATGCTCTTAAAGTACCAGTGTTAGTGTTAAATGCAGCTGATGATCCCTTCTCTCCCCATCATGGTAAGTGTGAGATAAAATACATGCTCTTAAAGTACCAGTGTTAGTCTTAAATTCAGCTGATGATCCCTTCTCTCTTCATCATGGTAAGTGGCTAATAAAATATGAATAAGTGGATGTTGTATGAGCGCCAATGAGACAAATCTCCATCCAAGTCACATTGTGTGAAAAATAAACAAAGGTCAAAGTAGTTACTACCTTCAACAACGGGGCCTTGGCTTACACTGAAAAAAGTAAGCTATAGATGCACTTGATAAACTCATCATAGATACATATCCTTTCTACCCTTATCACTGTAAAAAATTGATATAATATGAAACGGTTTCCTCTATCATGGTAAGTGTGAGACGAAATGCATTGTTAGAAGCATCCCTTCTTCTTTTGGTTAGGTTTCTATTTATAATTAATCCCTCTACTGGCAAAATGAAAGATTCTTAAGATTGTACTCTGTCTATCAGTTAAGTGATCACACCTAGATAAACTTATCATCTAAGATGAAATTGTAAAGTTTGTACACTAGAGGCTATTTGCATCAACAAAGAAGTTGTATAAAGACCCGAAAAAGTTTAAGAGAATTTGAGAACCAAACTTCTAAAAGGTTTTGTTAAATACAGCTATGGTAATCTATTTCTGGGGTGGGAAATCTTTAGTATTTTGAATGTGTTTTAGTCTTTTTGTTGATTGTTCTGTATGCTCTTTGCCAATCTGATGAGCTATGCAAAATCCTACTGATTTTACTAGTGTTTTTTTTTTTTGTGTTCACTTCATCTATCTTTTTTTCTATTGGTCCAAAAAATATTTCCTTCTCATCTTTCTCAAATACAAGAAACAGAAAGATTTTAATGTTTGTCAGCAGCTGAACAGTGATGAAATATCTTTGTGACATTTTCCTCGAAGTTCTGTATATTTGTTATATTAATTACTACCTTGAGTTTTATGTACTTTTGTTTGTCCGTTTTTATGCCCCATTTATGGGCATTATGTTTCTGGTCTGTGCATCCGTTTGTCTGTTTGTTTGTTTGTTTGTCCATCTGTCCTGCTTCAGGTTAAAGTTTTTGGTCAAGCTAGTTTTTTGATGAAGTTGATGTCCAATTTAATTAAAACTTAATACAAATGTTTCCGATGATATGATCTTTCCAATTTTTATGCCGAATTAGAGTTTTTACCCCATTTTCACTGTCAAATAAGCATATGAAATGATAGTGTGGATAGGGCACCTGTGTACTATGAAAACATTCTTGTTCTTTAATGTTTTAGGCATGGCATTATCAGTTTATTTTGACTTAAGAGTTTGAATGTCCCTTTGGTACTTCGCCTCTCTTCTACTTCAATGCTTTGAATTTTTCAATATGTTGAATAAACCTAGTCTTGTCACACTTTTTTCAAAGTACTTTTGTACATAATGGCTGCATATTTCAACAGCAGCCTATCATTGACAAGTAATGTTTGAGCATTTACTGATCTGTCAACCACCTTCCTGTTACTTTACACTTTGAAGTATAAGCAAACAATGTGCTCATTCTTGTTACAGTTAGTTCTGAATGTGTCTGTTCCTGGTATTTCAGTGGTTGGCGTTTGTTGCTGTCTGTCATAAAAAAAAAATAATGTTTTGTCATTAATCTGGTTTTCTTGTTTGACATGTTTCAAATTTTGTCCTGTCAGGGTTTTGCAGATCGTAGAAAATTATTTATAGTTGCTTTAATCCACATCATTTAGATTCTGGTATGTAGTTGTTTCACTTGCAATCATACCACCTCTCTTTATTTTAAAGACAACGCAACAAAACAAAGTGAAATTAAAATGTTTTATTGGGGTTTTTATCATAACCATGCACCGAATTAGGCATTCAGGAAATTAAGGTGGTACCTAATACTTTCACTAAAATTAATTTGGCTTGTTTAATTTTGATAAAATTTTGACAAAGTATTAACTTTGACCCTTTTACAAAAATATAAAAATTTCAAAAACTTTGAACCAACCTTTTTGTCTGGTTATATAGAGATTTGACAAACACAAATTTTGATCTTTGAGAAGCTTATTATTCCCTTTACAACACAAAATAATTAAAACATTTAGCTGACTTTATCTCTCTATAGTGTTAGGAACCATCTTAAACAAAGAAAAGCTTATAAATATAAACTGAAGTTCATCTAAAATACATGTTTACTTATAATCCTGGTACCTTTGATAACTTTTTACTACTTGTAGGAATTTTTGCACTGAAAGGAAAAATTTTAAAATCTTTTTAATGTGTTTGCCTTCTAGTTTTAAACATAATTGCTGATAAACTGAAAATACTATGCGAAACAGGATCAGCAATACAAGGTTTTTCTCCGACTCTTTGTAAGTTTTATTTCTCTCAAGCAAAAATATTTTGTGAAATTCTACTAAAAGAAAATTAAACTTTCATTTGAAATGTATTAGTGCCTGATGTTCAAATGTCAAATAAATTTTAAAGCAAACACTGAGTTTTTAGTTATTTCTGTTGCTTTGCACCCAATCCACAAAACTCCATCTTTGTCAAAATCCAGACTAAAAGGCAGTACAATTCCCATTGGTTTTATATCCATATATAGAATAATCTCCCCAGTAGGACTTAAAATATGTAATGCATGATTACTGAAATCAGACACAACAATCATGTCATTAGAGGACACTGCTATATCACGTGGGGAAAAATCAGTTTCATCCGTTTTTACACTACCACAGTGCTTATATGTCCATTGGAGTTTACCACCATAGTCTAGAGCTAAAATCTTTCCATTAAATTTTCTGTTTATAAGATCAACAACAAATATTTGGTCATTATGAGTTTTGATTCTCCATGGGCAAGTAAAAAGTCTCTGGTTGTCTTTGTCATACTCATAAGTGTGTTGTATGTCACCTTTCTGATTCATAACCACAACTTTTGCATCTTTTGAGGCCCCATCTGTTGAAGGATTGTCAAAAGGGTCTGGTCCAACCAGTCCTACTAATATCTGGTTACCTTTGTCAACATGAACACTTGCTGTGTTTAATGGAGAAAATGATTTGAAAATGTTTACTTCATCATCATTATAAAGTTTCAAATCTTGTCCAGATGAAATTATTAGGTCTCCATTGTTTTGTATTGCCATATCATAAACCTTGATTTCAACTTCTTTCTGTACTTTGATATTGTCATTCTCAAATTTCACTGCTTCAAGCTTCTTAAAACAAGCTATAAAAGCTGTATTATTATCACTATGTTGTATACTTGTAACGGGGTATAAATCAGATTGATAGTTTTTCACGACTTCTAAATCTGGAATTGTGTACAGATTTCCGAATTCTGTATTTATTTGACTCTCAAACTTCTTCAAATTAATTCCTGGAATGAACTTAGTCTTCTTGAGATCAATTTCTGTTTCTGCTTTATTTGGCAGTTTGAAGTCCATCGTTTTATTTGTGGAAAAAATGTCAGATGATTGGTTAGAGAGTAGTGTGTTGTCCAGCATACCTTTCCTCAGTACTAGGTCATCTTGATTCATTGTGATAGTTGAAAGTTCTGTTTTGATTTTATTCTCAAGTGGCCTCCATTTTGTTTCAAGTTTTAGTAGTAGATCCCTGGCATATCTTGATATCGTTTCTGTCATTTCCTTTTCAGTTTGAATTATTTTATCCTTTGTCTCTTGAAAATTCTTGTCTCCATCTGAAAGGATCTGTACAAATTTCACTTTTTCATTTTCATGCCATTCAATTTCGGTTTCTATTTTTTCCTTCAGAGTACTGAACTCAGAAACAATAGAATCATAAACTTCTTTAAGTTTTTTGAATTCATGTTTTTGATGGGACTCAGTTAAACACTCAGTACATATAGGATGCTTGCACTCATTAGAATTGCAGTAAACAAAACATTTTTGTTCACTGTGGATTGTACAAGGCATATTATGAAGATCCACCTTACGGATTGTTGCAGCAGTCTCTTGTGTTCCACACTCATTTAAATTTAGAACTTCATGTTTGTCAGATAATTTGATTTTACTATGAATCCTTGAATTACACAATTGACACAAAAATAAATCACAGTTTAAACATCTCCACTTTATATTAGATTCTTCACAGAACTGACACAAAGCAGGATTCTGGGCTTTTTCAATAGACTGTGAAAATGCCATTTTTATAATTCAGTGAGGGGCCATTTTTACAATTTAGTCAGTTAAAATTTGGCCACCACATTAACAAATTCATAAGCATATGAAAAGTATAAATGGACAGCTTTATCTGTTAATATGAGTGCAAAGTCTAATTGATAAACTTTACTCTATTTTCATCATAAGTTATCATGAATACATTTGTATATGGTCTAAATTTCGTACATTGTGATTTAAAATGTGAGAAGTTATTCAGGGGTCAATAATACCTATGATAATTCATTTACATTTGAAAATGAAATTTTAGGTTTGTTTTTTCTTAAAAAAGTAGTAATTATGGTGCAAAATATGTTCTAGTTACTCCCCTTTGGCCGATCATTTGATATTCTCGCTTAACTGATTTTGATTTGTGTTCACTCAACCTTTAGTTTTAAAGTGAATTCCTTAATAGTTATCCCATAAGGACGCGGTGTGTCAGTGTAAGATCTCCCCGATGGCCGGAGGCTAGAGGGTGATCTAACACTGACACACCAAGTCCGAATGGGATAACTATTTTACATCCCAGCTGTTTTAGATTTGACGAAAAACCATTTACAATTCATAAAATCTAGTTTAGAACGCCACACAACCATTATATTAAACTTTATATAATAGTATATGAAGTATACCCTTTATGAACCCCAAACACAATGAGTAGATATCAAACAATGTCAACTCGCCCCACTGGCCAATCGGCCCACACTATATCGCCACTTTATAAAAAAATCACCCCACTCTTGTTTCCCGACTTGCCCCACTTTTGAAAAAGTTTAAATCAAATTGAACAATCAGTCTGACAACTCATTTATCAACGAAAAGGGTTTAAACCCCACTGAATAAAGGTCTGCCAACTCACCCCAGTTATAAAAAGATCTTGCTTCCTTTAAGTATGTTAATTTACTGATAATTCGTATCCAGTCGTCCTGGTGTAGTGGTATTCGTCGTGGCTTCATATGCTAAAGGTCTCGAGTTGGAATTCCAGCATTTACACTGGATTTTTTCTACGTGAATTTTGATATATAGTCTTTTCCGTATAATTAATTATAAGTTTTATAGTGGATTTGACATTCCCGGCAAAATGTTACAGAACAAAGGAAAGCATGCATAACAAAGAAACTCAAACTGGAGTGATCTGGTAGGGGTGATCCGGCTCAGATCACCCCTGTTAGAACAAAGGAGCTGGGATGTAATTTTCCTAGTCATTACATTAGAATTTGTTAGAGTAATCGGATCAAAAATTTATTATTATAAAATAGCCACTATGTGTATTTTTCTAGTTTAACTGAATAAGTATTAGTATTTGTATATGTATCGGTAATTGTTTTTTATTTATATTATTGTAAAAACATGTATGTAAAGATTTATGTTTTCGGCCAAATACATTTATAGTTGGTGACCTTTTGCTGTTGTTTTTTTCTATGGTCGGGTTGTTGTCTCTTTGATGCATTCCCCATTTCCATTCTCAATTTTATATTATTATTACAGTCTTTTGTGAAGCCAAAAAGTAATTTTATAACACCACAAAAAGATTAAATGTTTAAATATAGTTTTTTAGCTATAATTATGATGACATGACAATTATACAAATACTGTCAATACATGTTTGAGTTGGGTGTTATTGCCTAAGAGCATCACCAGCACAGTATTGTAATGACATGACAATAGGAATATTGTACTGTTGGTATATTTAGTTCTGAAGAGGTGCAATTGTCTACCTCAGTTAATAGATAATCTTAGCTTTATTTGGCAAAACCTTCAGAAAGTTTTGGTCCTCAATGTTCTTTTAATTTGTCCTTGTTTTACCTTTTTCAACTTCAAGAGTCACTGATGAATCTTTTGTAGACAAAACGCCCATATGCACAAATTAAAATTTCAATCGTGGTATCTATGAAGAGTTATCTAAATCTGTTGCATTAACCTTAGTAAATATAAGACGGCAAAAATTTCATCAGATATTAAATATAAAAAAAGAAGATGTGGTTTGAATATCAATGAGACAATGTTCTACAACAGGCCAAATGACAAAGAAATTAGCAGCTATAGGTCACCCTGTGACCTTCAACAATGAGTTAAGCCTATAATAAAATTGAGAAAGGAAATGGTGAATATGTCAAAGCGACAACCACCCGACCATAGAGCAGATAACAGCCAAAGGCAACCAATGGGTCTTTAATACATATTGATATATTTTCTTTTTTCTTCTTTCAGCAATTCCAGTGAAAGAAGCAGAAGAGAATGAAAACATTGCTATAGTTGTTACATCACATGGTGGCCATATTGGATTTATGGAAGGTTTTATACCAAGGAACAGTACGTTTATGGATAAACTTTTCTCACAATATGTTAAAGCTGTGGTTACTCATGGTCCAACACATCTGAAACAAGAGTAAAATGTCTCAGTGGAATTCTGGATTGAAATTTATGTGTAAATGAGTTAACATGTTACCATGGATCACCAATGTCTGGCTATGTGTACAGAATAATCTGGATATAATTTTCCTAATGAAGGAGTATCAATAGAATATAAGTTAAATATATGTCACTTTCTGACAAGAACAGCATTGGTTCTATGACAACTACTTGACCTAGACTCACCTGAATCAGGAACTAACCATAAAACTTGAACATTTGACTCATAAGAAATATACATGGCACTGGAGGCATTATTTCAGAAACCTGCTTGTGAAAAACATTTCATCTTGCGGTTTTTCAAACCTAGTTTTGTTGTTATCTATGACAAACAAAATCATAAAACTGTTACTAGTCATTATTTTAAACACATTTGAAAATTAATAACTAAAACCTATTTTTTGTTCCTACCCTGTACAATGAAACTTGTCTTAAACTCTGTACAACAGAGACCTAGGGGAGTTTTTTTTTTGTCTGGATGTACATGAATAGTTCTTAATTTATTTCATGAAAAGAAGACAAAGTTTTGCATTATTTTCAATTTTGGACTGTAATTTTGTTCAAATTTTTGGAAGTGCTATTAGTTAATAGTTATCAAAGGAAGTTAAACATTACCAGACATTTAAAAAAAATATCGGTTGATTTTGGACTAGTCAGATGAATAACTTGAGGTCAGCTGTATTATAAATCATGGTTGTTTTATCTATTAAATGTTGAAATAAATCCAGGCAAAATAAATGTTTCAAATGATTTTTTGAAGCCAAAAAAGTGTATGAATATGTGTAGTAAAGTATGAACGCAACTTGTGGAAGACTCAATTACTTTTGCACATGTTGATTATTCTTTTAATGAAAATTTAAACACAAAATATCATATTGCAATGCTTTAGATATTGATATGAACAAATACCTCTAGTCTTTCTAATTGCTTAATGTCTTTCTCCATTTCATGTGTGATTTATTCATTTCTTTCAATGATATGTCAACAAAGGATTCAGAACTAGACCAACTTTGAAATTTGAATTTTGAAGATTCAACCTAAAAAGCAAAAACATGTGTTAAGTTTTATAAACCTTTCATTGAAAAAGTTGCCTTTAACATGTTTAATCCACAATATTTTCACATAAGTAAATGCCTGCACCAAGTCAGGAGTATGACAGTTGTTATCCATTCGTTTGCTGAGTTTGAGCTTTTGATTTCGCCATTTGATTAGGGACTTTTCATTTTGAATTTTCCTCCAAGTTCAGTATTTTTGTGGTTTTACTGGATATTTAATGTCACACTGTTTACTTACCATAGAATATATAAATCTATGTCAAATTGTTATCTTTCAAGCTTGTTATACCTTATTTATATCACAGGATTTGACTAGAATTTTAGGAAAAAGATCACTAGAAATCTTGCAAAGAACAATAGGTACCACTGTATACTGGTAGTTTTCTGTATTTATCCTCTGTTGAAATAACTTTGTTCAGACCAGGAACGTGAAAAGGCTTGATTACATAAATACATTCTATTATGGCGCGGATTTAAATGTTCAAAGAATGAAGCATTTTTCAAATTAGTTTTTTTTATGCACTTCAGCAAAACCTTGTACCTACAAAAATGTTTCCCTGAATCCACAAAAAATGGCACCCGTGAAAATTAATTAATCCACAGTAATATCTTGTGTTTGTGTTTTGAATGTGTGTATGAATATGTTTCCATCAATTTAAAACCATATGTTTCACAATTTATTATGTAATTTCTTACCATGACTAGTCTCTGTGCTTCAAATTATGTGTTCATCAACGTTCACTGTTATAGAAAATGTGAACTTATTGAATTGAATGTTTAATATGCAATTTTATATACACAGTTGTTACTTTTTGTCATATGTATTATGGTTGTTGTTTTAAGATTTTTATTAGATTGCATATATTTAAATTAAATATTTATATGTCCAGTACACAATCATTCTCCCTTGTTTAAGAAACATTTTGAACAACAAATATATTAATTTTGAATGTTTGATCAATTTAATGATGCTTTTTAGGTCCTTATTTATTTAAGTGATATGAGTAGTAGTTAATCAATGAGGAAATATCAGGTATCAATTAAGAAGACTAATCATAGATAAATACAAAACTGAGGAAATAACTTTTTCATTTTTTTTCCTGTCAAAAGATATTTACAAATTATTTTTATAATACATGTATTTGTATTATGTTGATTAATAGAAAACTAAATGAGTACAAAATGTGTCTTTTATTATGTAAATGCCAGAATATAAAAAATAATTTATAATATTTGGTCATCTGCCAAAGATGCTAAGGACATAGTTAACCTTTTCAATTTTCATGCTTTTGAAAATATTACAAAAAACTGGATTGCAATGCTGAGATAGGCCAGTCTTATAAATGCCAAACATTAAGAAATAATAGTTATTTAATTTATTTAATTATTTATCATTTTTGATTTCAATATATGAGTATATAGTCAGTAGTTTAATTTGTTTAATTATTATATATTATTTATTGATTTTTTAGTTTATAGATTTTATATCTTTTCACAATTTCTAAATAAATATTGCTAGTATCTTTTCTTTTGAGTTCTTAATCAAATTGTATGAATAAGAAAGAAGTGATGCACTGAATTAAAAAGTCCATTTTCCTGACTTGGTACAGGACATTTTAAGAAAAAATGGTTGGTTGAACCTGGCTTGTGGCTAGCAAAAATTATACGACAGGACTACATTAAAAATAAATGGAAGAACATGCAGGACAAAACACACAAAAGTTACCAGGATTTTAATTTAATATATAAGACTCATCAGTGATTATCAAATAAAAAATGTTTGAATGCCAAAACAAGTACAGAGTAAAAGAGCTTTAAGGACTAAAAGTTCCAAAAAGTTGTGCCAAATGTGCATGGCAAAGGTTTTTTGCCTGGGATAAGAAAATCCTTAGTATTCAGAATAATTCATACTTTTGCAAACAGTAAATTTATAAAAATGACAGTATAATAGATATAAATGTGAACACCGAAGTGGTGACTGACTACAGAATAAAAACTAATAGGAAAAACAACCTAAATTAGCACATTAAAAACACACCGTCAAACAACCTATTATATGTTAGCGGGAGAGATCGACCCACAAGAGTGACGTCACATTTCAATTTCTAAAAATTTCCAAAAAATAGGATAGAGTTCAAGATTGGGTTTGTAATATGATATTAATAACAATGAAAATAACAATACTTATTAATATAAAAGTCTGGTAGTAGTTAGAATATTAATAGTATTATCTAGCTATTTCGTTATTTCTTAATGAAAACTTTTAAACCAAATACATGTACAATCGTGTAAGTTTAGTTGACCCAAACTAAAATCTTATAAATGCAGTGGGTGATTAATTATCTTTACCCTAACACACGAAAAAAACAGAAAAAAATACGATTTTGCAACTACAAACGATATATAAAGACATTCGACAATATCCGATGAGAATAACAAATATATAACAATAAAACTAAATACATGCATTTATGATAGCAAAATACCGTGACACGTCTAACAATGCGAATTCACATTCAACAAAACAGTCAAACCATATCTAGACGCATATATCGTTTTTATCTCGCTTGACGTAGTCAAAAAGCAAGACATGGGTATATGCTGCTCCAGGCGTCGGAGTAGGCAGCGACTTCGGCGGCGTCAACAAAAAGTAAAATCACAAAAATACTGAACTTGGAGGAAAATCAATTTGGAAAGTCCATAATCGCATGGCAAAATCAAATAACAAAACGCATCAAAAACGAATGGACAATGTATTAGTTTGTGATCAGGTCTAGTTTGTGGTGAACCACAATTTGTAGGTTGAAATGATATTAGGTATACAGTTGTATTAGAATTGGCACATCTCATTTCCACGGGGAATATTTGGAGCTGCCCTCTCAGTTATGGACTATTGACTTATTTTACATGTATTAGTTAGTGATTGGGTCAGTTTATGGGGAGTCATAAGTGATAGGTCAATGTTATTTGGTATGCAGTTTTATAAGCATTGGCATATCTCATTTCCATGGATATTGTTTGGCCACGCCTCCTTAGTCATTGTCTATTGACTTAACATTTTGCTTAGTTAACACATTCCAACTGACTCCATTTTCAGAAAACGAAATCTGTAACAAACATAAACTTTTAGCCTCCGCTTTACAAGCAGAGCCAAATACAATGAAAGTTCCAACTATGTATTGGCTTCCGAAGCTACACAAAACCCCTTACAAATATAGATTTATTTCGTCTTCAAGTCATTGTTCAACTACTAAATTGTCTATTATTCTTACCAGCACACTTGGTACAATTAAAAACCTTATAATAAATTGTTCAAATAAGGCCTTCGAAAATAGTGGAATAAATTACTTTTGGAGTGTCAAGAACTCGTTGGAAGTACTTGATAAATTGCATGCTTATATTGGTGATTTTGAATCTGTTCAAAGTTTTGATTTTTCTACCCTGTATACCACATTGCCTCACATTCTCATTAAGAAAAAATTCACACACCTAATTAAATGGGCATTCAAAAAATCAGAATGTGAATATATATGTTCAAACTCTTTTAGGTCATTTTTTAGTAGCAATAAACAAAAAAACTATGTTAATTGGACATGCTTTGATACTATATATGCCCTTGAATTTTTACTAGATAACATTTATGTTCGCTTTGGGGATTCCGTATATCGTCAGATTATCGGAATTCCAATGGGGACTAACTGTGCACCACTTATTGCGGACCTCTGTTTGTATTGTTACGAGTTACAATTTATGACAAAAATAAGCAAAGACCCATCAAAACAACATCTGATAAACAAATTTAATAATACTTTTAGATATTTGGATGATATTTTGGCTCTCAATAATGACGACTTCAGTATGTATATTAATGAAATTTATCCTGGTGAACTCACTTTAAATAAAGCTAATACTAACAATGACCACTGCCCTTTCCTCGATCTTGATATCTATATCACTAACGGAAAGCTGAATACTAAAATTTATGATAAAAGGGATGATTTTTCATTTCCTATCGTTAATTATCCGTTTTTAGATGGTGACGTTCCCTTGTCACCATCTTACGGTGTTTATATATCTCAACTTGTACGATTCGCTCGTGTATGTAACAATGTTTCAGATTTTAACGAGAGAAATTTATGTATTACTGAAAAATTATTACACCAGGGTTTTCGATATCACAAACTAGTCAAAACATTTACTAAATTTTATCATCGGTATAAAGACATCATTCGTAAATATAGCTCAACATGCAGACTTTTTATACGTTCAGGTATTTCACATCCAATTTTTTATGGAAATATTCTTTATAAAGCACAAAGGTGTCAGTATTCACCTCATAAACTTACAAAAACTTTGAATAGACTTATTAAGAAGGGATATAATTACGATACTGTTGTCAAGTCATTAAAGATTGCATATTTTGGCGTTGATATTGAGTCACTGATAAGGTCTTTGCGTCGGAACTAAACACATTTATTCTAAAAACAGTTGTTGGCATGACACGGGTTATGTTCTTCTCATATATGTTATGATGGTATGATACTAAACCCCTTACGGGAAGGATTGTGCCTGATGTTCATATGATGAAATCATAATCTTTCAGTCAGTTTAATTGAAGTCTGGAGCTGGCATGTCAGTTAACTGCTAGTAGTCTGTTGTTATTTATGTATTATTGTCATTTTGTTTATTTTCTTTGGTTACATCTTCTGACATCAGACTCGGACTTCTCTTGAACTGAATTTTAATGTGCATATTGTTATGCTTTTACTTTTCTACACTGGTTAGAGGTATAGGGGGAGGGTTGAGATCTCACAAACATGTTTAACCCCGCCGCATTTTTGCGCCTGTCCCAAGTCAGGAGCCTCTGGCCTTTGTTAGTCTTGTATTATTTAAATTTTAGTTTCTTGTGTACAATTTGGATATTAGTATGGCTTTCATTATCACTGAACTAGTATATATTTGTTTAGGGGCCAGCTGAAGGACGCCTCCGGGTGCGGGAATTTCTCGCTACATTGAAGACCTGTTGGTGACCTTCTGCTGTTGTGTTTTTTTATTTTGGTCGGGTTGTTGTCTCTTTGACACATTCCCCATTTCCATTCTCAATTTTACATGTTAGTTTGTGTGATGAGGTCAGGACAAGGGGAACTATTAGTTGTAGGCTAATGTTAAATGATATTCAGTTGTATAAGCACATCTCATTCCAATGAAGAATATTTGGTCCCGTTCCTTCAATGGAGATTTTATAGAGCCGCCTATCTTCATGGTTCATTGACTTTGAAATTTTTACACTGTTTATATGTTAATGTTTTTGCTTAGATTTTAAGAGGGAACAACTTATGATAAGTCAATGAAATTAGGTATACAGTTTTATAAGCATTGGCACATCTCATGTGCATGGAGATGGTTTAGTCATGCACTTTAGTCATGGTTCATTGACTTTGAATATTAGCATAACTTGTTAGGTATTGCCAATATAGTTTCAACATTTGCATATTCACAAAAAAGCGAGACACATCATACAATCTTTGAATATCAAATTACTGCGCATGTACTTCATTACTTTATTGTTAATTTAAATGAATCAGAAAATAATTCAGATTGTTCTTTCATTTACTTTCAGTTTCAAAATGTCACCAATTTTCTCTTTCAGTTTAAAAATGTTATAAAAAAGACGATGTGGTATGATTGCCAATGAGACAACTATCCACAAAAGACCAAAATGACACAGACATTAACAACTGTAGGTCACCGTACGGCCTTCAACAATGAGCAAAGTCCATACCGCATAGTCAGGTATAAATAGCCCCAATAAGACAATGTAAAACAATTCAAACGAGAAAACTAACGGCCTTATTTAAGTAAAAAAAATGAACGAAAAAACAAAGATGTAACACATAAACAAACGACAACCACTGAATTACAGGCTTCTGACTTGGGACAGGCACATCAAATTTTTAATAAAAAATGTTAGTTTATTTATGTTTTGATTTGCTTTCTTATCTACATCGACAACACACTTTAAATACACTATACACTATTGTACTTTGGAACATATGAAGATATTATCTGATCACTGATGTGGATCTGTTCAAACATTGTAAAAAATCCGGAAGTATTGTTGACGAAAATATTTGAAAGGCATTGTAGATTTTATCTGAATATTTCAAAGGAAATGGCTGTTCCTCATTCCAGTGATGAAGCCCAGATTCCAGCTTTGTGTCAGTTTTGTGAAGAATCTAACATTAAGGTGGTATGGGAGTCTAAAATAAAAATGATAGAATTTGTTCATAATTTGTCAAAATGTAGTATCTATTGATACATGTTCAAAAACATTATAAAAATGATAGGTCACCGTGCATTTTCTCAAGCTACAGGTTGTGACAAAATGACAAATTTTGTATGGATTATACAGGAAAAAACAACATTTTGTGAATAGAAATTAAACAAAATGATAGAATTGTAAAATAAATAAGGAAAAGATTGCTTTCAGACAATGCTTTGAGAATATCAAAAGAAAAGATAGGGTCACCGTACATTTTTTCCGGCTAAAAGACAAAATAGGAAAATTTCATGTAGAGTCCTTCAGAAAATGCAGTGTTTTAGAGTTACCTCCCCTTAAATTGACAATTTGGAAATATTAAAAAAACAACCAATAATAATCTACACTTGTAAAAATATTAATATTTATAAGTTATTTTCTTATAAATTGGTTCTTTGAAATGAAAATTCACATTAAAAATCTGCATTACTGCATCAAATTTTGCTAACTTGATAGAAAATATGGACCTTAGATTCTCTGTTTTTTACAATCCAAGATGGCGAAAGACACCCATACCACCTTAAGTGGAAATGTATAAACTGTGATTAATTTTTATGTCAACTTTGTAATTCAAGGATTCATAACAAAAGTAAAGCTTCTAAAGATCATACAATAATAAACTTAAATGATTGTGGAACTGAGGAGACAAAATCTACAATGTTAAAGGCAGATCTACAGAATATGCCATGTACAATCCACAGTGAAAGAAAATGATGGTATTACTGTAATAACTGCACTCATCAATCGGCAATCCTCGGGTGACTCCGCTTCTCTCCGTCTGGCTTAGATGAGGTACGGAATCGGCCGAGTTGTGACGATTGAGAGAGAGAGAGATAATCGGCAATCTTCGGGTGACTCCGCTTCTCTCCGTCTGTCTTAGATGAGGTACCATTGTATGCATCAATCGGCAATTCTCGAATGAATCCGATACTCTGCTTCTATCTTAGATGAGGTACGGAATCGGCCGAGTTTTGACGATTATGGGATCATCCTTTTTGTGCAGATTGTTCAATTGAGTCACATCAAAAACATGAATACAAACAACTTGATGCTGTTTTTAATGCCATTATTTCGGCGATAGATGATCTTAAGAAAAGAATAGACCACGATATTCAATGGTATGAGTATGAAGAATTGAATCTAGAACAACTTCTCTCAGATGGAAATAAAAATTCCAAGATACCAAGGATAAAATAATTGAAACCGAAAAAGAAATGAAAGATACAATATCACGCTATGCTAGTGATCTTTTGCAAGAACTCGAAACAAAATGGAGGCCGCAAGAAATTAAAATCAAAAGAGAACTTTCACTTGTTGTGAAGAATAAAAATGGCTTGTTAACTAGGAAAGTCGTACTAGATAATACTCTCCAATCTCATCAATCGTCAGTCATTTTTTCTGTAAGTAAATCACTAGTGAAAACACTGCCCGAAAAATCAAAAACAATGATCAATCTCAAAAAGAAAAAAAAATTTCAAGGATTCAATCTTAAGAAATATAAGAGTGAAATGAGTGCGGTATTTGTAAATATTAAAATTGTCTCGGATGTAGAATGAGTGGACACTTATATTAGTGCTGAAGGCCATACTTTTGACCAATAATTGTTCGTATTTTATACATTGAGACATGGATGGAGAGTTGTCTAATTGGAGCTCCTACTACAGCTTCTTATTTATACTTGTACTTACCTCACTGGTGTGTCAAAAGAATTAATATTACTGTAAATAAAAAGTGTCTTAAGCATGTTAAGCTGGGATGAAAAAAATGCATCAAGTTACAAAATCAGGGGATTGCAATTTGAAAATTAGGAAAGATGTTTGAATTGTGGTTTTTGTTCATCATCCAAGTAAAGGTATAACAATGGATGATCTACTTCTTTAATTAGTATCATTTAAATAAACTCATCATAGATACCAGGTCTAAAACATTATATACACCAGACGCGCGTTTCGTCTACAAAAGACTCACCAGTGACCCTCGAATCCAAAAAAGTTTAAAAAAAAAGGCCAAATAAAGTACGAATTCGAAGAGGATGTGGACCAAAATTCCTACATGTTTTGCCAAATCCAACAAACGAAATAAATAGATTATTTGTTTTCGATTATGGAATAAAACCCTTTATTTTTTTTTTCAATCGAACTAAATGCAAGAGTAATACAATCAAATCGCATAAGACGATTATAAATGAAGGTCAATGAAGACAACAGTAGTATACCGCTGTTCGAAACTCTTAAATCGATTAAGAGAAAAAACAAAACAAATCCGGGTTACAAACAAAAACTGAGGGAAACACATCAAATATAAGAGGAGAACATCGACACAACAGAAACACAACATTAAAATGTAACACACACAGAAACGAACTATAATATAAATAAAAGCAACAGTAGTATACCATGTATACCGATGTTCAAAACTCATAAATCCAAAAAACAAAATCGGGGTAACAAACTAAAACCGAGGGAAACGCATTAAATATAAGAGGAGAACAACGACACAACACTAAAATGTAGCACACACAGAAACGGACCAAGCATCAGACAAAATCCCACGAGAATAACAAATATAACATCAAAACCAAATACATGAATTTGGGATAGACAAGTACCGTGACACGTCTTATCGCAATGTGAATTTACACTCAAAAATAAGAGAAAACAAACGACGCAACGTTAAAATGTTAAAATGTAACACACACAGAAACGAACAATAACATAACAATGACCATATTCGTGACTTGGTACAGGACATTTTTAAAGGAACAACTGGTGGGTTGAACCTGGTTTTTAATGGCAACTAGAACACACCCGCGAAATCGCGGGCATTCAGAACATGAATTTTTGTAAAAGATTTAATGACTGGAGAATTTCAGGAAAGGTATCAAAAGTCAAAGGTTCTTATGGACAGGAAATTGTTTTTATTTTATCTCTCCTCATTTATTTTCAAAATTCCCAATTTTTGTTTTCTATTAACTTCAATATGAACATACATTTAGTATACTATGAACATTCAAGTCAGGTGCCTGTAATTCAGTGGTTGTCGTTTCTTTACGTGTTACATATTTGTTTTTCGTTATTTTTAGTACATAAATAAGGCCGTTAGTTTTCTTGTTTGAATTGTTTTACACTGTCATTGGGGGGCCTTTTAAAGCTGACTATGCAGTTTGGGCTGTGCTCATTGTTGACGGCCGTACGGTGACCAATAGTTGTTAATTTCTGTTACATTTTGGTCTCTTGTGGACAGTTCTCTCATTGGCAATCATAGAACATATTCTTTTTTGTAATCAATGAATTTTTGTAAAAGATTTAATGACTGCAGAATTTCAGACAAGGTATCAAGTCATAGGTACTTTGGGACAGGACAATTGTTTTCTAGCCCGGCTCCTCCTTTTTTTCTCCAAAACTCCCATTTTTAGGTATTAATTTTATTACACATGAATATGCGCTTATCTGTATATTATAAACATTCATTACTATAAATAAAGTGTATTTGCTTTTTACTTTCACTATTGATTCTCAGTTAACATATCGATCCACGGCGGTCATTTTATATTATACAGACCCTCTTTATTTAGTAAACTCTGTGACTGCCGTGGTAAGTAAACTTGAAAATGATAGCAGATAGAAAATACACTTTATTCTTAGTATATGTATGTTCAAGGTATACAGAAAAACGCAAACCGGTAGTCCAATCTGACTTAAAATTTCGTCCAATGACGGAACAATATGCGGACGCCTTTTTTCTCGTTTTTCTCCCAATATAACTCAATCTGAGTTAATAATAAGGATATGAATGGATGACAAATGCGACTATGCACTGTACACATAGGATACAAAAGCATGATGATTTATTTATTGTGGAAAGAAGAGAAGCGACACACAAAATGAGGTCTTCTCGTTTAATAGTATAGATGTTAAATATAACATTGAAATGACAACATAATATTACAGGACTACAATACAAATAAATAGGAGAACGTATTAGACAAAGAAACACGTGATTAATAGATAACAAAGAGATATAAAAGATCGAAAGTGAAAAAAGTGAAAAAAGCACAAAGTTGTTCAGCACTGAAGATCAAAAGTTGAAAAATGTTGTGTCAACTACGGCTATGTTTTTATGCTTGGGATAAGAACATCCTTATTATATAACAATGGCCATTTTCCTGACTTGGTACAGGACATTTTAAGAAAAATGTTGTGGCTTGAACCTAGTTTTGTGGCATGCCAAACCTCACGCTTTTATGGCAATGTTAAATATAAAATTAAAATGACAACATTTCATGACATGACTACAATACAAATAAGATAAGAAAACTATAACTAAGTAAGTCGCAAGAATACCAAAAAGGAGCAACACCTGGTGCATCGATAAGGTAAACGTTTCAATTTATTCCTGTATCACCGGGAAAACAAATCTAAATTCATTCAAAATGTTTCGATTTAGAATAGAGTATTTTCAGGAAATCTGCAGATCAGATAACTATAATGGTATTAAATATCTGCAACCGCAAAATCACGTCGCCAATCAAAGATCTAAAATATAGTACCTTATTCATATTATGGGTTCTGTAGTCGTATTCTTAAGGTGAATTTGCGTTTGGTGTACTTAAGCTTAAAGGTATCATATGCACGGAAAATTTAACACAGGTATTTTTAGTCTTGATTGCAATTAATGAAATATTTACAAATACAAGCCGAACTATAAAACAAACGTTTAGTTCATCTTGTGCATGTCAAGTTATGTGACATTTGTTTTTCTTTTCTTTCAGATCATATTTATACACTTATAGAAAATTAGTTAATTTGGTATATGTTCAGTATAATAAAACACCTCATTTCAGGTTGTGCGGGTAATAGCAAGTATGTTGTCCTTTTGCCTCGAGTAATAGTTGGTATCTCAGGGACAACAAACTTGCTATTACCCTCACATCCAGTCAATATGTATATACTATTATACCACAGTTCCAGGACAGGGGAAAAATTGAGAGCTCAAGTAGTTATACTTGAGCTCGGCCACATGTATGTGACTATTCCAAGCCAGGAGCCAGAATTTCAGTGGTTGGCATTGGTTGCTGTCTATCATATTGTTTTTTTCTTATTTGTTTACTGTTTGGTCCTTAATCTGGCTTTTGGTTTTCTTGCTTGAAATGTTTCACATTATGTTGTATCAGCTTTCACATTGAAAACGTGCACGGTGATTTTTAGTTTCTTAAATCAACATCATCATGATCATTTGGACTGTGGTATGTAGTTGTCTCATTTGATTAGACAATTGGGAACTGCAACACCGTATGTCTGCAATGACAAAATGTATGGTATAGGTATTCTATCATGTCCTTCGTGCAACTCGGTGAATGTGATGAATATTTTCAACTCGACTCCTCGACGTAGACGTAGTCATGGTCATCGTCATTATACATCACCCTCTCTGCATGATGTCTCTATTAATGACTTGCTGCAATGCATACAAAAACCGTTAGGTATTCATCACATTCGCAAGAAACTTTATTCATTACCCCTTTTAAAACTTCATTCTCTGTTCAATTTATGTTTGGAATCCACTGTTACAAATCCTCATTCAAACCAATACAAACTACAAGCTATAATTTCGGATATTGCAAGTCACAGACTTTTCAAGCCAGTTCGCATTGGAAAAGATGAAAAAGAGAAAAGATCTTTTCTAAATCTTTCCTTTGCCAGCAAAGGTCTCGATGGCGTCAACCTAGGCGATATCCTTCATCACAAATTAGTTCAATCGAAAATACCTCCTTATTTCTGTACCAATAATATCTTATAACTATACCAAACCTATTGCAACTAAAATTTTCAATTACCAACACGTTTTGCAGGATCTCGATATTGACGACTTCAAGTCTAAATCTCCTAATTGCACTTGTGCTAGTTCCCAATTCACATATAATCCTGCTGGCCACGTTATTAACGGTGACCTTAACATTGTTAATAACACTTCTCTACGAAACGTGTTATCGAAAGGTCCGAAATATCATGAGCCTAAATCCATCAATTGGAAATACAAATTTAAAATTTTGATGGATTCAGTCGGGGATTATACCAGGCAATGGGCTAAGCGCGAGAAGGAAGACGTATACACTTTTTCTGAATGGATTAAGACAGTGAGGTCGTTAATACAAATCAGATCTAAGAAAACTGAATGGGTCCATCAATTCCCATGCTACGTCAATCTTCAAAGACCCAAATGTTGCTAAACACCTATGCGACCTCCATGATAAATGTGTTATTGTCCCCGCAGACAAAGCCCCAAATAACATCGTTTTTGTCTGTAAAAGAGGGACGAAAGATACCAAAGGGACAGTCAAAGTCATTACATTAATTGCTTGATAAACGAATTAGGTATAGACAATTCACTTGGAAACTCAACATATACCCTCACGACACTTACCAAAGAGGAAATCCTGGATAATCATAGGTCTGTTCTTTGTTCCTTTGGTATTTCAACTAAGAATGAAGAACTGGATCTTCCATCACTGTATTGAATACCTAAACTACATAAGTGTCCTTACAAACAACGGTATATTGCTGGGTCCTCCAAGTGCTCAACAAAACCCCTTTCTAAATTATTAACATCTATTTTATCAGCAATCAAAGACGGGCTTCAAAGTTATTGTGAAGCTGCCTATTCTAGAGGTGGCGTGAATCAGATGTGAATACTTAAAAATTCCAAAGATCTTTTAGAGTACATACAATCTAACTCTCTTTCATCTTGTAACAGTATTAAAACATTTGACTCTTCTACTCTGTACACAAGTATTCCACATTCCAAACTAAAAGACAAATTAAAACAGTTGGTATTACTTTGCTTCATAAAACAAAATGGCCAACGTAGATACAAGTATCTTGTCTTAGGGAGGGATAAATCCTACTTTGTAAAAAATCACTCTGATTCAAATAAAAAATTCTCTGAAACCGATATTATCAAGATGCTTGATTTCTTGATTGACAACATATTTGTTACGTTCGAAGGACGTGATTTTCAACAGAAAGTCGGTATCCCAATGGGAACAAACTGTGCCCCTCTACTTGCTGACTTGTTTCTTTATTATTTTGAGGCTGACTTCATGCAGGAACATCTCAGGGAGAAAGATAAGAAGTTAGCAATATCCTTTAACTCTACTTTCCGCTATATAGATGACGTTCTTTCACTAAACAATTCAAAATTTGGTGACTATGTGGATCGCATCTATCCCATCGAATTGGAGATAAAAGATACTACAGATACAGTTAAGTCGGCTTCATATCTTGACTTACATCTAGAAATTGACAATGAGGGTCGGTTAAAGACAAAACTTTACGACAAAAGAGATGATTTCAGCTTTCCAATTGTGAACTTTCCATTTTTAAGTAGCAACATTCCAGCAGCACCTGCATTCGGGGTATATATCTCCCAATTGATACGATATTCCCGTGCTTGCATTTCCTATCATGATTTTCTTGATAGAGGGTTACTGCTCACAAGGAAGCTATTAAACCAAGAGTTCCAAATGGTGAAGTTGAAATCATCCCTTCGTAAATTTTACGGACGCCATCACGAGTTGGTTGACCGTTATGGAATAACCGTTTCACAAATGATATCGGATATGTTCCTTACGTCGTAACTACTATCCCCTTCCCTTTCATGAATTTGACCTACCGAATTAGACTATTTACCGGATTTGTAATCACATAAGCAACACGACGGGTGCCGCATGTGGAGCAGGATCTGCTTACCCTTCCGAAGCACCTGATATCACCCCTAGTTTTTGGTGGGGTTCGTGTTGTTTATTCTTTAGTTTTCTATGTTGTGTCATGTGTGCTATTGTTTTTCTGTTTGTCTTTTTCATTTTTAGCCATGGCGTTGTCAGTTTGTTTTAGATTTATGAGTTTAGCTGTCCCTTTGGTATCTTTCGTCCCTCTTTTTTTTTTGCTATCATACCACCTCTCTCTTAATCTTTATAACAAATTGAAACAAATAAAAGTGAAATTAATATTTTACTGAGGTTATCTATTATGAACAAGGCTCCGTGTTGAAGGCCGTACTTTAACCTATAATGGTTTAATTTTTAAATTGTTATTTGGATGGAGAGTTGTCTCATTGGCACTCACACCACATCTTCCTATATCTATATAATAAACAAGCAACCAAGAATGCAATTCAGGAAATTAAAAAATATAAGATAGACAAAAACTGAAGTTTATTTTAATTCTCATTTACATAAAATGCATCAGACATTAATCTAATAAAATTTAACACCATGTTACTTTCTGAAATGCTCAAATTCTTCAGTATAACTACTCTTCTTTTAATTTATAACAAATTTTATTAAGAAGTAGTTTCTGTTAAATTGGGGTTTGTTACTCAAAAAGGAATTAAAAAAAAGAAATTTAGAACTTTAAAGATCATTATGTATATTAAATACTCTTTCATTTGGAATGCATTTGTACCTTACATTCAATGGCTTAAACCAATTTTAGAGCACAAATTAATGCTTTATTTATATCTGTTACTACGCTGCACCCAATCCACAAAAGTCCATCTTTGTCAAAAGCCAGACCTAAAGGCAGTACAATTCCCATTGGTTTTATATCCTTACATAGAATAATCTCCCCAGTAGGACTTAGTATATGTAATGCATGATTACTAAAATCAGACACAACAATCATGTCGTTAGAGGACACTGCTATATCACGTGGGGAAAATTCAGTTCCATCTGTATTTACACTACCACAGCCATTATAAGTCCATTGGAGTTTACCACCATAGTCTAGAGCTAAAACCCTTCCGTTAAATTTTCTGTTTATAAAATCAACAACAATTATTTTGTCATTAATACTTTTGATTTTCCATGGCAACATAAACAGTCTCTGGTTGTCTTTGTCAAACTCATAAGTGTGTTGTATGTCTCCTTTCTGACTCATAGCTATAACTTTTGCTACACCATCTGCTGAAGAATAGTTTGAATCAATCAGTCCTACTATTGTCTGATTATGTTTGTTAACGTGAACACCTACTGTTTTCAACGGAGAAAATGATTTGAAAATATTTACTTCTCCATCATTATAAAGTTTTAAATCTTGTTCCCAAGATGAAATAATTAGGTCTCCATTGTGTTGTATTGCCATATCAATAATTTCAATTTCAACTTCTTTTTGTACTTTGATATTGTTGTCCTCAAATTTCACTGCTTTTAATTTGTCATTAAAACCAGCTATGAAACCTGTATTATTATCACAATGTTGTATACTTGTAACGGGGTATAAATCAGATTGATAGTTTTTCACTACTTCTAAATCTGGAATTGTGTAAAGATTTCCAAATTCTGCATTTATTTGACCCTCAAACTTCTTTGAATTAATTCCTGGCATGAACTTTGTCTCCTTGAAATCAATATCTCTATCTGATTTATTTGGCAGTTTGAAGTCCATCGTTTTACTTGTGGAAAAAATGTCAGAAGATTGGTGAGATAGGAGTGTGTTGTCCAGAATACCTTTCCTTAATACTAGGTCATCCTTATTCAGTGTGATAGTGGAAAGTTCTGTTTTTATTTTATTCTCAAGTGGCCTCCATTTTGTTTCAAGTTCTAGTAGTAGATCACTAGCATATCTTGATATCGTTTCTGTCATTTCCTTTTCAGTTTGAATTATTTTATCTTTTGTCTCTTGAAAATTCTTGTCTCCATCTAAAAGGAGCTGGTCGTATTTCGCTTTTTCATTTTCGTGCCATTTGATATCTGTTTCAATTTTCCCCTTCAATGCACTGAACTCGGAAACAATAGAATCATAAACTTCTTTAAGATTTTTGAATTCATGGTTTTGATGGGACTCAGTTAAACACTCGGAACATATAGGATATTTGCACTCACTGAAATTGCAGTAAACACAACATTTTTGTTTTCTGTGGATTGTACATGGTATATTATGAAGATCCACTTTACGGATTGTTGCCGCAGCGTCCTGGGTTCCACACTCGTTCAAATTTAGAATTTCATGTTTGTCAGATGATTTGATTTTACTATGAATCCTTGAATTACACAATTGACACAAAAACAGATCACAGTTTATACATCTCCACTTTATATTAGATTCTTCACAGAACTGACACAAAGCAGGATTCTGTGCTTTTTCAATAGACTGTGAAAATGCCATTTTTATAATTCAGTGAGGTGCCTTTTTTACAATTAAGTCAGTTTAAATTTGGCCATCACATTAACAAATGCATAAACATATGACAAGTATAAATGGATAGATTTATCTGTAAATATGAGTGTGAAGTCTAATCGATAAATTTTACTGTATTTTCATCATAAGTTATCATGTATAAATTTGTATATGGTCTAAATTTCGTACATCCTGATTTAAAATGTGAGAAGATATTCAGGGGTCAATAATACCTATGATAATTCATGTACATTTGATAATGAAATATGACAGTAAAAGTTATCATTTCGACCCAATTATAATTTTATTTTATTAGCACAACATGAATTAAGTTTAGATATGGCTTTTCTCATCACTTGGCGTCTGTCGTCCGTCATTTGTCGGCGTTCCTCATCTTTTGACTTTTACAAAATACTTCTTCTCTGAAACTACTGGGCCAAACTTAACCATATTTCATTACAATCATCATTGGGTATCTGGTTTAAAATAATGTGTCTGTTGACCCGCCAAACCAACCAAGATGTCTGCCATGGCTAAATATAGAACATAGGGGTAAAATGTATGTTTTGGCTTATTACCCTGAAACCAAAGCATTTAGAGCAAATCTGACAGTGGTAAAAATGTTTATCAAGTCAAGATCTATCTGTGCTGAAATTTTCAGATAAATCGGACAACCGGTTGTTGGGTTGCTGTCCCTGAATTGTTAATTTAAGGAAATTTGGCCATTTACAGTTATTGTCTTGAAAATTATTATAGATAGAGATAACAGTAAACTGCAATAATGTTCAACATAGTAAGATCTATAAATAAGTCAACATGACCAAAATGGTCAGTTTACCCCTTAAGGAGTTATTGCCCTTTATAGTAATTTTTTACCAATTTTTCGTAAATTTTCGTAATCTTTTTAATAAAAAATGAAATATGGCAATGAAAGTCATTCATTTAGACCTTCTAATAATTTTACTTTAACAGCACAACATGAACAAATGTTTAAATATAGATTTTCAATTATAGTTATGATGTCATAACTTTATCTCTGTCTTCAACAAGGACTCCAACATGTCCATTAAAGTAATTGATGAGCAAATTTATTTGATAATTTATTTATTATAAAAATGTTTGACATCAAAATATATTTAAAAAAAAACACATACCCCTATGTTCTATTTTTAGCCATGGTGGCCATCTTTGTTGGATGGCCTGGTCACCGGACACATTTTTTAAACTAGGGGTCCTTTACAGTCAATTTTTAACAATTTTCCACTGAAACTTCTGGGCCAAGTTCATTATAGATAGAGATAGTTTTAAGCAGCACGAATATCAGTAAAGTAAGATGTACAAACACATCACCATCACCAAGACACAGTTTTGTTATGAATCCATCTGCTTCCTTTGTTTAATATTCACTAGACCAAGGTGAGTGACACAGGCTCTTTAGATCCTCTAGTTTAAAAATTTAATTGTGTTCAACGTAATCTGTACGATAATTTACGTTTAAAAATGGATTCATAACAAACCGGACATATATATATATTATAGTTAATTGCTATTAATATATTGCAATATGCATTGTGTTTAAATGTAATATCAGTATTTAGTTCTTATATGATCTTATATCTATCTTAATTCCATCTTACTTTTAAATTATAGTTTTTCATGTGACGTAATTTTTGTGATGTTTCAAAATTTCTTTGGTTCTAATGTGACGTATTATTTGTGCCATTTCGCCATCGTATGTGACGATTTTTTGTGCCTTTTCGCCATTGTATGTGACGTCATTTTTATTGTGTCGAGGCCTTGACTTAGTCGGGTGTGTCTGTTCTGTGTTGGTCTTAACATTATGTATTCGGGTTTAGTTTTCTGTAATTAGTTAATACTTCAGTTTCATTATGTATATCTGTTTTATATTCATTTGATAAAATTTACTGTTTGCAACAGCTTTAATTGTTCTAAATAATAAGGACGTTCCTATCCCAAGCAAAAAACATAGCCATATTTGACACAACCTTTTCCAACTTTTGATCTTTGGAGCTGTACAACTTTGTACTTTTTTTTCACTTTCGATCTTTCATATCTGGGCGTCACTGGTGAGTCTTGTGTGGACGAGGCGCGTTTTTGGCGTTTTGAATTTTAAACCTGATGCTTTTTGTTATCTATTATTCATGTGTTTCTTTGTCTAAAATGTTCTCCTGTTTATTTGTATTTTAGTCCTGTTATATTTAACATTGCCATTTCAATGTTATATTTAACATTGCCATTTCAATGTTATATTTAACATTGCCATTTCAATGTTATATTTAACATTGCCATTTCAATGTTATATTTAACATTGCCATTTCAATGTTATATTTAACATTGTCATTTCAATGTTATATTTAACATTGCCATTAAAGTGCGAGGTTTGGCATGCCCTTTAAAAAGTGTCCTGTACCAAGTCAGGAAGATGGTCATTGTTAGATTATTGTTCGTTTCTGTTTGTGTTACATTTTAACGTTACGTCGTTTGTTTTCTCTTATTTTTGAGTGTGGATTCGCATTGCAATTAGACGTGTCAAGGTACTTGTCTATCCCAAATTCATGTGTTTGGTTTTGATGTTATATTTGTTGTCCTCGTGGGATTTTGTCTGATGCTTGGTCCGTTTCTGTGTGTTTTACCTTTTAGTGTTGTGTCGTTGTTCTCCTCTTATATTTAATGCGTTTCCCTCGGTTTCGGTTTGTTACCCCGATTTTGTTTTTATGTCCCACCTACAATAGTAGAGGGGCATTATGTTTTCTGGTCTGTGGCTCCATTCGTCTGTCCGTCTGTGCGTCCTTCCGTCCGTCCGTTCAGGTTAAAGTTTTTGGTCAAGGTACTTTTTGATGAAGCTGAAGTCCAATCAACTTGAAACTTAGTACACTTGTTGCTTTTTTGGTCAAGGTAGTTTTTGATAAAATTGAAGTCCAATCAACTTGAAACATAGTACATATGTTCCCTATAGTATAATCTTTCTTATTTTAGTGCCAAATTAGATTATTACCCAATTTCATGGTCCATGGAACATGAAAAAGGATAGTGCGAGTGGGGCATCCGTGTACTTTGGACGCATTCTTGTTTGTCCATGGATTTATGAGTTTTGAACAGCGGTATATTACTGTTGCCTTTATTTAAACTAGATAAAAAAATAATAGGGTTCCTTTGCAGTCAATTTTTAACAATTTTCCACTGAAACTACTGGGCCAAGTTCATAATAGGTAGAGATAATTGTAAGCAGCAAGAATGTTCAGTAAAGTAAGATGTGCAAACACATCACCATCACCAAAACACAGTTTTGTCATGAATCCATCTGCTTCCTTTGTTTGATATTCACATAGATCAAGGTGAGCGACACAGGCTCTTTAGAGCCCCTACTTTTCTTCTGAAAAAAACCATTGCATTAGTCTTATGATTTTTGAGTTGTAACTGCAGGACAAATACATCTGACGTTCTGTGAGTTCATGTGACAATTGAACTCATATTCAATTTTATTTAAGGGCCAGATGAGTACCACCTCCTGGAATTGGATTTTCTCCATGTGTTGGAAACCCATCGTGGCATTTGGCTGTTGTCTGCTCTGGCCTGGTTGTTGTCTCTTTGACATATTCCCCATTTCTATTCTGGACTTTATACCTCTTCCTGTTTTGCTTTGTGCAGTAAGATTGGTATCATGAATGTTACAACAGTAACCGAATCATAGCCATTTTTGGTAGGTTGTTATTACCCAAGAGTACCACCAGCACAGTATTGTAAAGGCATGAGAATATTGTATAGTTGGTATATTTGGCTCTGAAGAGACAGTAATTGTCTATCTCAGGAATAGATAACCTTAGCTGTATCTGGCAAAACCTTTAGGAATTTTTGGTCCTCCATGCTCTTCAACTTTGTACTTTATTTGGCCTTTTTTACTTCAATGGTCACTTTTGAATCTTTTGTAAGCAACATAACAGTATGCACAAATATAAAATTTCAATCCTGGTATCTATGAAGAGTTGTCTAGATCTGTTACCTTAACATTAGTACCAATAAGATGGAAAAAATTCCATCAGATATTAAATATAAAAAAAGAAGATGTGGTATGAAAATCATGCAATGAGACAATGCAACGTTCTACAACAGGCCAAATGACAAAGAAATTAGCAGCTATATGTCACCCTATGATCAACAATGAGTTAAGCCTATAATGCTATTTGATATACTGTGGATTCATTTATTTTCGTGGGTACCAATTTCCCTGGTTTGAGGAAACCTTACATATTCGTGGATATTTAATTTCATGGTTTTGGCAAAGTCTTCACTCATTCCTTTACAAAATTTGTATTTCGTTGAACATTTGAATTCGTGGTTCACCTGTATCCACGAAATCCACGATAATTGGTATCCAACGAATATTAATGAATCCACAGTATGAATATATTTTCTTTTTTCTCTTTCAGCAATTCCAGTGAAAGAAGCAGAAGAGAATGAAAACATTGCTATAGTAGTAACATCACATGGCGGCCATATTGGATTTATGGAAGGTTTTATACCAAGGAACAGTACGTTTATGGATAAACTTTTCTCACAGTATGTTAAAGCTGTGGTTACACATGGTCCAACACATTTGAAACAAGAGTAAACTGTTTCATTAGAATTCTGGAACGAAATTTATGCAGAAAGGAGTAAACATGTTACAATGGATCACCAATGTGTACAGAATAATCTGGATATAATTTTCCAAATGAAGGAGTATCAATAGAATATAAGTTAAATAAATGTCACTTTCTGACAAGAACAGCATTGGTTCTATGACAACTACCTTATCTAGACTCACCTGAAACAGGAACTAACCATAAATATTTTACATTTGGCTCATTCAAAGCAGACATGACACTGGCGGCATTGTTTTAGAAACCCGCTAGTCAAACACATTTCATCTTGCGGTTTTAATACCTAGTTTTGTTGTTATCTATAACGAACAAAATCATTAAACTGTAATTAGTCATTATTCTAAACAGATTGAAAATTAATTATTAAAACCTAGCCTTTGTTCCTACCCTGTACAATGAAACTTGTCTTAAACTCTGTACAACAGAGACTTAGTGGAGTTTTTTTTTGTTCTTTATTTAGTTCATGAAAATAAGATAACTGCATTATCTTCAATTTTGGACTGTAATTTTGTTCAAATTTTTTGAAGTGCTATTAGTTAATTGTTATCAAAGGAAGTTGAACATTACCAGAAAATAAAAAAAATATCGGTTGATTTTGGACTAGTCAGATGAATAACTGTATTATAAATCATGGTTGTTTTATCTATTAAATGTTGAAATAAATCCAGGCAAAATAAATATTTCAAATGATTTTTTGAAGCCAAAAAAGTGTATGAATATGTGTAGTAAAGTATGAACGCAACTTGTGGAAGACTCAATTACTTTTGCACATGTTGATTATTCTTTTAATGAACAATGATGAAAATTTGAACAAAAAATACCATATATTGCAATGCATTAAATATTGATATGAACAATTATACCCCTTGTCTTTCTAATATTTTATGTCTTTCTCTCCATTTCATGTCTGTTTTATTCTCTTCTTTCAATAAAATGAAAACAATTTGTATCTAAACAAGACCAACTTTGAAATTTGACTTTTTAAAATTACACCCAAAAATGTAGATATATGTTTACATTTATATATACCTTTCATTGAGAAAGTTGCCTTAAATCCACCATTTTTTACTTAAGAAAATGCCTGTTCCAAGTCAGGAGTATGACAGTTGTTATCCATTCGTTTGCTGAGTTAGAGCTTTGATTTCTATTTGATTAGGGACTTTCCATTTTGAATTTTCCTTTGAGTTCAGTATTTTTGTGGTTTTACTTGATATTTAATGTCACACTGTTTGCTTACCATAGAATATATTAGTCTGTGTCTAATTTACATCTTCCAAGCTTGCTTTACCATATTTTTATCCCAGGATTTGACTAGAATTTTAGGAAAAAGATTACGTTGAGACTATATGTTACAATCACTAGAAATCTTGCAAAGAACAATAGGTACCACTGTATACTGGTAGTTTTCTGTTTTTGTCCTCTGTTGAAATAACTTTGTTCAGACCAGTTACGTGAAAAGGCTTGATTCCATAAATACATTCTATTATGGCGTGGATTTAAATGTTCAACAAAAGACAATTTTTTCTATAAGGTTGTAAGCAAAAGCCTTGAAATGGTTATACCCACCAAAATGTTTTCCTTAATCCACAAAAAATTGCACCCATGAAAATTAATAAATCCTCAGTAATATGTAGTGTTTTTGTTATGAATAGGTTTGTGGTGTTACCAATCAATTTAAAACCATATTTTTCACAATTTATTATGTAATTTCTTACCATACCTAGTCTCTGTGCTTCAAATTATGTGTTCACCAACGTTCACTGTTATAGAAAATGTGAACTTATTGAATTGAATGTTTAATATGCAATTTTATATACACAGTTGTTTACTCTTTGTCATATGTACTATGGTTGTTATCTTTTTAAAAGATCTTTATTAGATTGCATATATTTAAATTATTATATATCTATATGTCCAGTACACAATCATTCTCCCTTGTTTAAGAAACATTTTGAACAACAAATATATTAATTTTGAATGTTTGATCAATTTAATGATTTTTTTAGATCCTCATTTATCTTATAGATATGAGCATCAGTTGTTAACCAATGAAGAAATATCACGTATCAATTAAGAAGACTAATCATAGATAAATTCAAAACTGAGGAAATAACTTTTTCAAAAGATGAATTTACAAATTATTTTTAAAATATTTGAATTAAGTTTATTTATAGAAAACCAAATGAGTACAAATGTGTCTTTTATTATGTAAATGCCAGAATATAAAAAATAATTGGAATTTTTTGGTCATCTCTCAGAGATGCTAAGAACATGGTTAACTTTTTCAATATTTTGGTGTTCAATTTTCATGCTTTTGAAAATATTACAAAAAAATGGATTCAAATGCTGAGATAGATAAAGACAACAGTAGCATATTGCTGAGATAGGCCAGTCTTATAAAATGCCAAACATTAAGAAATAATAGTTATTTAATTTATGTAATTATTTATCATTTGTAATTTCAATATATGAGTATATAGTTTAATTTGTTTGATTATTATATATTATTTATTGATTTTTAAGTTTATAGATTTTATATCTTTTCACAATTTCTAAATAAATATTGCTATTATCTGTTCTTTTGAGTTCTTTATCAAATTGTATGAAAAAGACATAAATGATGCACTAAATTGAAAAGTCTATTTTCCTGACTTGGTACAGGACATTTTAAGAAAAAAATGGTTGGTTGAACCTGGTTTGTGGCTAGCAAAAATTATACGACAGGACTACATTACAAATAAATGGAAGAACATACCGGACAAAACACACAAATAATGGCTATCAAAAGTTACCAGGATTTCAATTTAATACATAATAAAATTGAGAATGGAAATGGGGAATGTGTCAAAGAGACAACAACCCAACCTAGACTCATCAGTGACGCTCAGATAAAAAAATGTTTGAATGCAAACACAAGTACAAAGTTAAAGAGCTTTAATGACTAAAAGTTCCAAAAATTTGTGCCAAATATGGCTAAGAGTTTTTGCCAGGGATAATAAAATCCTTAGTACTTAGAATAATTCATACTTTTGCAAACAGTAAATTTATAAAAATGACAGTATAATTGATATACATGTGAACACCGAAGTGGTGACTGACTACAGAATAAAAACGAATTGGAAAAACAACCTTAATCAGCACATTAAAAAGACACAGTCAAACAAATTATTATATGTTAGCGGGAGAGATCGATATACAAAAGTGACATCACATTTCAATTTCTAAAAATTTCCAAAAAATAGGATAGAGTTCAAGATCGGGTTTGTAATATGATATTAATAACAATGAAAATTACAATACTTATTAATATAAAAGTCTGGTAGTAGTTAGAATATTAATAGTATTATCTAGCTATTTCGTTATTTCTTAATGAAAACTTTTAAACCAAATACATGTACAATCGTGTAAGTTTAGTTGACCCAAACTAAAATCTTATAAATGCAGTGGGTAATTAATTATCTTTACCCTAACTCACGGAAAGAACAGAAAAAATTAAGATTTTGCAACTGCGAACGATAACGACATTTGCCAATATCCGATGAGAATAACAAATATATATCATCAAAACTGAATACATGCATTTATGATAGCAAAATACCGCGACACGTCTTATAGCAATGCGAATTCACATTCAACAAAACAGTGAAACCATATCTAGACGCATATATCGTTTTTGTCTCGCTTTACTGAGTCAAAAAGCGAGAAATGGGTATATGCTGCTTCTGGCATCGGCGGCGACTTCAGGGGCGTCAAATATGTATTAGTTTGTGGTGAACCACAATTTGTAGGTTGAAATGATATTTAGTATGCAGTTGTATTAGAATTGGTTCATCTCATTTCCACGGAGATGATTTGGATTTGCCCCCTTAGTCATGGACTATTGACTTTAAAAGTTTTCTTATTTCACATGTATTAGTTAGTGATTTGGTTTATGGGGAACCATAAGTGGTAGGTCAATGTTATTTGGTAGGCAGTTTTATAAGCATTGGCATATCTCATTTCCATGGATTTTACTTGGCCCAGCCTCCTTAGTCATGGTCTATTGACTTTAAACATTTTGCTTAGTTAACACATGTTAGTTTATGTGATTAGGTCATTTCAAGGGGAACCATTAGTTGTAGGCTAAATTATGTTAAATGATATTCAGTTGTATAAGCACATCTCATTCCAATGAAGAATATTTGGTCCCGTCCCTTCAATGGAGATTTTATAGAGCCGCCTATCTTCATGGTTCATTGACTTTGAAATTTTTACACTGTTTATAAGTTAATGTTTTTGCTTAGATTTTAAGAGGGAACAACTTATAATAATTCAATGAAATTGGTATACAGTTTTATAAGCATTGGTACATCTCATGTACATGGATATGGTTTAGTCATGCACTTTAGTCATGGTTCATTGACTTTGAATATAAGCATAACTTGTTAGGTAGTGCCAATATAATTTCAACATTTGCATACTCAAAATAACAAAAAAAGCGAGACACATCATACAATCTTTGAATATCAAAGTACTGCACATGTACTTCATTACTTCATTGTTAATTTAAATAAAACAGAAAATAATTCAGATTGTTCTTTCATTTACTTTCAGTTTCAAAATGTCATCAATTTTCTCTTTCAGTTTAAAAATGTTTAAAAAAAAGACGTTGTGGTATGATTGCCAATGAGACAACTATTCACAAAGACCAAAATGACACAGACATTAACAACTGTAGGTCACCGTACGGCCTTCAACAATGAGCAAAGCCCATACCGCATAGTCAGGTATAAATAGCCCCTATAAGACAATGTAAAACAATTCAAAAGAGAAAACTAACGGCCTTATTTAAGTAAAAAAATGAACGAAAAATTAAAGATGTAACACATAAACAAACGACAACCACTGAATTACAGGCTCCTGACTTGGGACAGGCACATCAGATTTTTAATAAAAAATGTTAGTTTATTTATGTTTTGTTTTGTTTTCTTATCTACATCGACAACACACTTTAAATACACTATACACTATTGTACTTTGGAACATATGAAGATTTATCTGATCACTTATGTGGATCTGTTCAAACATTGTAAAAAATCAGGAAGTATTGTTGACGAAAATATTTGAAAGGCATTGTAGATTTTATCTAAATATTTCAAAGGAAATGGCTGTTCCTCATTCCAGTGATGAAGCCCAGATTCCAGCTTTGTGTCAGTTCTGTGAAGAATCTAACATTAAGTGGAAATGTATAAACTGTGATTTATTTTTATGTCAACTTTGTAATTCAAGGATTCATAACAAAAGTAAAGCTTCTAAAGATCATACAATAATAAACTTAAAAGATTGTGGAACTGAGGAGACCAAATCTACAATGTTAAAGGTAGATCTACAGAATATGCCATGTACAATCCACAATGAAAGAAAATGCTGGTTTTACTGTAATAACTGCACTCATCAATCGGCAATCCTTGGATGACTCCGCCTCTCTCCGTCTGTCTTAGATGAGGTACGGAATCGGCCGAGTTGTGACGATTGAGAGAGAGAGAGAGAATCGGCAATCTTCGGGTGACTCCGCTTCTCTCCGTCTGTCTTAGATGAGGTACCATTGTATGCATCAATCGGCAATTCTCGAATGAATCCGATACTCTGCTTCTATCTTAGATGAGGTACGGAATCGGCCGAATTGTGACGGACGCACCCTAACATCAATCGGCAATCCTCGGGTAACTTCGCTTCTCTCCTTCTGTCTTAGATGAGGTACGGAATCGGCCGAATTGTGACGGACGCACCCTAACATCAATCGGCAATCCTCGGGTAACTTCGCTTCTCTCCTTCTGTCTTAGATGAGGTACGGAATCGGCCGAATTGTGACGGACGCACCCTAACATCAATCGGCAATCCTCGGGTAACTTCGCTTCTCTCCTTCTGTCTTAGATGACGTACGGAATCGGCCGAGTTGTGACGATTGTGCGATCATCCTATTTGTGCAGATTGTTCAATTGAGTCACATCAAAAACATGAATACAAACAACTTGATGCTGTCTTTAATGTTATTTTGTCGGCGATAGGTGATCTTAAGAAAAGAATAGATAACGATATTCAATGGTATGAGTATGAAGAATTGAATCTAGAACATTTTCTCTCAGATGGAGATAAAAATTTCCAAGATACAAAGGATAGAATAATTGAAACCGGAAAGGAAACAGTATCACGCTATGCTAGTGATCTTTTGCAAGAACGCGAAACAAAATGGAGGCCGCAAGAAATTAGAATCGAATCAGAACTTTCAGATGTTGTAAAGAATAAAGATGACTTGGTATCTAGGAAAGTCGTACTCGATAATACACTCCAATATCGCCAATCGTCAGACATTTTTTCTGTGAGTAAATCACTAGCGAAAACACTGCCAGAAAAATTAAAATCAGTGATAAATCTCAAAAAGACAATAAAAAAATCAAGGATTCAATCTTAAGAAATGTAAGAGTGAAATGAGTGCGGTTTTGGGGAATATTAAAGTTGTCTCGAGTTTAGAATAAGTGGACACTTATATTAGTGCGAAAGGCCATACTTTTGACCAATAATTGTTCGTATTTTATACATTGAGACATAGATGGAGAGTTGTCTAATTGGAGCTCCTACTACAGCTTCTTATTTATACTTGTACTTACCAAACGGATGTGTCAAAAGAATTAATATTACTGTAAATAAAAAGTGTTTTAAGCATGTTAAGCTGGGATGAAAAAAATGCATAAAGTTACAAAATCAGGGAATTGCAATTTCAAATTAAGGAAAGATGTTTGAATTGTGGTTTTTGATCATCATCCAAGTAAAGGTATACCAATGGATGGTCTACTTCTAAAATTAGTATCATTTAAATAAACTCATCATAGAAACCAGGACTATTTTTTTTTATATACACCAGATGCGCGTTTCGACTACAAAAGACTCACCAATTACCCTCGAATCCAAAAAAGTTAAAAAAAGCCACATAAAGTTTGAATTCGAAGAGCATTGAGGACCAAAATTCCTAAAAGTTTTGCCAAATCCAACAAACGAAATAAATAGATTATTTGTTTCCGATTATGGAATAAAATCCTTTAAATATTTTTTTTTCAATCGAACTTAATGCAAGAGTAATACAATGAAATCGCATAAGACGATTATGAATGAAGGTGAATGAAGACAACAGTGGTATACCGCTGTTCAAAACTCATAAATCGATTGAGAGAAAACACAAATCCGGGTCACAAACAAAAACTGAGGAAACACATCAAGTATAAGAGGAGAACAACGAAACAACAGAAACACAACATTGAAATGTAACACACATAGAAAAGAACTATAATATAACAATGGCCATTTTCCTGACTTGCTACAGGACATTTTCAGAAAAAAATGGTGGGTTGAACCTGGTTTTGTGGCATGCCAAATCTCACGCTCTTATGGCAATGTTAAATATAAAATTGAAATGACAACATTACATGACATGACTACAATACAAATAAAATAAGAATAATATAATTAAGTAAGTAGCAAGAATACCACAAGGAGCAACACCTGGTGCATCGATAAGGTAAACGTTTCAATTTATTCCTGTATCACCGGGAAAACAAATCTAAATTCATTCAAAATATTTCGATTTAGAATAGAACATTTTCAGGAAATCTGCAGATCAGATAACTATGATGGTATTAAATATCTGCTACCGTGAAATCATGTCGCCAATCAAAGATCTAAAATATAGTACCTTATTCATATTATGGGTTCTGTATGTGACTATTCCAAGCCAGGAGGCAGAATTTTAGTGGTTGGCATTGTTTGCTGTCTGTCATATTGTTTGTTTGTTTGTTTGTTTGATTTTTTTTTATTTGTTTATCATTTGGTCCTTAATCTGGCTCTTGGTTTTCTTGCCTGAAATGTTTCACATAATGTTGTATCAGTTTTCACATTGAAAATGTGCAGAGTGATTTTTAGTTTCTTACATCAACAACATTTGGACTGTGGTATGTAGTTGTCTCACTTGCAATCATACAACCTCTCTTTATTTTATAACAAATTGAAACAAATAAAAGTGAAATTAATATTTTTACTGAGGTTATCTATTATGAACATGATAAACAAGCACCCAAGAATGCAATTCAGGAAATAAAAAAATATAAGATAGACAAAAACTTAAGTTTATTTTAATTCTCATTTACATAAAATGCATCAGCATTAATCTTATAACATTTAAAACCATTTTACTTTCTGAAATGCTCAAATTGTTCAGTATACCTGCTCTTCTTTTATAACAAATTTTATTAAGAAGTAGTTTCTATTAAATTGATGCCTTACAGGTTTGTTACTTAAAAAGGAATGAAAAAAGAATTTAGAACTTTAAAATTCATTATGTATATTAGATATTCTTTCATTTGAGAAGTACTTATACCTTACATTTAAATGGCTCAAACCAATTTTAGAGCACAAATTGAGGTTTTAGCTTTATTTGTTCCCATCTGGCACCCCATCCACAATACTCCATCTTTATCAAAAGCCATACCAAATGAAAGCTCAATTCCCATTGGTTTTATATCCTTGTATAGAATAATCTCCCCAGTGGGACTTAATATAAGTAAAGCATGATTACAATAATCAGACACAACAATCATCTCATTAGAGGAAACTGCTATATCAGCTGGGTGAAAATTAGTTTCATCTGTATTTACAATACCAAAGCCCTTATATGTCCATTGGAGTTGCCCCCCATAATCTAGCGCTAAAACCCTTCCATTTAATTTTTCGTTTATAAGATCAACAACAATTATTTTGTCATTTAGAGTTTTGATTCTAAATGGCAATGTAAAAAGTCTCTGATTGTTTCTATCATACTCCAAGGTATGTTGTATGTCACCTTTCTGATTCATAACTACAACTTTCCCATGTTTTGAGACCAAATTTGATGAAGAATTGTCTGATTCATACAGTCCTACTACTATCTGGTTACCTTTGTCAACATGAACACTTGCTGTGTTTAACGGAGAAAATGATTTGAAAGATTTTACTTCTCTATCATTATAACATTTCAAATCATTTTCCTGACATGAAATAATTAGGTCTCCATTGTGTTGTATTGCCATATCATTAACTTTAATTTCAACTTCTTTCTGTATTTTGATATTGTTGTCCTCAAATTTCACTGCTTTTAATTTCTCATTAAAACAAGCTATGAAAGCTGTATTATTATCACTATGTTGTATACTTGTAACACAGTGTAAATCAGATTGATAGTTTTTCACTACTTTAAAATCTGGAATTGTGTAAAGATTTCCAAATTCTGCATTTATTTGACTCTCAAACATCTTCGAATAAATTCCTGGAATGAACTTAGTCTCCTTGAGATCAATTTCTGTATATGATTTATTTGGCAGTTTGAAGTCCATGGTTTTATTTGTGGAAAAAATGTCAGACGATTGGTGTGATAGTAGTGTTGTATCCAGAATACCTTTCCTAAGCACTAGGTCATCCTTATTTCCGGTGATAATTGAAAGTTCTGTTTTTATTGTATTCTCAAGTGGCCTCCATTTTGTTTCAAGCTCTAGTAGGAGCTCCCTTGCATATCTTGATATCCTTTCTGTCATTTTCTTTTCAGTTTGAATTATTTTATCTTTTGTCACTTGAAAATTCTTGTCTCCCTCTGCAAGGAGCTGTTCGTATTTCACTTTTCCATTTTCATACCATTTAATATCTGTTTCAATTTTCCCCTTCAACGCACTAATCTTGGAAACAATGGAGTCATAAACTTCATTAAGTTTTTTGAACTCATGTTTTTGATGGGACTCGGTTAAACACTCAGAACAAATAGGATGTTTGCACTCATTAGAATTACAGTAAACAAAACATTTTTGTTCGCTGTGGATTGTACATGGTATATTATGAAGATCCACTTTACGGATTGTTGCAGCAGCATCCTCCGTTCCACATTCTTTTAGATTTAGAATTTCATGTTTGTCAGATGATTTGATTTTACTATGAATCCTTGAATTACACAATTGACACAAAAATAAATCACAGTTTATACATCTCCACTTTATATTAGATTCTTCACAGAACTGACACAAAGCAGGATTCTGGGCTTTTTCAATAGACTGTGAAAATGCCATTTTTATAATTCAGTGAGGTGCCATTTTTACAATATAGTCAGTTTAAATTTGGCCATCACATTAACAAATGCATAAACATATGACAAGTGTAGATGGACAGATTTATCTGTAAATATGAGTGTAAAGTCTAATTTGATAAACATTGGTGAATTATCATCATTTTATTATCATGTCTACATTTGTTTATGGTCTAAATTTCATACATTGTGATTAAAAATGTGAGAAGATATTCAGGGGTCAATAATACCTATGATAATTCATTTACCTTTGATAATGAAATATGACAGTAAAAGTTATCATTTTGACCCAATACTAATTTTATTATAACACCACAAAAAGATTAAATGTTTAAATATAGTTTTTGCCGAGCCTTCAACTTTAGTGGAAAAAGCGAGACTAAGTGATCCTACATTATGTCGTCGTTGGCGTCGTCCACAAATATTCACTCTGTGGTTAAAGTTTTTGAAAACTTGGACAGAAGCTTGTTTATGATCATAAGATAGTATCCAGAAGTAAATTTTGTAAAAATAGAATTCCATTTTTTCTGTATTTTATTCATAAATGGACTTAATTTTTCTGCGGGGAAACATTACATTCACTCTGTGGTTAAAGTTTTTAAAATTTGAATATCTTTCTTAAACTATACTGGATTTCTACCAAACTTGGACAGAAGCTTGTTTATGATCATAAGATAGTATTCAGAAGTAAAGTTTGCAAAAATAAAATTCCATTTTTTCTGATTTTTACTTATAAATGGACTTAATTTTTTTGCAGGGCAACATTACATTCACTCTGTGGTTAAAGTTTTTAAAATTTTAATAATTTTCTTTAACTATCCTGGGTTTGTACCAAACTTGAACAGAAGCTTGTTTATGGTCATAAGATAGTATCCAGAAGTAAGTTTTGTGAAAAAAAATAATTATTTTTTTCCGTATTATACTTTTAAATGGACTTAGGTTTTCTGCCAGGAAACAATACATTCACTCTGTGGTTAAATTTTTAAAAAAATTAATGACTTTCTTATGTATACAATTTTAAATTTGTACCAAACTTGAACAGAAGCTTTTTTATGATCAAAAGCTAGTATCTAGAAAGGAAATTTTGTTAATATTTGGTACCTGTGTATCTGTATTTTACTTTATAAATGGACTTAGTTTTTTTTTCAAGTTACATTTAACATTTCATACAGTCTGCAGTTAAAGTTTTTAAAACATTTATTCCATTCATAAACTATCCTGGATTTTTACTAAACTTGGATAGAAGCTTCTTACAATCAAAAGATAGTATCAAGAGGAATATTTTTATTGATTGTTTTCCTCATTTTTGTTGAGCCTGGGAGTTACAGCAAAGTAGGTGAGACACTGGGTTCCGCGGAACCCTTACAATTTTTTTTAGCTATAATTATGATGACATGACAATACACATACTGTCAATACATGTTTTAATTGGGTGTTATTGCCTGAGAGTATCACCAGCACAGTATTGTAATGACATGACAATACAAATACTGTCAATACATGTTTTAATTGGGTGTTATTGCCTGAGAGTATCACCAGCACAGTATTGTTATGACAAGACAATACAAATACTGTCAATACATGTTTTAATTGGGTGTTATTGCCTGAGAGTATCACCAGCACAGTATTCTAATGACATGACAATACAAATACTGTCAATACATGTTTTAATTGGGTGTTATTGCCTGAGAGTATCACCAGCACAGTATTGTAATGACATGACAATACAAATACTGTCAATGCATGTTTTAATTGGGTGTTATTGCCTGAAAGTATCACCAGCACAGTATTGTAATGACAAGACAATACAAATACTGTCAATACATGTTTTAATTGGGTGTTATTGCCTGAGAGTATCACCAGCACAGTATTGTAATGACATGACAATACAAATACTGTCAATACATGTTTTAATTGGGTGTTATTGTCTGAGAGTATCACCAGCACAGTATTGTAATGACAAGACAATACAAATACTGTCAATACATGTTTCAATTGGGTGTTATTGCCTGAGAGTATCACCAGCACAGTATTGTAATGACATGACAATACAAATACTGTCAATACATGTTTTAATTGGGTGTTATTGCCTGAGAGTACCACCAGCACAGTATTGTAATGACATGACAATACAAATACTGTCAATACATGTTTTAATTGGGTGTTACTGCCTGAGAGTATCACCAGCACAGTATTGTAATGACATGACAATACAAATACTGTCAATACATGTTTTAATTGGGTGTTATTGCCTGAGAGTATCACCAGCACAGTATTGTAATGACATGACAATACAAATACTGTCAATACATGTTTTAATTGGGTGTTATTGCCTGAGAGTATCACCAGCACAGTATTGTAATGACATGACAATACAAATACTGTCAATACATGTTTTAATTGGGTGTAATTGCCTGAGAGTATCACCAGCACAGTATTGTAATGACATGACAATACAAATACTGTCAATACATGTTTTAATTGGGTGTTATTGCCTGAGAGTATCACCAGCACAGTATTGTAATGACATGACAATACAAATACTGTCAATACATGTTTTAATTGGGTGTTATTGCCTGAGAGTATCACCAGCACAGTATTGTAATGACATGACAATACAAATACTGTCAATACATGTTTTAATTGGGTGTTATTGCCTGAGAGTATCACCAGCACAGTATTGTAATGACATGACAATACAAATACTGTCAATACATGTTTTAATTGGGTGTTATTGCCTGAGAGTATCACCAGCACAGTATTGTAATGACAAGACAATACAAATACTGTCAATACATGTTTTAATTGGGTGTTATTGCCTGAGAGTATCACCAGCACAGTATTGTAATGACATGACAATACAAATACTGTCAATACATGTTTTAATTGGGTGTTACTGCCTGAGAGTATCACCAGCACAGTATTGTAATGACAAGACAATACACATACTGTCAATACATGTTTTAATTGGGTGTTATTGCCTGAGAGTATCACCAGCACAGTATTGTAATGACATGACAATACAAATACTGTCAATACATGTTTTAATTGGGTGTTATTGCCTGAGAGTATCACCAGCACAGTATTGTAATGACATGACAATACAAATACTGTCAATACATGTTTTAATTGGGTGTTATTGCCTGAGAGTATCACCAGCACAGTATTGTAATGACATGACAATACAAATACTGTCAATACATGTTTTAATTGGGTGTTATTGCCTGAGAGTATCACCAGCACAGTATTGTAATGACATGATAATACAAATACTGTCAATACATGTTTTAATTGGGTGTTACTGCCTGAGAGTATCACCAGCACAGTATTGTAATGACAAGACAATACACATACTGTCAATACATGTTTTAATTGGGTGTTATTGCCTGAGAGTATCACCAGCACAGTATTATAATGACATGACAATACAAATACTGTCAATACATGTTTTAATTGGGTGTTATTGCCTGAGAGTATCACCAGCACAGTATTGTAATGACATGACAATACAAATACTGTCAATACATGTTTTAATTGGGTGTTATTGCCTGAGAGTATCACCAGCACAGTATTGTAATGACATGACAATACAAATACTGTCAATACATGTTTTAATTGGGTGTTATTGCCTGAGAGTATCACCAGCACAGTATTGTAATGACATGACAATACAAATACTGTCAATACATGTTTTAATTGGGTGTTATTGCCTGAGAGTATCACCAGCACAGTATTGTAATGACATGACAATACAAATACTGTCAATACATGTTTTAATTGGGTGTTATTGCCTGAGAGTATCACCAGCACAGTATTGTAATGACATGACAATACAAATACTGTCAATACATGTTTTAATTGGGTGTTATGGCCTGAGAGTATCACCAGCACAGTATTGTAATGACATGACAATACAAATACTGTCAATACATGTTTTAATTGGGTGTTATTGCCTGAGAGTATCACCAGCACAGTATTGTAATGACAAGACAATACAAATACTGTCAATACATGTTTTAATTGGGTGTTATTGCCTGAGAGTATCACCAGCACAGTGACAATACAAATACTGTCAATACATGTTTTAATTGGGTGTTATTGCCTGAGAGTATCACCAGCACAGTATTGTAATGACATGACAATACAAATACTGTCAATACATGTTTTAATTGGGTGTTATTGCCTGAGAGTACCACCAGCACAGTATTGTAATGACAAGACAATACAAATACTGTCAATACATGTTTTAATTGGGTGTTATTGCCTGAGAGTATCACCAGCACAGTATTGTAATGACATGACAATACAAATACTGTCAATACATGTTTTAATTGGGTGTTATTGCCTGAGAGTATCACCAGCACAGTATTGTAATGACATGACAATACAAATACTGTCAATACATGTTTTAATTGGGTGTTACTGCCTGAGAGTATCACCAGCACAGTATTGTAATGACATGACAATACACATACTGTCAATACATGTTTTAATTGGGTGTTATTGCCTGAGAGTATCACCAGCACAGTATTGTAATGACATGACAATACAAATACTGTCAATACATGTTTTAATTGGGTGTTATTGCCTGAGAGTATCACCAGCACAGTATTGTAATGACAAGACAATACACATACTGTCAATACATGTTTTAATTGGGTGTTATTGCCTGAGAGTATCACCAGCACAGTACTGTAATGACATGACAATACACATACTGTCAATACATGTTTTAATTGGGTGTTATTGCCTGAGAGTATCACCAGCACAGTATTGTAATGACATGACAATACAAATACTGTCAATACATGTTTTAATTGGGTGTTATTGCCTGAGAGTATCACCAGCACAGTATTGTAATGACATGACAATACAAATACTGTCAATACATGTTTAAATTGGGTGTTATTGCCTGAGAGTATCACCAGCACAGTATTGTAATGACATGACAATACAAATACTGTCAATACATGTTTTAATTGGGTGTTACTGCCTGAGAGTATCACCAGCACAGTATTGTAATGACAAGACAATACACATACTGTCAATACATGTTTTAATTGGGTGTTATTGCCTGAGAGTATCACCAGCACAGTATTGTAATGACAAGACAATACAAATACTGTCAATACATGTTTTAATTGGGTGTTATTGCCTGAGAGTATCACCAGCACAGTATTGTAATGACATGACAATACAAATACTGTCAATACATGTTTTAATTGGGTGTTATTGTCTGAGAGTATCACCAGCACAGTATTGTAATGACAAGACAATACAAATACTGTCAATACATGTTTCAATTGGGTGTTATTGCCTGAGAGTATCACCAGCACAGTATTGTAATGACATGACAATACAAATACTGTCAATACATGTTTTAATTGGGTGTTATTGCCTGAGAGTACCACCAGCACAGTATTGTAATGACATGACAATACAAATACTGTCAATACATGTTTTAATTGGGTGTTACTGCCTGAGAGTATCACCAGCACAGTATTGTAATGACATGACAATACAAATACTGTCAATACATGTTTTAATTGGGTGTTATTGCCTGAGAGTATCACCAGCACAGTATTGTAATGACATGACAATACAAATACTGTCAATACATGTTTTAATTGGGTGTTATTGCCTGAGAGTATCACCAGCACAGTATTGTAATGACATGACAATACAAATACTGTCAATACATGTTTTAATTGGGTGTTATTGCCTGAGAGTATCACCAGCACAGTATTGTAATGACATGACAATACAAATACTGTCAATACATGTTTTAATTGGGTGTTATTGCCTGAGAGTATCACCAGCACAGTATTGTAATGACATGACAATACAAATACTGTCAATACATGTTTTAATTGGGTGTTATTGCCTGAGAGTATCACCAGCACAGTATTGTAATGACATGACAATACAAATACTGTCAATACATGTTTTAATTGGGTGTTATGGCCTGAGAGTATCACCAGCACAGTATTGTAATGACATGACAATACAAATACTGTCAATACATGTTTTAATTGGGTGTTATTGCCTGAGAGTATCACCAGCACAGTATTGTAATGACAAGACAATACAAATACTGTCAATACATGTTTTAATTGGGTGTTATTGCCTGAGAGTATCACCAGCACAGTGACAATACAAATACTGTCAATACATGTTTTAATTGGGTGTTATTGCCTGAGAGTATCACCAGCACAGTATTGTAATGACAAGACAATACAAATACTGTCAATACATGTTTTAATTGGGTGTTATTGCCTGAGAGTATCACCAGCACAGTATTGTAATGACATGACAATACAAATACTGTCAATACATGTTTTAATTGGGTGTTATTGCCTGAGAGTACCACCAGCACAGTATTGTAATGACAAGACAATACAAATACTGTCAATACATGTTTTAATTGGGTGTTATTGCCTGAGAGTATCACCAGCACAGTATTGTAATGACATGACAATACAAATACTGTCAATACATGTTTTAATTGGGTGTTATTGCCTGAGAGTATCACCAGCACAGTATTGTAATGACATGACAATACAAATACTGTCAATACATGTTTTAATTGGGTGTTACTGCCTGAGAGTATCACCAGCACAGTATTGTAATGACATGACAATACACATACTGTCAATACATGTTTTAATTGGGTGTTATTGCCTGAGAGTATCACCAGCACAGTATTGTAATGACAAGACAATACACATACTGTCAATACATGTTTTAATTGGGTGTTATTGCCTGAGAGTATCACCAGCACAGTACTGTAATGACATGACAATACACATACTGTCAATACATGTTTTAATTGGGTGTTATTGCCTGAGAGTATCACCAGCACAGTATTGTAATGACATGACAATACAAATACTGTCAATACATGTTTTAATTGGGTGTTATTGCCTGAGAGTATCACCAGCACAGTATTGTAATGACATGACAATACAAATACTGTCAATACATGTTTAAATTGGGTGTTATTGCCTGAGAGTATCACCAGCACAGTATTGTAATGACATGACAATACAAATACTGTCAATACATGTTTTAATTGGGTGTTACTGCCTGAGAGTATCACCAGCACAGTATTGTAATGACAAGACAATACACATACTGTCAATACATGTTTTAATTGGGTGTTATTGCCTGAGAGTATCACCAGCACAGTATTGTAATGACATGACAATACAAATACTGTCAATACATGTTTTAATTGGGTGTTATTGCCTGAGAGTATCACCAGCACAGTATTGTAATGACATGACAATACAAATACTGTCAATACATGTTTTAATTGGGTGTTATTGCCTGAGAGTATCACCAGCACAGTATTGTAATGACATGACAATACAAATACTGTCAATACATGTTTTAATTGGGTGTTATTGCCTGAGAGTATCACCAGCACAGTATTGTAATGACATGACAATACAAATACTGTCAATACATGTTTTAATTGGGTGTTATTGCCTGAGAGTATCACCAGCACAGTATTGTAATGACATGACAATACAAATACTGTCAATACATGTTTTAATTGGGTGTTATTGCCTGAGAGTATCACCAGCACAGTATTGTAATGACATGACAATACAAATACTGTCAATACATGTTTTAATTGGGTGTTATTGCCTGAGAGTATCACCAGCACAGTATTGTAATGACATGACAATACAAATACTGTCAATACATGTTTTAATTGGGTGTTATTGCCTGAGAGTATCAACAGCACAGTATTGTAATGACATGACAATACAAATACTGTCAATACATGTTTTAATTGGGTGTTATTGCCTGAGAGTATCACCAGCACAGTATTGTAATGACAAGACAATACAAATACTGTCAATACATGTTTTAATTGGGTGTTATTGCCTGAGAGTATCACCAGCACAGTATTGTAATGACATGACAATACAAATACTGTCAATACATGTTTTAATTGGGTGTTATTGCCTGAGAGTATCACCAGCACAGTTTTGTAATGACATGACAATACAAATACTGTCAATACATGTTTTAATTGGGTGTTATTGCCTGAGAGTACCACCAGCACAGTATTGTAATGACATGACAATACAAATACTGTCAATACATGTTTTAATTGGGTGTTATTGCCTGAGAGTATCACCAGCACAGTATTGTAATGACATGACAATACAAATACTGTCAATACATGTTTTAATTGGGTGTTATTGCCTGAGAGTATCACCAGCACAGTATTGTAATGACAAGACAAGACAAATACTGTCAATACATCTTTTAGTTGGGTGTTATTGCCTGAGAGTATCACCAGCATAATATTGTAATGACAAGACAATAGCAATATTGTACAGTTGGTATATTTAGTTCTGAAGAGGTGCAATTGTCTACATCCGTAAATGGTTAACCATAGCTGTATTTGACAAAACCATCAGGAATTTTTGGTCCTCAATGTTCTTTAAATTTGTCCTTGTTTTACCCTTTTCAACTTCAAGAGTCACTGATGAATCTTTTGTAGACGAAACGCCCTTATGCACAAACTAGAATTTCAATCTTGGTATCTATGAAGAGTTAACTAGATCTGTTGCATTACACTTAGTAAAGATAAGACGGCAAAAATTTCATCAGATATTAAATACAAAAAAGATGTGGTATTAAAATCAATGAGACAACCTTCTACAACAGGCCAAATGACAAAGAAATTAGCAGTTATAGGTCACCTTCAACAATGAGTTAAGCCTATAAGGCTATTTGATATATGAATATATTACCTTATTTCCTCTGATTTCAGCAATTCCAGTGAAAGAAGCAGAAGAGAATGAAAACATTGCTATAGTAGTAACATCACATGGCGGCCATATTGGATTTATGGAAGGTTTTATACCAAGGAACAGTACGTTTATGGATAAACTTTTCTCACAATATGTTAAAGCTGTGGTTACTCATGGTCCAACACATCTGAAACAAGAGTAAACTGTTACAGTAGTACAACAAGTCTGGATTGAAATGTATGCAGAAAGGAGTAAACATGTTACAATGGATCACCAATGTATGGCTTTGTATACAGAATAATCTGGATATGATTTTCCTATTCAAGGAATATTAGTTAAATATGTGACAAGAACAACATTGGTTCTATGAAAACTACCTGATCTAGAATCACCTGAATCAGGAACTAACCATAAAACTTTAACTTTTGACTCATTAAAAACGTGGGCATTGTTTTAGAAACATTACCAGTAAATCAAAATAACTTGGGTTAATTTCGGAATAGTCAGATGAATAACTTGAGGTAGGCTGTATCATTAAATCATGGTTGATTTATCTTTAAAAAATTTCAAATCAAGCAAAATCAAAATTTAAACGCCTTTTTGCATGAAAAATGTGTATGAATATGTATGTGTAGTTAAGTATTGAATAGTTATCAAAGGTACCAGGATTATAATTAAGTACGCCAGACGTGCGTTTCGTCTACATAAGACTCATCAGTGACGCTCAGATTAAAATAGTTATATAGCCAAACAAGTACAAATTTGAAGAGCGTTGAAAGCAATTGGAGGAAGACTCATTAACTTATATTGCAATGCATTATATATTGATATAAACAATTATACCCCTTGTCTTTCTAATATTTCATGTCTTTCTCCATTTCATGTCTGTTTTATTCTCTTCTTTCAATGAAATGTAAACAATTTTATCTAAACAAGACCAGCTTTGAAATTTGACTTTTGAAAATTACACCCAAAAATGAAGATATATGTTTAAATTTTATACCTTTCATTGAGGAAGTTGCCTTAAATCCACCATCTTTTACATAAGAAAACACCTGTTCGAAGTCAGGAGTATGACAGTTGTTATCCATTCGTTTGCTGAGTTAGAGCTTTGATTTCGCCATTTGATTAGGGACTTTCCATTTTTAATTTTCCTTTGAGTTCAGTATTTTTGTGGTCAAATTGTTATCTTTCAAGCTTGTTATACCTTATTTATATCCCAGAAAAAGATTAGGTTGAGACTAAATGTTTACATAATTAAAGATATTGCATAGAACAATTGGTTGTTACAACTTGTATACTGGCAGTTTTCAGTTTTCGTCCTCTGTTGAAATAACTTTGTTGAGACCAGTAATGTAAGAAGTCTAGCATATCCAGATTCTATAAATACATTCTACTATGGCAAGGATTTAAATGTTCAAAGAATGACACATTTTTTCTATTAGTTTTTTTACGCTCTTCAGCAAAACCTTGTAATGTTATACCTACAAAAATATTTTCCTGAATCCACAAAAAATGGCACCCGTGAAAATTAATTAATCCAGAGTAATGTCTTGTGTGTTTGTGAATGGATGTGTTTGTGATGTTTCAGACCAATTTAAAACCATATATTTCACAATTTATTATGTAATTTCTTACCATGACTAGTCATTGTGCTTCAAATTATGTGTTCACCATCGTTCACTGTTACAGCAGATGTGAACTTATTGAATTGAATGTTTAATATGCAATTTTATATACATAATTGTTTACTTTTTGTCATATGTATTATTGTTGTTGTTTTTAGATCTTTATTAAATATATTTAAATGTCCAGTACATAAGCATTCTCCTTTTTTAAGAAACATTTTGAACGACAAATATGATATATTAATTTTGAAGCTTTGATCAATTTTATGATATTTTTATAGGCCAGTGTTAATTTACTAGATATGAGCTTCAGTGGTTAACCAATGTCCAAATCTCACTTATCAATTAATGAGACTAATCATAATAAAAAAAAATTAGAAAATAAATTCTTCCTTTTTTTTCCATGTCAAAAGGTATTTAAAAATTATTTTTATAATACATGTATGTGTATAATGTTTATTTATAGAAAACCAAATGAGAACAAAATGTGTCTTTCTTTATGTATATGCCAGAATCTAAACAATAATTAATATTATTGTATAGCAATATAATATTTCCCACAGAACGTAACTAAAAGTTAGCGTGCAATAAATTCTATTATTGCACTAGTGCAATAAGTCTTCAATATTCATGACGTCATCAACGACAAAATCTTATTTAAAACCATTTTTCACTTTCAAATATTATATTGCTATACAATAAAAGGGTTATTGCATGAATATTGGGGAATATTGTCCCTCGTAGAACATATATTGCACTCGCAAGCTCGTGCAATATAAAATTCTACTCGGGACAATATTCCCCAATATTCATGCAATAACCCTATAATATTTGGTCATCTGCCAAAGATGCTAAGGACATAGTTAACCTTTTCAATATTTTGGTGTTCAATTTTCATGCTTTTGAAAATATTACAAACAGCTGGATTGAAATGCTGAGATAGTCCAATATTACGAAATAATAGTTATTTAATTAATTTAATTATTTATCATTTTTGATTTCAATATATGAGTATATAGTTTAATTTGTTTAATTATTATATATTATTTATTGATTTTTAAGTTTATAGATTTTATATCTTTTCACAATTTCTAAATAAATATTGCTAATATCTTTTCTTTTGAGTTCTTAATCAAATTGTATGAATAAGAAAGAAGTGATGCACTGAATTAAAAAGTCCATTTTCCTGACTTGGTACAGGACATTTTAAGAAAAAATGGTTGGTTCAACCTGGTTTGTGGCTAGCAAAAATTATACGACAGGACTACATTACAAATAAATGGAAAAAAATACAGGACAAAACACACAAATAATATCTATCAAAAGTTACCAGGATTTTAATTTAATACATAAGACTCATCAGTGACTATCAGATAAAAAAATGTTTGAATCCCAAAACAAGTACAAAGTCAAAGAGCTTTAAGGACTAAAAGTTCCAAAAAGTTGTGCCAAATATGGCTCAGGTTTTTTGCCTGGGATAAGAAAATCCTTAGTATTCAGAATAATTCATACTTTTGCAAACAGTAAATTTATAAAAATGATAGTATAATAGATATACATGTGAACACCGAAGTGGTGACTGACTACAGAATACAAATTTGTAAGGGTTCAGCGGAACCCAGTGTCTCGCCTACTTTTGCTGTAAATCACAGGCTCAACCAAAATGATGAAAAAAGTCAATAAAAATATTCCTCTTGATACTATCTTATGATTGTAAGAAGCTTCTGTCCAAGTTTGATAAAAATCTAGGTTAAGTTAATGAATCTAATAAATGTTTTTTGAAAACTTTAACTGCAGACTGTATGTGTTGTTAACTGGAAAAAAATCTAAGTCCATTTAAAAGTAAGATTCAGAAAAAATGGAGTTATCTTTTTACAACGACGACGACGGAATGCAGGATCGCTTAGTCTCGCTTTTTTCGACTAAAGTCGAAGGCTCGACAAAAACGAATTGGAAAAACAACCTAAATCAGCACATTAAAAACACACCGTCAAACTACCTATTATATGTTAGCGGGAGAGATCGACGCACAAAAGTGAGGTCACATTTTAGTTTCAAAAAATTTCCAAAAAATAGGATATAGTTCACATGATATTAATAACAATGAAAGTAACAATACTTATTTAAATAAAAGTCTGGTAGTAATTAGATAATTAATAGTATTACCTAGCTATTTCGATATTTCTTCTAAATGAAAACTTTTCACCAAATACACTTACATCGTTTAAGTTTAGTTGACCCAAACTAAAATCTTATAAATGCACTGGGTGATTAATTATCTTTACCTTAACACACTGAAAGAACAGAAAAAAATCAGATTTTTCAACTGCAAACGATAACGACATTTGCCAATATCCGATGAGAATAACAAATATATATCATCAAAACTGAAAACATGCTTTTATGATAGCAAAATACCGCGACACGTCTTATAGCAATGCGAATTCACATTCAACAAAACAGTGAAACCATATCTAGACGCATATATCGTTTTTGTCTCGCGTTACTGAGTCAAAAAGCGAGAAATGGGTATATGCTGCTTCTGGCGTCGGCGTCGACATCGGCGGCGTCAAATATGTATTAGTTTGTGGTCAGGTCTAGTTTGTGGTGAACCACAATTTGTAGGTTGAAATGATATTTGGTATGCAGTTGTATTAGAAATGGCACATCTCATTTCCACGGGGAATATTTGGACCTGCCCCCTCAGTCATGGTTTATTGACTTTGAATTTTTCTTATTTTTTATGTATTAGTTAGTGATTGGGTCAGTTTATGGGGAACCATAAGTGGTAGGTCAATGAGTTTGGTATGCAGCTTTATAAGCATTGGCATATCTCATTTCCATGGATCTTGTTTGGCCCAGCCTCCTTAGTCATGGTCTATTGACTTTAAACATTTTGCTTAGTTAACACATGTTAGTTTGTTTGATGAGGTCAGGTCAAGGGGAACCATTAGTTGTAGGATAATGTTAAATGATATTCAGTTGTATAAGCACATCTCATTCCAATGAAGAATATTTGGTCCCATCCCTTCAATGGAGATTTTATAGAGCCCTCTATCTTCATGGTTCATTGACTTTGAAATTTTTACACTGTTTATATGTTAATGTTTTTTGCTTAGATTTTAAGAGGGAACAACTTATAACAAGTCAATGAAATTAGGTATACAGTTTTACAAGCATTGGCACATCTCATGTACATGGAGATGGTTTAGTCATGCAGTTTAGTCATGGTTCATTGACTTTGAATATTAGCATTACTTGTTAGGTATTGCCAATATAATTTCAACATTTGCATATTCAAAATTACAAAAAAAGCGAGACACATCATACAATCTTTGAATATCAAAGTACTGCACATGTACTTCATTACTTCATTGTTAATTTAAATGAAACAGAAAATAATTCAGATTGTTCTTTCATTTACTTTCAGTTTCAAAATGTCATCAATTTTCTCTTTCAGTTTAAAAATGTTATAAAAAAGACGATGTGGTATGATTGCCAATGAGACAACTATCCACAAAAGACCAAAATGACACAGACATTAACAACTGTAGGTCACCGTACGGCTTCAACAATGAGCAAAGCCCATACCGCATAGTCAGGTATAAATAGCCCCGATAAGACAATGTAAAACAATTCAAACGAGAAAACTAACGGCCTTATTTAAGTAAAAAAATGAACGAAAAAACAAAGATGTATCACATAAACAAACGACAACCACTGAATTACAGGCTCCTGACTTGGGACAGGCACATCAAATTTTTAATAAAAAATGTTAGTTTATTTATGTTTTGTTTTGTTTTCTTATCTACATCGACAACACACTTTAAATACACTATACACTATTGTACTTTGGAACATATGAAGATATTATCTGATCACTTATGTGGATCTGTTCAAACATTGTAAAAAATCAGGAAGTATTGTTGACGAAAATATTTTTGAAAGGCATTGTAGATTTTATCTAAATATTTCAAAGGAAATGGCTGTTCCTCATTCCAGTGATGAAGCCCAGATTCCAGCTTTGTGTCAGTTTTGTGAAGAATCTAACATTAAGTGGAAATGTATAAACTGTGATTTATTTTTATGTCAACTTTGTAATTCAAGGATTCATAACAAAAGTAAAGCTTCTAAAGATCATACTATAATAAACTTAAAAGATTGTGGAACTGAGGAGACAAGATCTACAATGTTAAAGGCAGATCTACAGAATATACCATGTACAATCCACAGTGAAAGAAAATGCTGGGTTTATTGTAATAACTGCGCTCATCCTATTTGTGCAGATTGTTCAATTGAGTCACATCAAAAACACGAATACAAACAACTTGATGCTGTCTTTAATGCCATTATTTCGGCGATAGATGAGCTTAAGAGAAGAATAGATAACGATATTAAATGGTATGAACATGAAGAATTGAATCTAGAACAACTTCTCTCAGATGGAGATAAAAATTTCCAAGATACAAAGGATAGAATAATTGAAACCGAAAAAGAAATGAAAGATACAATATCACGCTATGCTAGTGATCTTTTGCAAGAACTCGAAACAAAATGGAGGCCGCAAGAAATTAAAATCAAACGAGAACTTTCACATGTTGTGAAGAATAAAGATGACTTGATTTCTAGGAAAGTCGTACTAGATAATACACTCCAATCTCGCCAATCGTCAGACATTTTTTCTGTGAGTAAATCACTAGTGAAAACAATGCCAGAAAAATCAAAAACAGTGATCAATCTCAAAAAGACAAAATTTTTTGAAGGATTCAAACTTAAGAATAGTAAGAGTGAAATGAGTGCGGTGTTTGGGAATATTAAAATTGCCTCAAATTTAGAATAAGTGGACACTAACATTAGTGTTGAAGGCCGTACTTTGACTAATAGTTGTTCGTTTTCTTATACATTGATACATGAATGGAGAGTTGTATCATCGGCACTTATAACGCATATTCTTATTTATACCTGTACTAACTGATCTGCTGTATCTGATATAAAAAAAATTAATATTACTGTGAACAAAAAGTGTACAAAATCAGATGATTGCAAAGTAAAGAAAGATTTTTAAATTGTGGTTTTTGTTCATCATACAAACAGAGTGATAACAATGGATGATCTACTGCTAAAATTAGTATCATTTAAACGAAATAAATTGAATTATTTTTTTCGAAGATGGAATAAAATCCTTTAGATAATTTTTTCGATTGAATTTAAACCAACACTTATACAAGGGATACAATCAAAATCACGTGATGTATATACACACACCGGAAGTAACAGATGCTCTAATCTCATAAAACGATTTTAAATTCAGGTATTACTCGATTTATTTCACTTGACTGCGCGGCGTTTATCCAGTTTGTCATTATAAACCAGTCCATCTATAGAAAGGTGTATTAGGATAAACTCATCAATGAAATGTCTAATCATTCTTTTGTAAATTTATTTGAGGTCACTGATAGGTGATTAGAATCAGTAATAATTATAACGGCAAACATCGTAATCACACACATTTTCAAATAGTCTGTCCTCATGTAAATTAAAACGTAAGCTCCGCCTGATCAGTTGAAATAACATAGGTAATAAGATATGACAATAATTACTATAACTAAGTTAATCGTACGAACACTAGAATTAGCGACACCTTGTGCTCCGAAAAGGTAAACGTTTCATTTTATCCCTGAAATGCGAATCCAAACTCATACTATATGTTTCCATTTAGAATCCGACATATACCTGTATTTAAATATCATTAAAATCACAAAAATACTGAACTCAGAGGAAAATCAATGCGGAAAGTCCATAATCACATAGCAAAATCAAATAACAAAACGCATCAAAAACGAATGGACAAGAACTGTCATATTCCTGACTTGGTACAGACATTTTCAAATGTAGAAAATGTTGGATTAACCCTGGTTCTATAGCGCTAACCCTCTCACTTTAATAACAGTCTCATCAAATTCCGTTATATTTACATGATGCGTTAAATAAACAGTCACAATTATTAAAATAGTCAAAATATGGGTACATCAGTCATCATCGTATAACAATTTTAAAAGGGACAATTTAACAGAACACAAAAACATCTTCTATCTACGAACTCATTCATTGATTTGAGTGTCTGACGTCAGAACATTTTTATACGTCACATAAATTTGTCGTTCAATGTGCATACACACAGTTTTAAAAATTTACAGAGGCAATGTAAGCATACAGGGTTAAAAAATCAAAAGTATGTAAGAATAAATTACAGAAATAGACTGAGATTCAAACTAGTTCAATATCTGCAACCGCGAAGTAATGTCGCCAGTCAGTTGAGACACAGACACAATGTATTCATCTAGTAATTTGAGATATTATTAAATTCAAAATATTTGAAGTGTCGATTCAAGTTATTCCTTCTCATAACTCTGTTAGAGCAGTTTTTGTGAAAGGAGCACACATCTTATAACGATAATACGTTGGGACAGAACATATGACATTGATGAAAAATTAGAACTTTGCTCTTTGAAAAACTTATGATCACGTTTGTCATAGATTCTAGTTTGAAGTTGTTTATCAGTATCAATATAGAAAGTAGTTAAAAGTAAAATTACCAAAATACACCGAGGGAAATTCAAAACGGAAAAATACTAATAAGATGGCAAAATCAAAAGCTCAAATGGGTTACAACTGTCATATACCTGATATGGTACAGGCATCTTCCAATGTAGAAAATGGTGGATTAAATCTGGTTTTATAGCTAGTTAAACCTCTCACTTGTTTGACAGTCGCATAAGATTCGATTACATTGACAATACGGTGCGACAGAAGATATGACAGTGATGAAAAATTAGAACTTTGCATTTTGAAGAATCTTATGATAAAGTTTGTCATATATTCTAGATTGAAGTCGTACATCAGTATCAATATGAAAAGTAACAAATGTTTGGAAATCAGAAAATTATCAGTTTACTACAGATATGTCTGTTTTATCTAATTATAATGTGTTTCTGTATTTGGCACAATTTTTGGGAATTTTGGATCCTCAATGCTCTACAACTTTGTATTTATTTGGCTTTTTAACTATTTTGATCTGAGCGTCACTGATGAGTCTTATGTAGACGAAACGCGCGTCTGGCGTATAAAATTATAATCCTGGTACTTTTGATAACTATCTGTAATCATACATAATCGTATTTGTTGAGGTTTTTTTAAACTTACTTATGACTGTGGTCTAGCTGTTGCTTAAAATAAAATGATTATGTATTAATATATGGTCGTCAAATTATAATATTTGTCTCTCAGTTTTATTAAGCATTGTGATAAATTACTTTGCAAATGAAAGTCACTTTAATGTATGCGGGACGTATTTGTAACATACGCCTGGTGTAGTTTCAGCGCCCGTGGCATATCAAAAACGTATTCTGACGTTCAACGAAACATGCTCTGATATTTAAAGTAGCATATATCCGTGACTTGACAAGACCAAGTGTATCATGAAATACTAGTGGTTCAAACACCCCATAATTAGACGTCCTAGACACGCCGAAAGCACATATTCACGTACCATGGACGTTTTTTCTGCGAAGTGTGCATTTCATGTAGAGATATACGCTTGGTCAATGCTATAAAATTTGTATTCAGCGTTAAAATGTTCATCTAGTTGTAGCGTTTGTCAAGCGTATACCTGTTCGTTACACGCACGTAATTTATACGTTACAAGCGCGTTGCAAAACGCTACAGATACGTTTGAGACACGGTTAGGGCACGTTGTATACGCTTCAAAATCGTTCGACATTTACTTGAGCTTTTACTTGGACGTATGCGGGGCGTGTTTAAAACATACGTCTGGCGTAATTTCAGCGCTCCGTGAACGTATAAAACGAACCCGTGGCGTATCAAAAACGTATTCTGGTGTTATACCACCATTGATTTTCCCCTAGTAGTCTTTGTTTAATTTGCACTTTTCCAAAAATTGTGCAGAATTCATTTTTGTTTAAAATAAAGAAATGCTTGGCATGAGTAAAGTTTTATCCTGTCCAGTAATAAAGAAAAAAATCACATAACATTTCATTGCACATTACTGGAAGTTAACTTGTGAAATGTTTACCTCTTTTTTTATCTGTGTACAAGCTTTGTTAGTGACCATGTAACCTCAATTTTCCAAAATATTCTATAGTAACCACAAATAAAAAAAATAATGATGTTTTGAAATACCAAAGATATATGTTTATGACACAGAAATGTGTTACTGCAATAAAATGTCGGATTACTTACTTACAACAGTCAAATTTAAGGGAATTTTTGTTTTTACGTACTATGATCTGGTGGTATTACACCTAAAGACATTTAACGAAAATGTGTAGTGTCACAAAACACAAAAACACAAAAAGGCATCAAACAAAGGTCATTAACAAAAATAAAAGATAAGAATACAAAAATTTATCATGGCATAATCACACAATGACGGTATGTATAAGTACCGAGCCACGTCAAATAGATATTCCCCAAAAATTACTAAACAATTAACAAGTAAATTTCACAAAGACAATTAAAGAATACTTTATAACAAATTATTAAAGTTCGAAATTAACGTCCGTTCATAAATGTCACTCTTCGAGACCATCGTGTGTTATTTGTGAAGTTAATTAAGAAATAATTCATGGGGGCTTGAATATATCGTGATTTTACCACGGGTTGTCCCTTTATGACAAATATTTTACCCTGAGCGATAGCGAGGGGTAAAATATCGGCATAAAGGGACAACCCGTGGTAAAATCTAGATATATTCAAGCCCCCATGAATTATTTCGATTCTAATAGGACAAATACGGCAATTTTTTGGGATCGGAACGCTCTAGGTGGAGGCCATTATTTGCCGTTCTCATAAATTAACGCACTTTTAGATTGGCGTAAAAGAACGGATCATACGATTAAGTGACATGCTCAAACCATTCACAAAACTTAGTTAGATAGATTTGGATGCATTTTAATGATAACTTACTTATATGTCTTCTATGTATATAAAGAAAGGGCTTATGCCACATTTCAGTATTGTTTGTTTACGTTTCTTTGTTGTGATGATTTTCGGTATCAAAAGCGTGTATTTTCCCGTAAAATGCTTAAATTATAACGTCATCATTCTATGACGTCGGGTACTTCATTCATAAAAAAACATATAACGTGGGAGTACGATCGGAACAGCCAATGCAATATATTCAAATTTTACCACGGGTGTGTACTCAAAGCGATGGAAGGACGTCATGTTAGAATACGAAATATTTATCAACAAGGTCTTGGGATCTTCCGAAGAACTATTTTAGAAAAAGAATGAATTGTTCTTTCACATGCCCCTAGTTCATCTACTTTGACCAGGACACTAGTGATGTTTTACATATTGAGTTATAAATCTACAAGTGAGGCAGAGGAAGCTGTGTCTGTTGCTTCTTTAATTTCGAATATAAATGGAACCGTATCAGAAAAGTTAAGATTGTTAATGGGAAGATCATCCTCTATATATCTGAATGTGAAATTAATTGAATTGGCTTCTTTGATCTTCTTGTTTTAGACAAGTGTGCTCGATTGTACACAACACCAGGTTCAACCCACCATTTTTTCTTAAAATGACCTGTACAAGTCAAGAAAATGGCAGTTGTTATCTTATAGTTCGTTTCTGTGTGTGATACATTGTAGTTTGATTTTTGGTGGCCTTTAGCGTTTCTGTTGTTTCGTTCTTTTCCTCTTATATTTGATGTGTTTCCCGCGGTTTTAGTTTGTAACCCGGATTTGTTTTCTCTAAACCGATTTATGACTTTCGAACAGCGGTATACTACTGTTGCGTCTATGTATTAACTACCTAAACTTTCTATGCGCCTGTATTTATCTTAGTGTTGTTATTAAAGAGTTCACAAAGCTTCGTTTGTTTTTAGCAGACGGGTGTAATCTCAGACGTATGGACGGACGCACAGACCAGTAAACGTCATGTTTACTACTATCATAGCAATAGGGGTTTTAAACCTAAACAACTAGTATCTGTTTGGGAAAACAATGTAGTATTGTCAAGATTTTGAAATGGTTTCTTGAAAGACATGCACATGAAATAACAAACAGTATTTACGCTATTGTCTTTAGACAGCCCTATTACGAAATGTATATGCAGAACTATTTGACAGAATATGCATAATGCTAAGGGAATCGATTTATTTCCTTCGATGTACATTGAAAATTGTGTGATATGATTCGTGTGTAAACTGCAACCTATCCATTTTTTTCATTTGTTAATTGATGAAAATAACACTAGAAAAAACTACGCTTTTACCATATGAAACAGATTTTTTAAAAGCATTATGATCATAAAATTAGTAAGCAATTCACTTCAAGTTAAGCTCCACCTGAGTGAGTTGAAACCTGAATTTGATTTTAATACTGTCCAAATTTGTCAACAGAAATTTCAGGAAAGGTCACCTATGACAAGGCGAACATATGTTTACCAATTCCAAATACAACGTAAAAGTTCTTCAACTCCAGAGGTATAAAATAGTTGTATTTTAGTTAGTATGAGATCAGTAGAGGATAGTTTATATAGCTGCTGGGTATATATCTCCCAAAAAATTGATACGATATTCCCGTGCTTGTTTTTCCTATCATGATTTTCTTGATAGAGGGTTGCTGCTCACATGGAAGCTATTGAACCTAGAGTTCCAATCGGTGAGGTTGAAATCATCCCTTCATAAATTTTAAAGACGCCATCACGAGTTGGTTGACCGTTATCGAATACCCGTTTAACAGATGATATCGGGTATGTTCCTTACGTCGTAACTACAATCCCTTCACTTTCATAAATGTGATCTACCGAATTATTCTATTTACCGGATTTGTTATAACATGAGCAACACGACGTGTGTCACATGTGGAGCAGGTTCTGCTTACCCTCCCGGAACACCTGGGATCACTCCAATTTTAAGTGGGGTTCATGTTGCTTAGTTTTTAGTTTTCTATGTTGTGTCATGTGTACTATTGTTTGTCTGTTTGTCTTTTTCATTTTTTAGCCATGGCGTTGTAAGTTTGTTTTCGATTTATGAGTTTAACTGTCCCTCTTTTATATGAGATCAGTATATATGAGATAAGTAGAGGATAGTTTTTATGAGATCAGTAGAGGATAGTTTTATGCGATCAGTAGAGGATTGTTTATACGAGATCAGTAGAGGGTAGTTTTTATGAGATAAGTAGAGGATAGATTATGAGATGAGTAGAGGATAGATTATATGAGATCAGTAGAGGATAGGTTATATGAGATAAGTAGATAATAGTTAATATGAGATCAGTAGAGGATAGTTTATATTGGATCAGTAGAGGATAGATTATATAAGATCAGTAGATGATAGATTATGAGATCAGTAGATGATAGATTACGAGATGAGTAAAGGATAGATTATATGAGATCAGTAGAGGATAGTTTATATGAGATCAGAATATGATAGTTTATATGAAATCAGAATATGATAGTTTATATGAAATCAGTAGGGGATAGTTAATTTGAGATTCGTAATACTAATATAACGTGCTTCTGTCGCTCTGTAAACAATCCGATGATGTCATTTCCAATTTACATTTCGGTAAATACTTGTAACAATATATCTAAGTTAACTTGAGATTAGCGATACGTAAGATCATGACGGGTGTGCCATGTGAAGTAGATCGGTTTACATTCCGGAGTACCTGTGATCACACCAATGTTTTAATGTGTTCATAGTTAGCTCGGTCATGAATGTTCTAAGAAGCTTTTGTAGACTGTTGTTTGTCTTATTGTCGATTTTCTCTTTTTGTCATTTCCTGTTTGTCATCGACTTTTGAGTTTTCATATCTTTTTTAAACACTGGTATACTACTTTATATTACGGATTACAAATATGTCGAGGTTTGTGATTGGATAACAACACAGAGATGTCAGTATATATTCAGGAAACTGCCGGGGTATATACGACGTTTTTATCCCCAATTGGAACCTCAAAAACGTCATCATAAAACCGGTTACTATGTGATGTAGTCAAACGCTATCAGAATGTCAGAGGCTCACAGAGGGAAAATGATGACGTGCTTCAGTCAAAAATACATTTTTGATACAAAATCACGCAATTAACACTTTTAATACTTAAATTGAATGTTAAAAGTGTTATTATAAATCATTACATACACGATAAAATTAATTTCACAACAAATTAGAAAATCCTTCACCTATGCCAAACATATCAGGTTGGGTTTCTCAACTTAAATATTTGTTGTCAACAAATACCTGCACTGGAAAATGACATTAAGTCAAGGGTAATCCGTAATATATGTGTAATTCAGGTCTCAAAAAGGGTATATACTGTGACATTCCCGGCTTAGGGCTTATATCACCTTCGCCTTCGGCTCATGGGATATAAACTCTAAGCCGGGAATGTCACAGTATATACCCTGTCTGAGACCTGAATAACATATAATACTCTTTTCACGGGTGCCACATGTGGAGCAGGACTGCTTACCCTTCCGAAGCACCTGAGATAATTCCCAGTTTTTGGTGGGTTTTTTTTTTTTTGGTCTTGTACATATCAGGGTCTGGTCATATCAGATTATCATGTTCTCGTACTTAATTCGTATTTTGATTGCCACTAGAGGTTTAACCGCCATCCAGCTAACTAAACAACAATCATAAAGCTTCATGTAAATATGCTATATCGTGTTTCACATCCACTGCTCATCAACTTATTGTTTTCCGAATGTTGTACAAGAACAACATTGTAATTGTTTTGACTTTTGAACTTTATAAAACTGAGCCTCACTGGTTAGTCTCGTGTGGACGGATCGCGCGTCTGGCGTATTAAATTTAAAACATGGTACCTTTTGTTAGCTATTACTCGTGTGTTTCTCTGTCCTATATGTTTTCCCATTTATTTGTATTGTATTCCTGTCATGTAATGTTGTCATTTTAATTTTATATTTGACATTGCCATAAAAGCGGGAAGTTTGGCTAGCCACAAAACCAAATTTAACCCACCATTTTTCTTAACATTTCCTGACCAAGTCAGAAAAATGGCCATTGTTATATATTATAGTTCGTTTCTGTGTGTGTTACATTTTAATGCTGTGTAGAGGTAACTATCCTCTACAGGTGTCATATAAAACGACGGGTGCCGTATACGGTGCAGGAAATGCTTACCCTTCCGGAGCACCTGATTTCACTCCCGGTTTTTAGTGGAGTTCGTGTTGTTTCTTATTTATTAATTATGACTGTTGATATAAATTTCCTTTGATTATGTGAGTCGTTGTTTACTCGTTGGTTTTGATTGTTATTGTCTTGTTGTGTCATAGTTCTACTCTTATATTTGATATGTTTCCCTCAGTTTTAGTCTGTAACACGGATCGAGTTTTTTTTCTCAATCGATTTGTGAATTTCGAACAGTGGTATACTAATGTTGCCTTTATTTATGTCGAATGATTAATTTGTGAGCAATATCAAGAGCCTAACTCAATCATCATGAGCAACATGACGGGTGCAACACTTTGAGCAGGATCTGTCTACCCTTCCGGAGCACCTGTTATCACCTCCAGTTTTTCGTTGTGTTGGTGTTGTGCGGTCTTTAGTTTTCTATGTTGTGTTTTATGTATTGTTGTTTGTCTGTTTAAGAAATGATGTTGTCGGTGTATTTTCGACTTATGAGTTGGAAATTCCTTCTTGAATCTTTCGCCTCTCTCATAATTCAACTTGTTGTTTTCACAATACTAGTATATAACATTTTCTATCCTATCAGTAGACGTACATAGTGCAATATATCCTGATACATCTGTTTAACGTACTGTACCGGGTAGAACTATAACTGAGGTAATACTAGTACCTAGACTGGTTCACGATCGCAATATTAAGTATGTTACATATATATACTCGTGAGAGAGTATGTTAATAGCTAATACCTGGAACGTAGTCCCGGGAACCAGGATAACTAGTACCTTATAACAGTAACACAATATGTCAAAGCTTGTATATATCCACCATAGCAAGAACAAAGAAAACACAAACAGTTGCCCCAAAACTCACTGCATGATCCAGAAGGGTTATTCATTTTGCGTACTACTATAGAATTAAATTATTTAATTTCGCAAATCGCAGAAAGGCGTTTTCCCGTTCCATTTTAACGAATGTGACCTACCGAATTTTACAATATTCAGGGTTTGTAATTACATGAGCAACACGACGGGTGTAGCATTTGGAGTCAGATATATTTACCCTTCCAGAGCACCTGAGATGACCAACAGTTTTTTGTGGGGTTCTTGTTGCTGAGTCGATAGTTTTCTATGTTGTGTCTTTTGTGCCATTATGTGTCTGTTTGTATTTTTCTTTTTAAGCCAAGGCATTGTCAGTTTATTTTCGATAAATGAGTTTAACTGCCACTCTGGTATCTTTCGCCCCTCTTTTAAAAAAATTGGGAATCAGAATCTTTGATTCGAAAAAAAACATACCCCCCCTTTTTTTTATCGAGGTATATGGTCTTTACCAACCATTCGATTCTGATATATGTTGTTTTAACCATGAATAAAAAATGACATGTTGTTACATGATTTATCTTAAACTAAGATAACACCACGGGATAGACCTTTATCAACCAATTTTGATTTTACATAGAATTACATTGGAATGTTATTTCTTAAACATGTTGAACGCCTTATATTAATTGCAGATGAAAAACCTTGGCCTTATTTTCATCTGTTATTGTATTACAGCCAAGCCACAAATGATCGTTTTGATTAATACAAACACTGAAATGTATATCTATGCCAAATGTCTTCAGGTCTACATATTCTATAATCCTTCCATTCGGACTTAAAACATGTAAAGCATTACTGTCTCTGTCAGAGACCACTATCCTGCCATTTGGTGAAACAGCTATGTCTTGGGGCGTAAATTTAGACTTATTGACATTTTTACTATTGCAACCAGCGTAGGTCCATTGAATTTCACCCTCATAGTCTAACACTACAACCCTTCCCTTTAATTGTTTATTTGTAATATTAACAACATATATGTTGTCATTATTAGTTGTTATCCGTCTCGGCCATGAAAAAAGTCTATGACTGTATGCGTCATACTCATCCGTCTTGATTCATAACCACAACCCTTCTTACGCTGTATCGTGTAGGTCTTGTAAAACCATGCGATTCAACCAGTCCTACTAGTATTTGATCATTTGTGCTTACATGAACGCCTAATGTTTTAAAAGGAGAGAACGACATAAAAGATTTTCCTTGTCCATTTGTTGTATACTGTCTGAGATTGTGATTTCTTGATGTTAGAATTATGTCTCCATTCTGTAGTCGTGTCATATCATAAATCCTAGTTTTTACTTCGTTCTCTACACATATATTATTGTGATCAAACATCACTGTTTGCAATTTTTCATCAAACCAACTAGCTATCACTAATTCATTATTATAGTCACAATGTATCTTTGTCACAATTGATATATCAGTTTCGTAACTACTAATTAGTTCTAAAGATGGAACAGTGTAAATCTGATCAAATGTAGTTGATACTTCACTCTCAAATTCCCATACTTTTCCACGAATAAATTTTGTCTTTCTGTGTTGTATTGATCCCAAAGGTTTTGTTGGCAGTGTGTTGTCTAGTGTTTGACCTACACTAAAAATATCGGAAGTTTGATGATATCGGAGTGTTTTATCCAGAAGCCTTTTCCTCGATTCTAATTAATTTTTATTCTTTATAATAGTCGAAAGTTGTCTTTTGATTTTGTTTTCCACCGGTTTCCATTCTACCTCTAATTTTTCTAGCAGATCACTAGCATATGCAGATATTATTTTCTTAATTTCCTTTTTTGCTTCAAGAATTTGTATCTTTGTCGCTTCAAAGTTTCCATCTCCATCTGAAAGGAGTTGTTCAAGATTTTCTTTTTCCTTCTTATATAATTGAATTTCTGTTTCTAATCTATCTTTCATAGCATGAATATTCGAAATCATGGTGTCAAAAAGTAAAATCACAAAAATACTGAACTCAGAGGAAAATCAATTTGGAAAGTCCATAATCACATGGTAAAATCAAAAAACAAAACAAAACGCATCAAAAACGAATGGACAAGAACTGTCATATAGAACTTCATGAAGTTTGTTGTATTCGTGCTTTTTATGGGACTTTGTTAAGCATTCCGAACAAATAGGATTGCTGCAGTCATTACAGTAGACCCAACATTTTCTTTCAGTGTGGATTGTGCATGGCATATTTTCAAGATCCACTTTTTGGATAATTGCCGTCGCCTCTTTAGTTCCACAGTCTTTCAAGTTTATAATTGTATGTTCTTGAGAGGCTTTAATTTTGCTATGAATCTTTGAACAACAAAACTGACACAAAAACAAACCACAATGTATACATTTCCACTTAATAGTAGATTCTTCACAGAACTGACACAAGGCCATATTCTGGGCCTTTTCTATAGACGGTGAAACAGCCATTTCAAAATCTAGTTAGCTGGTAAAATATCACTTCACTTACACACGGGAAAACAATTAAAATGCATTATTCAGCAAGTTCTATAGCCTGTGAAACAGCCGTTTTAAAATCTAGTAGGCAGGAAAAATATCACTACATATTACCCATCCTAACTTAAACACGAGATAACAAATAAAATTCATAATTCAGCATGTTCAACATTTTCACTTTAAGATCTCACAATATAAATGACATTGATCGCTCTATCTATACATATTAGTTTAAAGTCTAAGTGACGTAAAATTGTCATAAATATGTGTGGTGTGTACAACTAGGATATGTGTGGTTAATAATTAGTTTATCGTAAATACTAAGAGCAAAGCAATAGGTCAATGATAGCTGTAAATAAAGGCAACAGTAGTATACCGCTGTTCAAAACTCATAAATCCATGGACAAAAAACAAAATCGGGGCAACAAACCAAAACCGAGGGAAACGCATTAAATATAAGAGGAGAACAACGACACAACACCGAAACGCAACAGCACACAGAAACGGACCAAGCAACAGACAATACACCACGAGAATAACAAATATAACATCAAAACCAAATACATGAATATGGGATAGACAAGTACCGTGCCACGTCTTATCTCAAAAATAAGAGAAAACAGAAACGACTCAACGTTAAAATGCAACACACACACAGAAACGAACAATATTATAACAATGGCCATCTTCCTGACTTGGTACAGGACACTTTTAAAGGGGAATAAAATTCATTTAAATTCAGTCTGATTACGATATTAAACTTTACAATCAACCATACATTGATTTCACAATTAGATAAATTTTAGTTGAAGGTGTTTATTTATGATGTTGGGCAGAAAATATCGATGTTATACTTGAAATACATCTTTAGTTAGTGTAAAGACCCGACCGTACGAAGTCTGTACAGGCAGTCAATGTCGTTAAAAATCCCATCAATTTAAAGTGGTACCCAACACCTTCACTAAAATTAATTTGGCTCATATAATTTTCATAAAATTTTAACAAAGTATTTACTTTGACAATTTGACAAAAATAGAAAAATTTCAAAACATTGAACCAACAATTTTATCAGAAAATTACACTGGTTATATAGTAGTTTTACAAACACTAATTTTGATCATTGAGAATCTTAATATTTCCTTAACAACACAACGTAATTAAAACTTTAGCTGATTTTACATAGTAGTGTTAGGTACCACCTTAACGAATTATAAGCTCTTCTGAATAAATAAAGGCAACAGTAGTATACCGCTGTTTAAAATTCATAAATCGATTGAGAGAAAAAAAACAAATCCTGGTTACAAACTTAAACTGAAGATAACGCATTAAATATAAGAGGAGAACTACGACACGACATTAAAATGTAACACACACAGAAACGGACTATGATATAACAATGCCCATTTTCCTGACTTTGTACATGAGGAAAATAGTCATGGCCATCAATAACACGTTTATCTCAAATGGGTGTTTTTCATATGGTGTGATCAAAATAATTGAAGTTATATTTCGTATTTGTAAAAAAAAACATTTCTGTAAATCTTTTGAAATGTTCACGTGGTGTCGAAATTTTGCAGATCTTAGACACTTTTTAAAAGCTTTGTGCGTGTATTTTTCTTTTAAATTGTCAGATCAGCCTCCTTTTGAACTGTATTATTTGTAACGTTTAAGGTTGTGTTTTTACTTTTAGAACAGTATTATTTGTAACGTTTGAGGTTGTGTTTTTACTTTTAGAACAGTATTATTTGTAACGTTTGAGGCTGTGTTTTTACAACAGGGAAACTATTGCATCAAGGGTTTCAAATGGTTAAGTTTTAATTGTCCCTTCAAAAATATTTGTATTTGTTTGGCTTTACAACTATTTTGATATGAGCGTCACTGATTAGTCTTATATGTAGACGAAACGTGCGTCTGGCGTACTAAGTTATAATTCTGGTACCCTTGACAACTATTATAATAAACTCATCATAGATTCCAGGACAAAATTTAGTATATACGGCAGACGGGAGCTATCATGTTTTTTGTTACCATAATGAAATTGCTGTGTCACCAATGACCATGAATATTTTCCGCATCTACTTACCAAAGAGTAAAATAACAACAATACTGAATTCAGAGGAAAATTCAAAACGGAAAACCCTAAACAAATGGCAAAATCATAAGCTCGAACACATTAAACTAATGGAAAACAACTGTCATTCTTGCCTTGGTTTTAAAGCTAGCTAAACCTCTCACTTGTATGAATTAGAATCATGATAATAGTTGGTGAACTTCAGGAGATAAGTTCGAAAATTACCATTGATCGTACGGTGCAGTACTCTATGATTTCTTAGAACCACAGTTAAACAACAAAACAAACTGTATATGTATTAAAAAGATTTTAATATATTAAAATATTTGTAAAAGTTAATAAGTGACAGAAACTTGTACAACAAATATAATAAAAAACTATAACAGTATAAATCATCATCACAGAACGTTTTTATATAACTGCACAATTTGAAACTTTTATCATAGAGTGTTTGAAACTACTGTACACACATACATGTTAGCAAACGTTTTAATATATTGATAACAATAATATGAAGGTAGATTCAAATATGTCTTCTAAATTATTTGTTTTTTGTATTTTTTACATGCATTTCAAATTCGAAATCATTACTTTTTTTTATTATTGCAAATGGTTATGGTGTTGCAAACAACCTTACTACGAAAATATCAAAATAAATGTACCGATGAAAACTTCCAATTTCATAGTACAAAAGTGAAGCAAGGTACAATGGTATGCATCTTTGTATATATTGCAATACTTTTAGTGTAAGCTGTTTTACTATAATGCTTTAGTTTCACACATAGGCACTATTCATAACTTTGGTATAGTATAGAAAATACTGCAGAGTTTACATTTAGACAACAAGGACATACTATATAAATAAGAGACTTACTCTATTGGACAGAATCTTAATGTAGTCGTTTTAATACAGAACTTTTTCTGCAAAGACAAGGACATAATAAAAATATATAAATTGACACACTTTATGGGACGGAATCTTAATAAAATCAATTCACTTCAGGACCTTTGCTGTAGAGACAACAATGACATAATATAAAGAGACACACTTTATGGGACGGAATCTTAATAAAATCAATTCACTTCAGGACTTTTGCTGTAGAAACAACAAGGACATAATATAAAGAGACACACTTTATTGGAGGGAGTATTATTTGTAACGTTTGAAGCTGTGTTTTTACAACAGGGAAACTATTGCATCAAGGGTTTCAGATGGTTAAGTTTAAGTTGTCCCTTAAAAAATATTTGTATTTGTTTGGCTTTACAACTATTTTGATATAAGCGTCACTGATTAGTCTTATATGTAGACGCAACGTGCGTCTGGCGTACTAAGTTATATTATTATACTTCACGTTAAAATGCCATATTTTGATTGGCTAACACGAGGGTGTCATTTTACTCTATCACATAGCTGAGAGGGTGACAATTTTTTTTAATGTTACCCTCTCGTCTAAACCAATCAAAAATCTACAATTTAAAGGACAATGGATCGAATTTACATCAAGTAGATGAATACAATGCTTAAGTTTTACGTTTTGGATCAAATTTTATTATTTAACTGTCAAAATAAAAATAAAAAACCATCTTGTTGTTTATTTCTAATACTCATAACGTTGTTATGTACGTGACGTCATAGAAAATCCTTTTGATGTACAATTAATCTGTAAAAGACAAAAATGGTAGGACGTTCAGTATAATAAATTAAATAACACACAGCTGAGAGGGTGATAGAGCAGATTGGTACCCCTTGAAAAAGCATTGTCAACCTTGGCTTCGCCGCGGTTGACAATGTTTTCTCGGGGTACCAATCTGCTCTATCACCCTCTCAGCTATGGTTTATTTATATAATGATACCCTTGAAAACTATTATAATAAACTCATCATAGATTCCAGGACTAAATTTAGTATATTCGCCAGACGGGAGCTATTATGTTTTTTGTTACCATAATGAAATTGCTGTGTCACCAATGACCATGAATATTTTCCGAATGTACTTACCAAAGAGTAAAATAACAACAATACTGAACTCAGAGGAAAATTCAAAACGGAAGGCCCTAAACAAATGGCAAAATCATAAGCTCGAACACATTTAACTAAATTAATAAATGGAAAACAACTGTCATTCTTGCCTTGGTTTTAAAGATGGCTAAATCTCTCACTTGTATGAATTAGAATCATGATAATAGTTGGTGAACTTCAGAAGATGGGTTCAAAAATTACCATTGATCGTAAGGTGCAGTACTTTATGATTTTTTAAAACCTCTAGTTAAACAATAAAACAAGCTGTATATGTATTAAAAGACTTTAATATATTAAAATATTTGTAAAAGTTAATAAGTGACAGAAACTTGTACAACAAATATAATAAAAAACTATAACAGTATAAATCATCATCACAGAACGTTTTTATATTACTGCACAATTTGAAACTTTTATCATAGAGTGTTTGAAACTACTGTACACACATACATGTTAGCAAACGTTTTAATATATTGATAACAATAATATGAAGGTAGATTCAAATATGTCTTCTAAATTATTTGTTTTTTGTATTTTTTACATGCATTTCAAATTCGAAATCATTACTTTTTTTTATTATTGCAAATGGTTATGGTGTTGCAAACAACCTTACTACGAAAATATCAAAATAAATGTACCGATGAAAACTTCCAATTTCATAGTACAAAAGTAAAGCAAGGTACAATGGTATGCATCTTTGTATATACTGCAATTCTTGTAGTGTAAGCTGTTTTACTATAAAGCTTTAGTTTCACACAGAGGCACTATTCATAACTTTGGTATAATATAGAAAATACTGCAGAGTTTACATTTAGACAACAAGGACATGATATATAAATAAAGAGACATACTCTATTGGACAGAGTCTTAATATAGTCGTTTTAATTCGGAACTTTTTCTGCAAAGACGAAGACAAAATATAAAGAGACACACTTTATGGGACGGAATCTTAATAAAGTAATTTTAATATGCAGAACTTTTTTATGTTCTGCATTGACAGCAAGTACATAATATAGATAAACAAGGAGACATACTCTATTGGCCGTTTCAGAATCTAATGCATCCTGAGTAATACTTTCGAAAGCGTTCACCAAAGTGTTTTGATTGGTTTGAAACGTTATAAACAATGGAAATTCAACCAATTACGTAACGTGGTTTTCACTTTTGGATACGAACAATGAAATAACCCATGATGCTCTATATTCTGGAACGGCCAATTATTGGATGAAAATTTATGGTTAGTTAATATGAATCAAAACTTTTGTTGTGTTATATGATAGGGGATAATCACACATTTACATGTTGATAGACAAATGTTCAAACTGATACAAATATATAAAAAAAAATGGTCTAATTTCAAACAATGGCTTCAAATTCGTAAATTTTACAACCAAAAAGTGTAATAAATTCTTAGGATTTTGAATACAAACGTATCAGATATAAAACATGTTGTTTCTGTAAATGATACATTATAACACTTGGCACTTCAAGATTTATAAACCTGACAATGTTTCTTTTGTAGAAAATTAATATTGTATAAAACAAAGAGCAGATAGAATAATATATAAGTAGATTTTTTAATAACTTCACTGTATGAACTTACTAAGGGGGATAATTCAATTTCAATTTCAATTTCATTAAATACTGCAGGGTGTTAGTTCCCTTTAATCTGGAATGGAAGGTTATCATTTTTCCCTGTAGGTTTAAACCACAATATATTCAAATTACTTCAAGAATAACCAGGAAGCTAAATAGATCAACAAGTATTTTACGAAAATTTGAATAAAAAACATTTCATTATTTTCATTTTAAAGAAAAACATGAATATTTAGACACGAGTTAGTTTCCTTTTAAAATCTATGTCAAGATAATCACCCTTGTATACTGACTTGCAACTATGATAACAGTTTAAAAAAAGTGTCAATCCACCTCTGAATATAGGTATAATTTATATTTCAATTCAATTACATAACTCTACCTTTTGAACAAAAATTCAAACGATACTCTGGTCAGGTCAGCACAATCAAATTTTAAATTCAATAACCCTGATTTTAAACAAAAATAAACAAATTTAAAATGATACAAAAACGAATAACTGTAGTATCTCTAGTGTCTAGCTTTAGTAGCATACTAATTCTTTTCCTAACTTCCGCCTTCGTTTTTCGGCGTAGAATTTGTATTCTAGGTTCTGCATCTGTCTTCCTACATCCGTGTTGACCCTTGACCCATAGTTTCCTGAGTTGGTGTTTGGCATGTCTGAGGAGAATATACTGGCTTTCTCTGGTAAGGGATCTTTCTCTATCTGGTTGCCCTGGAAACAGAATACAAATATTGCTATCAGTATTTTATATCTCGAGAATTATTAAAGGAAAAGTGAAGAAAAAAAATCTCACATGGTGGAATAATTCTTTAGAAATTATATACATTCAAATATTAATCAAAGGTATCAGGATTATACTTTAATACACCAGAGGTGTGTTTTGTCTAAATAAGACTCATCAGTGACGCTCAGATCAAAACACTTAAAAAGCCAAACAAGTAAAAAGTTGAAAAGCATTGAGGACCGAAAATTCCAAAAGTCAAAATTTCAAACCTGAAACTCTAACTTATACAACATATGGTTTTCACATAATCATTCATAGTCAATGTCAAATAAACAATTCTGAAATTTTAGAACTAATGATTTCCCTAGGATTCTGGACAATTCCTGTACTGTGAAATTAAGTTTTTATAAATTATTTTATGATTGGAATTTGACCATTTGATGATCCAAAAATGTCAATTTGTTTATTAAATTGGGCTTCCAATTATGATCAGAAACGTTAACATTCTAAATACTGCACACCTGCATATGATAATTCAAATCAATATAATTTGTGTTATGCTCCCTTCCTAATTTATACGTAACCAAATAATCATTGCTTTTATTTTAATGTAAATAGTTATTCTCAATCCACCTTAAAACAAGCTATGGCTGATTCAGAGGGATGGATGCTCTCCTTAAAAAATGGAGAAACATATCGTATTTCAGAAATTAAAAAAATATGAGTCATGCATCAACACGACCTCAAATCTTGAGTCGGTACTTGTGAGCCTTTTATGCACATATTTGAACACCCCTTATATGTACCTTTGGTCCCATATAATTATAGATTACCGTTGATCATCTCAATGAGCCGGTACGGCGAAAGCGAGAAAAGCAATCGAGTTGAGGTGACCAATGATAATCTGTTTATCGCTTCTTTTTTTTTTTAACTATGACTGACGTTGTCAATTTTAATAGCAACGTCACGTGCCTTCTGAGTTTCTAGCGATAATTTTCCATCTCAAGCGAGAAGCATGATATAAAAAATTATCACAAAAAAACAAAACAAAGGAAAAATGCACAAAATAGCAAGAATTATATTGATCAATCATCAAAATCGGAAAAATGCAAACAATATTTTTGTTATCTCACTCCAAACAAAACTGCACAAAAACATATCTTTGAAAAAAATTATATTCGGACATGTATTAGTCTTTTAAAAAACACAAAACAAACTCTGCATGAAAAGTCTTGTAAAACTTGTTAGATATAAATTCCTTCTGTGATTAGAATTAAAGTGAACATATAATTTACCATTGTAATGCCACCATCACCCTGTATAAAATGTAATCAAATTAGTAATAATAAGGGTTGTCTCCCTTTCGTATCCTTGTCTTTCTTTTTTACTAATGTGCTTTGTCTATATGGTATCAGTTTCATGTATACATAAGACGTGCTCTGTACTTATACATCCCGCCACTGTGTCATTGTACTATGGTTAATTTTTTTGTGTTTAATTTTTGCTAATATGCTTTGTCTAAATGCCATTTTGTCGCGGCTTCTTTGTTACATATTAGTTTCTTTCTACAGTGATTAAGACTATAGCATAATGCTGACTGCTGAACTCCTATTTTTGTCATTTATACTAATGGATTTTGATGCTACTGTCATAAAAGTGAGAGGTTCAGCTAGCTTTAAAACCAGATTTGATCCAATTATACTATTGTTTATATATTGAAACATTTGTGTACAGTTGTTAACCGTCCTGTGGTAAATATTTCTTCAAGATCAAACTTTTTTTAGAGTCTCCTCTTTATTTACTCACTGGGCAAGACAATGAACTGTGCATATTACATAGGTTTATAATTATAAATGAATATACAGATTTATAGAAATAAAGAATACTATTAAAGCATTGATCAGCTTCTCCTAGAAACATTTAGGGATAAAATGAAACGAAATAATGTTAAATATATGTTTACCTTCGAATCAAAATCTGTTAAGAAACCCCAGTCACTTGACCTGTAAATGTAAAGAAAAAATAATACAGTGAAACCTTATTAAACCGAACCCTGAATAAAGCGGAAACCTGTGTAATCCAGACTTGTTCTGAAGACCAATCATATCACATTTTAGGTAGCAATAAACAGTTAGGAAAAAATACTAAAATTTGCCCTTATGAATTTTACCATTCCCTTTTCATTGCTTTCTTGCAATATCAAGCTCACTGTTTGTGTCATATATCGGCATATGTATGTAATCAGAATCTTCCATAGATTTTATTTTCAGTATATAAAATGGTAAAATATCATTTCTTTTTGGTGTAACCATGGCAACAATCTGCATTTATTTGTTATAAAATATTGCAAAAAGGGGGGGAAAGATGTTTCATATTTCCCCAAAATTTGGCTAAAAGTAGAATTTCAATCGCTTGAAGTAATACCTTTTCTGATACTGTGTACATATATCATTCAGGAAATCCAATGAAAATCATATGTCTTTCGTCTCATTTTTTTGTAAAATTGCGTCAAAAACTTCGTGTAGAAAAAGAGTGTTTGTAAACAGTACATTAATTTCTGGCCCGATGGCCGGTCTAGCTATGAAAATACGGACTGTCAAACAGAAAACAGCCCATAAAACATGTAAAGAATAATCTTGATGCTCTTATAAACCATCTTTGAAGGCTAAATTAGCACTCATCTGTCTAAAAATGAATTTTATTACACAATAACTTTCCTATTTGAAAAATCCACAGGGGCCATAATGCGAAACTAAACTCCTAACTGTGTATTGCTACCTTAATAGTAAATATTTTTTTCAAATTCTCCCTTTTAACTTATTTTCTGAGTTCTGCTAGCTAAAACGAGTAAAATGGCCTTTTATTTTTGAAAATTGGTTGAGTAATGAATATTTTATGAAGGTTAGCAGTTGACACTGAAACGCGACAAAAACTGATTTTAAGAAAGGTGCCAAGTCAAAGTGTAAAATCTTGTCTCTACCTCAATTTTCAGCCAAATCTTAAAAAATTGTACCTCTTTTGTCAGTTTTTTAATGTTGAATATCATAATAAGACCTCTGATGATGCAACATTGTACAAAATTTATCAATTTTAAGCATAAAAATGTTAATCTTCATGCTTATGGCATACCAAAGACTTGATTAAAAAACTTGGTGATAGGGAATCAATTTCTTACATCTGATTTAACTATACATTTAATATATTCCAAAATGTAACATGAAATCTTGATAAAAACAATAATTTGATATATTCGCAAGAAAAAAACCAACGCGTTCAATACTTGGGCTACTACATGCAGCCCAATCCATCAGAAGCAAGCGTTAAGCCGATAGAGTACAAATATAAGCCTAGTGTCAAAATGTCTAATTTTGGTTGCTAAGGACTGTAAACAATAAAATTGACACATATTGTCATTGTTAAACACTTAATTTACTCAGAAGTTGATTTTGAATCTAAATATCAATAGATTTGTGGCATGAAAAGTCTTAAATTATACAATACTGAGCTTGGTAAGTATGCCATAAGGTAGCAATAAACAGTTAGGAAAAAATACTAAAATTTGCCCTTATGAATTTTACCATTCCCTTTTCATTGCTTTCTTGCAATATCAAGCTCACTGTTTGTGTCATATATCGGCATATGTATGTAATCAGAATCTTCCATAGATTTTATTTTCAGTATATAAAATGGTAAAATATCATTTCTTTTTGGTGTAACCATGGCAACAATCTGCATTTATTTGTTATAAAATATTGCAAAAAGGGGGGGAAAGATGTTTCATATTTCCCCAAAATTTGGCTAAAAGTAGAATTTCAATCGCTTGAAGTAATACCTTTTCTGATACTGTGTACATATATCATTCAGGAAATCCAATGAAAATCATATGTCTTTCGTCTCATTTTTTTGTAAAATTGCGTCAAAAACTTCGTGTAGAAAAAGAGTGTTTGTAAACAGTACATTAATTTCTGGCCCGATGGCCGGTCTAGCTATGAAAATACGGACTGTCAAACAGAAAACAGCCCATAAAACATGTAAAGAATAATCTTGATGCTCTTATAAACCATCTTTGAAGGCTAAATTAGCACTCATCTGTCTAAAAATGAATTTTATTACACAATAACTTTCCTATTTGAAAAATCCACAGGGGCCATAATGCGAAACTAAACTCCTAACTGTGTATTGCTACCTTAATAGTAAATATTTTTTTCAAATTCTCCCTTTTAACTTATTTTCTGAGTTCTGCTAGCTAAAACGAGTAAAATGGCCTTTTATTTTTGAAAATTGGTTGAGTAATGAATATTTTATGAAGGTTAGCAGTTGACACTGAAACGCGACAAAAACTGATTTTAAGAAAGGTGCCAAGTCAAAGTGTAAAATCTTGTCTCTACCTCAATTTTCAGCCAAATCTTAAAAAATTGTACCTCTTTTGTCAGTTTTTTAATGTTGAATATCATAATAAGACCTCTGATGATGCAACATTGTACAAAATTTATCAATTTTAAGCATAAAAATGTTAATCTTCATGCTTATGGCATACCAAAGACTTGATTAAAAAACTTGGTGATAGGGAATCAATTTCTTACATCTGATTTAACTATACATTTAATATATTCCAAAATGTAACATGAAATCTTGATAAAAACAATAATTTGATATATTCGCAAGAAAAAAACCAACGCGTTCAATACTTGGGCTACTACATGCAGCCCAATCCATCAGAAGCAAGCGTTAAGCCGATAGAGTACAAATATAAGCCTAGTGTCAAAATGTCTAATTTTGGTTGCTAAGGACTGTAAACAATAAAATTGACACATATTGTCATTGTTAAACACTTAATTTACTCAGAAGTTGATTTTGAATCTAAATATCAATAGATTTGTGGCATGAAAAGTCTTAAATTATACAATACTGAGCTTGGTAAGTATGCCATAAGGTAGCAATAAACAGTTAGGAAAAAATACTAAAATTTGCCCTTATGAATTTTACCATTCCCTTTTCATTGCTTTCTTGCAATATCAAGCTCACTGTTTGTGTCATATATCGGCATATGTATGTAATCAGAATCTTCCATAGATTTTATTTTCAGTATATAAAATGGTAAAATATCATTTCTTTTTGGTGTAACCATGGCAACAATCTGCATTTATTTGTTATAAAATATTGCAAAAAGGGGGGGAAAGATGTTTCATATTTCCCCAAAATTTGGCTAAAAGTAGAATTTCAATCGCTTGAAGTAATACCTTTTCTGATACTGTGTACATATATCATTCAGGAAATCCAATGAAAATCATATGTCTTTCGTCTCATTTTTTTGTAAAATTGCGTCAAAAACTTCGTGTAGAAAAAGAGTGTTTGTAAACAGTACATTAATTTCTGGCCCGATGGCCGGTCTAGCTATGAAAATACGGACTGTCAAACAGAAAACAGCCCATAAAACATGTAAAGAATAATCTTGATGCTCTTATAAACCATCTTTGAAGGCTAAATTAGCACTCATCTGTCTAAAAATGAATTTTATTACACAATAACTTTCCTATTTGAAAAATCCACAGGGGCCATAATGCGAAACTAAACTCCTAACTGTGTATTGCTACCTTAATAGTAAATTTTTTTTTTCAAATTCTCCCTTTTAACTTATTTTCTGAGTTCTGCTAGCTAAAACGAGTAAAATGGCCTTTTATTTTTGAAAATTGGTTGAGTAATGAATATTTTATGAAGGTTAGCAGTTGACACTGAAACGCGACAAAAACTGATTTTAAGAAAGGTGCCAAGTCAAAGTGTAAAATCTTGTCTCTACCTCAATTTTCAGCCAAATCTTAAAAAATTGTACCTCTTTTGTCAGTTTTTTAATGTTGAATATCATAATAAGACCTCTGATGATGCAACATTGTACAAAATTTATCAATTTTAAGCATAAAAATGTTAATCTTCATGCTTATGGCATACCAAAGACTTGATTAAAAAACTTGGTGATAGGGAATCAATTTCTTACATCTGATTTAACTATACATTTAATATATTCCAAAATGTAACATGAAATCTTGATAAAAACAATAATTTGATATATTCGCAAGAAAAAAACCAACGCGTTCAATACTTGGGCTACTACATGCAGCCCAATCCATCAGAAGCAAGCGTTAAGCCGATAGAGTACAAATATAAGCCTAGTGTCAAAATGTCTAATTTTGGTTGCTAAGGACTGTAAACAATAAAATTGACACATATTGTCATTGTTAAACACTTAATTTACTCAGAAGTTGATTTTGAATCTAAATATCAATAGATTTGTGGCATGAAAAGTCTTAAATTATACAATACTGAGCTTGGTAAGTATGCCATAAGGTAGCAATAAACAGTTAGGAAAAAATACTAAAATTTGCCCTTATGAATTTTACCATTCCCTTTTCATTGCTTTCTTGCAATATCAAGCTCACTGTTTGTGTCATATATCGGCATATGTATGTAATCAGAATCTTCCATAGATTTTATTTTCAGTATATAAAATGGTAAAATATCATTTCTTTTTGGTGTAACCATGGCAACAATCTGCATTTATTTGTTATAAAATATTGCAAAAAGGGGGGGAAAGATGTTTCATATTTCCCCAAAATTTGGCTAAAAGTAGAATTTCAATCGCTTGAAGTAATACCTTTTCTGATACTGTGTACATATATCATTCAGGAAATCCAATGAAAATCATATGTCTTTCGTCTCATTTTTTTGTAAAATTGCGTCAAAAACTTCGTGTAGAAAAAGAGTGTTTGTAAACAGTACATTAATTTCTGGCCCGATGGCCGGTCTAGCTATGAAAATACGGACTGTCAAACAGAAAACAGCCCATAAAACATGTAAAGAATAATCTTGATGCTCTTATAAACCATCTTTGAAGGCTAAATTAGCACTCATCTGTCTAAAAATGAATTTTATTACACAATAACTTTCCTATTTGAAAAATCCACAGGGGCCATAATGCGAAACTAAACTCCTAACTGTGTATTGCTACCTTAATAGTAAATATTTTTTTCAAATTCTCCCTTTTAACTTATTTTCTGAGTTCTGCTAGCTAAAACGAGTAAAATGGCCTTTTATTTTTGAAAATTGGTTGAGTAATGAATATTTTATGAAGGTTAGCAGTTGACACTGAAACGCGACAAAAACTGATTTTAAGAAAGGTGCCAAGTCAAAGTGTAAAATCTTGTCTCTACCTCAATTTTCAGCCAAATCTTAAAAAATTGTACCTCTTTTGTCAGTTTTTTAATGTTGAATATCATAATAAGACCTCTGATGATGCAACATTGTACAAAATTTATCAATTTTAAGCATAAAAATGTTAATCTTCATGCTTATGGCATACCAAAGACTTGATTAAAAAACTTGGTGATAGGGAATCAATTTCTTACATCTGATTTAACTATACATTTAATATATTCCAAAATGTAACATGAAATCTTGATAAAAACAATAATTTGATATATTCGCAAGAAAAAAACCAACGCGTTCAATACTTGGGCTACTACATGCAGCCCAATCCATCAGAAGCAAGCGTTAAGCCGATAGAGTACAAATATAAGCCTAGTGTCAAAATGTCTAATTTTGGTTGCTAAGGACTGTAAACAATAAAATTGACACATATTGTCATTGTTAAACACTTAATTTACTCAGAAGTTGATTTTGAATCTAAATATCAATAGATTTGTGGCATGAAAAGTCTTAAATTATACAATACTGAGCTTGGTAAGTATGCCATAAGGTAGCAATAAACAGTTAGGAAAAAATACTAAAATTTGCCCTTATGAATTTTACCATTCCCTTTTCATTGCTTTCTTGCAATATCAAGCTCACTGTTTGTGTCATATATCGGCATATGTATGTAATCAGAATCTTCCATAGATTTTATTTTCAGTATATAAAATGGTAAAATATCATTTCTTTTTGGTGTAACCATGGCAACAATCTGCATTTATTTGTTATAAAATATTGCAAAAAGGGGGGGAAAGATGTTTCATATTTCCCCAAAATTTGGCTAAAAGTAGAATTTCAATCGCTTGAAGTAATACCTTTTCTGATACTGTGTACATATATCATTCAGGAAATCCAATGAAAATCATATGTCTTTCGTCTCATTTTTTTGTAAAATTGCGTCAAAAACTTCGTGTAGAAAAAGAGTGTTTGTAAACAGTACATTAATTTCTGGCCCGATGGCCGGTCTAGCTATGAAAATACGGACTGTCAAACAGAAAACAGCCCATAAAACATGTAAAGAATAATCTTGATGCTCTTATAAACCATCTTTGAAGGCTAAATTAGCACTCATCTGTCTAAAAATGAATTTTATTACACAATAACTTTCCTATTTGAAAAATCCACAGGGGCCATAATGCGAAACTAAACTCCTAACTGTGTATTGCTACCTTAATAGTAAATATTTTTTTCAAATTCTCCCTTTTAACTTATTTTCTGAGTTCTGCTAGCTAAAACGAGTAAAATGGCCTTTTATTTTTGAAAATTGGTTGAGTAATGAATATTTTATGAAGGTTAGCAGTTGACACTGAAACGCGACAAAAACTGATTTTAAGAAAGGTGCCAAGTCAAAGTGTAAAATCTTGTCTCTACCTCAATTTTCAGCCAAATCTTAAAAAATTGTACCTCTTTTGTCAGTTTTTTAATGTTGAATATCATAATAAGACCTCTGATGATGCAACATTGTACAAAATTTATCAATTTTAAGCATAAAAATGTTAATCTTCATGCTTATGGCATACCAAAGACTTGATTAAAAAACTTGGTGATAGGGAATCAATTTCTTACATCTGATTTAACTATACATTTAATATATTCCAAAATGTAACATGAAATCTTGATAAAAACAATAATTTGATATATTCGCAAGAAAAAAACCAACGCGTTCAATACTTGGGCTACTACATGCAGCCCAATCCATCAGAAGCAAGCGTTAAGCCGATAGAGTACAAATATAAGCCTAGTGTCAAAATGTCTAATTTTGGTTGCTAAGGACTGTAAACAATAAAATTGACACATATTGTCATTGTTAAACACTTAATTTACTCAGAAGTTGATTTTGAATCTAAATATCAATAGATTTGTGGCATGAAAAGTCTTAAATTATACAATACTGAGCTTGGTAAGTATGCCATAAGGTAGCAATAAACAGTTAGGAAAAAATACTAAAATTTGCCCTTATGAATTTTACCATTCCCTTTTCATTGCTTTCTTGCAATATCAAGCTCACTGTTTGTGTCATATATCGGCATATGTATGTAATCAGAATCTTCCATAGATTTTATTTTCAGTATATAAAATGGTAAAATATCATTTCTTTTTGGTGTAACCATGGCAACAATCTGCATTTATTTGTTATAAAATATTGCAAAAAGGGGGGGAAAGATGTTTCATATTTCCCCAAAATTTGGCTAAAAGTAGAATTTCAATCGCTTGAAGTAATACCTTTTCTGATACTGTGTACATATATCATTCAGGAAATCCAATGAAAATCATATGTCTTTCGTCTCATTTTTTTGTAAAATTGCGTCAAAAACTTCGTGTAGAAAAAGAGTGTTTGTAAACAGTACATTAATTTCTGGCCCGATGGCCGGTCTAGCTATGAAAATACGGACTGTCAAACAGAAAACAGCCCATAAAACATGTAAAGAATAATCTTGATGCTCTTATAAACCATCTTTGAAGGCTAAATTAGCACTCATCTGTCTAAAAATGAATTTTATTACACAATAACTTTCCTATTTGAAAAATCCACAGGGGCCATAATGCGAAACTAAACTCCTAACTGTGTATTGCTACCTTAATAGTAAATATTTTTTTCAAATTCTCCCTTTTAACTTATTTTCTGAGTTCTGCTAGCTAAAACGAGTAAAATGGCCTTTTATTTTTGAAAATTGGTTGAGTAATGAATATTTTATGAAGGTTAGCAGTTGACACTGAAACGCGACAAAAACTGATTTTAAGAAAGGTGCCAAGTCAAAGTGTAAAATCTTGTCTCTACCTCAATTTTCAGCCAAATCTTAAAAAATTGTACCTCTTTTGTCAGTTTTTTAATGTTGAATATCATAATAAGACCTCTGATGATGCAACATTGTACAAAATTTATCAATTTTAAGCATAAAAATGTTAATCTTCATGCTTATGGCATACCAAAGACTTGATTAAAAAACTTGGTGATAGGGAATCAATTTCTTACATCTGATTTAACTATACATTTAATATATTCCAAAATGTAACATGAAATCTTGATAAAAACAATAATTTGATATATTCGCAAGAAAAAAACCAACGCGTTCAATACTTGGGCTACTACATGCAGCCCAATCCATCAGAAGCAAGCGTTAAGCCGATAGAGTACAAATATAAGCCTAGTGTCAAAATGTCTAATTTTGGTTGCTAAGGACTGTAAACAATAAAATTGACACATATTGTCATTGTTAAACACTTAATTTACTCAGAAGTTGATTTTGAATCTAAATATCAATAGATTTGTGGCATGAAAAGTCTTAAATTATACAATACTGAGCTTGGTAAGTATGCCATAAGGTAGCAATAAACAGTTAGGAAAAAATACTAAAATTTGCCCTTATGAATTTTACCATTCCCTTTTCATTGCTTTCTTGCAATATCAAGCTCACTGTTTGTGTCATATATCGGCATATGTATGTAATCAGAATCTTCCATAGATTTTATTTTCAGTATATAAAATGGTAAAATATCATTTCTTTTTGGTGTAACCATGGCAACAATCTGCATTTATTTGTTATAAAATATTGCAAAAAGGGGGGGAAAGATGTTTCATATTTCCCCAAAATTTGGCTAAAAGTAGAATTTCAATCGCTTGAAGTAATACCTTTTCTGATACTGTGTACATATATCATTCAGGAAATCCAATGAAAATCATATGTCTTTCGTCTCATTTTTTTGTAAAATTGCGTCAAAAACTTCGTGTAGAAAAAGAGTGTTTGTAAACAGTACATTAATTTCTGGCCCGATGGCCGGTCTAGCTATGAAAATACGGACTGTCAAACAGAAAACAGCCCATAAAACATGTAAAGAATAATCTTGATGCTCTTATAAACCATCTTTGAAGGCTAAATTAGCACTCATCTGTCTAAAAATGAATTTTATTACACAATAACTTTCCTATTTGAAAAATCCACAGGGGCCATAATGCGAAACTAAACTCCTAACTGTGTATTGCTACCTTAATAGTAAATATTTTTTTCAAATTCTCCCTTTTAACTTATTTTCTGAGTTCTGCTAGCTAAAACGAGTAAAATGGCCTTTTATTTTTGAAAATTGGTTGAGTAATGAATATTTTATGAAGGTTAGCAGTTGACACTGAAACGCGACAAAAACTGATTTTAAGAAAGGTGCCAAGTCAAAGTGTAAAATCTTGTCTCTACCTCAATTTTCAGCCAAATCTTAAAAAATTGTACCTCTTTTGTCAGTTTTTTAATGTTGAATATCATAATAAGACCTCTGATGATGCAACATTGTACAAAATTTATCAATTTTAAGCATAAAAATGTTAATCTTCATGCTTATGGCATACCAAAGACTTGATTAAAAAACTTGGTGATAGGGAATCAATTTCTTACATCTGATTTAACTATACATTTAATATATTCCAAAATGTAACATGAAATCTTGATAAAAACAATAATTTGATATATTCGCAAGAAAAAAACCAACGCGTTCAATACTTGGGCTACTACATGCAGCCCAATCCATCAGAAGCAAGCGTTAAGCCGATAGAGTACAAATATAAGCCTAGTGTCAAAATGTCTAATTTTGGTTGCTAAGGACTGTAAACAATAAAATTGACACATATTGTCATTGTTAAACACTTAATTTACTCAGAAGTTGATTTTGAATCTAAATATCAATAGATTTGTGGCATGAAAAGTCTTAAATTATACAATACTGAGCTTGGTAAGTATGCCATAAGGTAGCAATAAACAGTTAGGAAAAAATACTAAAATTTGCCCTTATGAATTTTACCATTCCCTTTTCATTGCTTTCTTGCAATATCAAGCTCACTGTTTGTGTCATATATCGGCATATGTATGTAATCAGAATCTTCCATAGATTTTATTTTCAGTATATAAAATGGTAAAATATCATTTCTTTTTGGTGTAACCATGGCAACAATCTGCATTTATTTGTTATAAAATATTGCAAAAAGGGGGGGAAAGATGTTTCATATTTCCCCAAAATTTGGCTAAAAGTAGAATTTCAATCGCTTGAAGTAATACCTTTTCTGATACTGTGTACATATATCATTCAGGAAATCCAATGAAAATCATATGTCTTTCGTCTCATTTTTTTGTAAAATTGCGTCAAAAACTTCGTGTAGAAAAAGAGTGTTTGTAAACAGTACATTAATTTCTGGCCCGATGGCCGGTCTAGCTATGAAAATACGGACTGTCAAACAGAAAACAGCCCATAAAACATGTAAAGAATAATCTTGATGCTCTTATAAACCATCTTTGAAGGCTAAATTAGCACTCATCTGTCTAAAAATGAATTTTATTACACAATAACTTTCCTATTTGAAAAATCCACAGGGGCCATAATGCGAAACTAAACTCCTAACTGTGTATTGCTACCTTAATAGTAAATATTTTTTTCAAATTCTCCCTTTTAACTTATTTTCTGAGTTCTGCTAGCTAAAACGAGTAAAATGGCCTTTTATTTTTGAAAATTGGTTGAGTAATGAATATTTTATGAAGGTTAGCAGTTGACACTGAAACGCGACAAAAACTGATTTTAAGAAAGGTGCCAAGTCAAAGTGTAAAATCTTGTCTCTACCTCAATTTTCAGCCAAATCTTAAAAAATTGTACCTCTTTTGTCAGTTTTTTAATGTTGAATATCATAATAAGACCTCTGATGATGCAACATTGTACAAAATTTATCAATTTTAAGCATAAAAATGTTAATCTTCATGCTTATGGCATACCAAAGACTTGATTAAAAAACTTGGTGATAGGGAATCAATTTCTTACATCTGATTTAACTATACATTTAATATATTCCAAAATGTAACATGAAATCTTGATAAAAACAATAATTTGATATATTCGCAAGAAAAAAACCAACGCGTTCAATACTTGGGCTACTACATGCAGCCCAATCCATCAGAAGCAAGCGTTAAGCCGATAGAGTACAAATATAAGCCTAGTGTCAAAATGTCTAATTTTGGTTGCTAAGGACTGTAAACAATAAAATTGACACATATTGTCATTGTTAAACACTTAATTTACTCAGAAGTTGATTTTGAATCTAAATATCAATAGATTTGTGGCATGAAAAGTCTTAAATTATACAATACTGAGCTTGGTAAGTATGCCATAAGGTAGCAATAAACAGTTAGGAAAAAATACTAAAATTTGCCCTTATGAATTTTACCATTCCCTTTTCATTGCTTTCTTGCAATATCAAGCTCACTGTTTGTGTCATATATCGGCATATGTATGTAATCAGAATCTTCCATAGATTTTATTTTCAGTATATAAAATGGTAAAATATCATTTCTTTTTGGTGTAACCATGGCAACAATCTGCATTTATTTGTTATAAAATATTGCAAAAAGGGGGGGAAAGATGTTTCATATTTCCCCAAAATTTGGCTAAAAGTAGAATTTCAATCGCTTGAAGTAATACCTTTTCTGATACTGTGTACATATATCATTCAGGAAATCCAATGAAAATCATATGTCTTTCGTCTCATTTTTTTGTAAAATTGCGTCAAAAACTTCGTGTAGAAAAAGAGTGTTTGTAAACAGTACATTAATTTCTGGCCCGATGGCCGGTCTAGCTATGAAAATACGGACTGTCAAACAGAAAACAGCCCATAAAACATGTAAAGAATAATCTTGATGCTCTTATAAACCATCTTTGAAGGCTAAATTAGCACTCATCTGTCTAAAAATGAATTTTATTACACAATAACTTTCCTATTTGAAAAATCCACAGGGGCCATAATGCGAAACTAAACTCCTAACTGTGTATTGCTACCTTAATAGTAAATATTTTTTTCAAATTCTCCCTTTTAACTTATTTTCTGAGTTCTGCTAGCTAAAACGAGTAAAATGGCCTTTTATTTTTGAAAATTGGTTGAGTAATGAATATTTTATGAAGGTTAGCAGTTGACACTGAAACGCGACAAAAACTGATTTTAAGAAAGGTGCCAAGTCAAAGTGTAAAATCTTGTCTCTACCTCAATTTTCAGCCAAATCTTAAAAAATTGTACCTCTTTTGTCAGTTTTTTAATGTTGAATATCATAATAAGACCTCTGATGATGCAACATTGTACAAAATTTATCAATTTTAAGCATAAAAATGTTAATCTTCATGCTTATGGCATACCAAAGACTTGATTAAAAAACTTGGTGATAGGGAATCAATTTCTTACATCTGATTTAACTATACATTTAATATATTCCAAAATGTAACATGAAATCTTGATAAAAACAATAATTTGATATATTCGCAAGAAAAAAACCAACGCGTTCAATACTTGGGCTACTACATGCAGCCCAATCCATCAGAAGCAAGCGTTAAGCCGATAGAGTACAAATATAAGCCTAGTGTCAAAATGTCTAATTTTGGTTGCTAAGGACTGTAAACAATAAAATTGACACATATTGTCATTGTTAAACACTTAATTTACTCAGAAGTTGATTTTGAATCTAAATATCAATAGATTTGTGGCATGAAAAGTCTTAAATTATACAATACTGAGCTTGGTAAGTATGCCATAAGGTAGCAATAAACAGTTAGGAAAAAATACTAAAATTTGCCCTTATGAATTTTACCATTCCCTTTTCATTGCTTTCTTGCAATATCAAGCTCACTGTTTGTGTCATATATCGGCATATGTATGTAATCAGAATCTTCCATAGATTTTATTTTCAGTATATAAAATGGTAAAATATCATTTCTTTTTGGTGTAACCATGGCAACAATCTGCATTTATTTGTTATAAAATATTGCAAAAAGGGGGGGAAAGATGTTTCATATTTCCCCAAAATTTGGCTAAAAGTAGAATTTCAATCGCTTGAAGTAATACCTTTTCTGATACTGTGTACATATATCATTCAGGAAATCCAATGAAAATCATATGTCTTTCGTCTCATTTTTTTGTAAAATTGCGTCAAAAACTTCGTGTAGAAAAAGAGTGTTTGTAAACAGTACATTAATTTCTGGCCCGATGGCCGGTCTAGCTATGAAAATACGGACTGTCAAACAGAAAACAGCCCATAAAACATGTAAAGAATAATCTTGATGCTCTTATAAACCATCTTTGAAGGCTAAATTAGCACTCATCTGTCTAAAAATGAATTTTATTACACAATAACTTTCCTATTTGAAAAATCCACAGGGGCCATAATGCGAAACTAAACTCCTAACTGTGTATTGCTACCTTAATAGTAAATATTTTTTTCAAATTCTCCCTTTTAACTTATTTTCTGAGTTCTGCTAGCTAAAACGAGTAAAATGGCCTTTTATTTTTGAAAATTGGTTGAGTAATGAATATTTTATGAAGGTTAGCAGTTGACACTGAAACGCGACAAAAACTGATTTTAAGAAAGGTGCCAAGTCAAAGTGTAAAATCTTGTCTCTACCTCAATTTTCAGCCAAATCTTAAAAAATTGTACCTCTTTTGTCAGTTTTTTAATGTTGAATATCATAATAAGACCTCTGATGATGCAACATTGTACAAAATTTATCAATTTTAAGCATAAAAATGTTAATCTTCATGCTTATGGCATACCAAAGACTTGATTAAAAAACTTGGTGATAGGGAATCAATTTCTTACATCTGATTTAACTATACATTTAATATATTCCAAAATGTAACATGAAATCTTGATAAAAACAATAATTTGATATATTCGCAAGAAAAAAACCAACGCGTTCAATACTTGGGCTACTACATGCAGCCCAATCCATCAGAAGCAAGCGTTAAGCCGATAGAGTACAAATATAAGCCTAGTGTCAAAATGTCTAATTTTGGTTGCTAAGGACTGTAAACAATAAAATTGACACATATTGTCATTGTTAAACACTTAATTTACTCAGAAGTTGATTTTGAATCTAAATATCAATAGATTTGTGGCATGAAAAGTCTTAAATTATACAATACTGAGCTTGGTAAGTATGCCATAAGGTAGCAATAAACAGTTAGGAAAAAATACTAAAATTTGCCCTTATGAATTTTACCATTCCCTTTTCATTGCTTTCTTGCAATATCAAGCTCACTGTTTGTGTCATATATCGGCATATGTATGTAATCAGAATCTTCCATAGATTTTATTTTCAGTATATAAAATGGTAAAATATCATTTCTTTTTGGTGTAACCATGGCAACAATCTGCATTTATTTGTTATAAAATATTGCAAAAAGGGGGGGAAAGATGTTTCATATTTCCCCAAAATTTGGCTAAAAGTAGAATTTCAATCGCTTGAAGTAATACCTTTTCTGATACTGTGTACATATATCATTCAGGAAATCCAATGAAAATCATATGTCTTTCGTCTCATTTTTTTGTAAAATTGCGTCAAAAACTTCGTGTAGAAAAAGAGTGTTTGTAAACAGTACATTAATTTCTGGCCCGATGGCCGGTCTAGCTATGAAAATACGGACTGTCAAACAGAAAACAGCCCATAAAACATGTAAAGAATAATCTTGATGCTCTTATAAACCATCTTTGAAGGCTAAATTAGCACTCATCTGTCTAAAAATGAATTTTATTACACAATAACTTTCCTATTTGAAAAATCCACAGGGGCCATAATGCGAAACTAAACTCCTAACTGTGTATTGCTACCTTAATAGTAAATATTTTTTTCAAATTCTCCCTTTTAACTTATTTTCTGAGTTCTGCTAGCTAAAACGAGTAAAATGGCCTTTTATTTTTGAAAATTGGTTGAGTAATGAATATTTTATGAAGGTTAGCAGTTGACACTGAAACGCGACAAAAACTGATTTTAAGAAAGGTGCCAAGTCAAAGTGTAAAATCTTGTCTCTACCTCAATTTTCAGCCAAATCTTAAAAAATTGTACCTCTTTTGTCAGTTTTTTAATGTTGAATATCATAATAAGACCTCTGATGATGCAACATTGTACAAAATTTATCAATTTTAAGCATAAAAATGTTAATCTTCATGCTTATGGCATACCAAAGACTTGATTAAAAACTTGGTGATAGGGAATCAATTTCTTACATCTGATTTAACTATACATTTAATATATTCCAAAATGTAACATGAAATCTTGATAAAAACAATAATTTGATATATTCGCAAGAAAAAAACCAACGCGTTCAATACTTGGGCTACTACATGCAGCCCAATCCATCAGAAGCAAGCGTTAAGCCGATAGAGTACAAATATAAGCCTAGTGTCAAAATGTCTAATTTTGGTTGCTAAGGACTGTAAACAATAAAATTGACACATATTGTCATTGTTAAACACTTAATTTACTCAGAAGTTGATTTTGAATCTAAATATCAATAGATTTGTGGCATGAAAAGTCTTAAATTATACAATACTGAGCTTGGTAAGTATGCCATAAGGTAGCAATAAACAGTTAGGAAAAAATACTAAAATTTGCCCTTATGAATTTTACCATTCCCTTTTCATTGCTTTCTTGCAATATCAAGCTCACTGTTTGTGTCATATATCGGCATATGTATGTAATCAGAATCTTCCATAGATTTTATTTTCAGTATATAAAATGGTAAAATATCATTTCTTTTTGGTGTAACCATGGCAACAATCTGCATTTATTTGTTATAAAATATTGCAAAAAGGGGGGGAAAGATGTTTCATATTTCCCCAAAATTTGGCTAAAAGTAGAATTTCAATCGCTTGAAGTAATACCTTTTCTGATACTGTGTACATATATCATTCAGGAAATCCAATGAAAATCATATGTCTTTCGTCTCATTTTTTTGTAAAATTGCGTCAAAAACTTCGTGTAGAAAAAGAGTGTTTGTAAACAGTACATTAATTTCTGGCCCGATGGCCGGTCTAGCTATGAAAATACGGACTGTCAAACAGAAAACAGCCCATAAAACATGTAAAGAATAATCTTGATGCTCTTATAAACCATCTTTGAAGGCTAAATTAGCACTCATCTGTCTAAAAATGAATTTTATTACACAATAACTTTCCTATTTGAAAAATCCACAGGGGCCATAATGCGAAACTAAACTCCTAACTGTGTATTGCTACCTTAATAGTAAATATTTTTTTCAAATTCTCCCTTTTAACTTATTTTCTGAGTTCTGCTAGCTAAAACGAGTAAAATGGCCTTTTATTTTTGAAAATTGGTTGAGTAATGAATATTTTATGAAGGTTAGCAGTTGACACTGAAACGCGACAAAAACTGATTTTAAGAAAGGTGCCAAGTCAAAGTGTAAAATCTTGTCTCTACCTCAATTTTCAGCCAAATCTTAAAAAATTGTACCTCTTTTGTCAGTTTTTTAATGTTGAATATCATAATAAGACCTCTGATGATGCAACATTGTACAAAATTTATCAATTTTAAGCATAAAAATGTTAATCTTCATGCTTATGGCATACCAAAGACTTGATTAAAAACTTGGTGATAGGGAATCAATTTCTTACATCTGATTTAACTATACATTTAATATATTCCAAAATGTAACATGAAATCTTGATAAAAACAATAATTTGATATATTCGCAAGAAAAAAACCAACGCGTTCAATACTTGGGCTACTACATGCAGCCCAATCCATCAGAAGCAAGCGTTAAGCCGATAGAGTACAAATATAAGCCTAGTGTCAAAATGTCTAATTTTGGTTGCTAAGGACTGTAAACAATAAAATTGACACATATTGTCATTGTTAAACACTTAATTTACTCAGAAGTTGATTTTGAATCTAAATATCAATAGATTTGTGGCATGAAAAGTCTTAAATTATACAATACTGAGCTTGGTAAGTATGCCATAAGGTAGCAATAAACAGTTAGGAAAAAATACTAAAATTTGCCCTTATGAATTTTACCATTCCCTTTTCATTGCTTTCTTGCAATATCAAGCTCACTGTTTGTGTCATATATCGGCATATGTATGTAATCAGAATCTTCCATAGATTTTATTTTCAGTATATAAAATGGTAAAATATCATTTCTTTTTGGTGTAACCATGGCAACAATCTGCATTTATTTGTTATAAAATATTGCAAAAAGGGGGGGAAAGATGTTTCATATTTCCCCAAAATTTGGCTAAAGTAGAATTTCAATCGCTTGAAGTAATACCTTTTCTGATACTGTGTACATATATCATTCAGGAAATCCAATGAAAATCATATGTCTTTCGTCTCATTTTTTTGTAAAATTGCGTCAAAAACTTCGTGTAGAAAAAGAGTGTTTGTAAACAGTACATTAATTTCTGGCCCGATGGCCGGTCTAGCTATGAAAATACGGACTGTCAAACAGAAAACAGCCCATAAAACATGTAAAGAATAATCTTGATGCTCTTATAAACCATCTTT